>NC_091344.1:373445-691147 GCF_038502225.1 Cherax quadricarinatus
TTTTACTGCTATCTCATTTTCGTATTGTCGTTCGGCCTCCCTCCTTACCTGTGGATATTCATTTCTTGCTCTTTGGCAACTCTCCTTGTTCTCTTAGGTCCTTTGCCTTCAATACTTCCATTCTCTAGCGCACTTGGCTTTAGCCTCTCTACACCTTTGGGTGAACCATGGGCTCAGCCTGGCCTTCTCCTTATGTCTGTTGAAATTGGGTACCAACCTTTCCTTCACTTCCTTGCTTATTACTGTCAAATATTCCATCATCTCATTTGCTGTTTTCCCTGACAGTTCTCTGTCCCACTGGACCTCGTGCAGGAAATTTCCTCATGCCTGTGTAGTCCTTTCTCTTGTAGTTTGGCTTAATTCTTCCTGCTCTTCTCTCCACTTGTAACTCAACTATGTATTCGAAGTTTATAACCACGTGATCACTAGCTCCAAGGGGCCTTTCATGATTCACGAAATTGTAATGACATGACTGCAAACAAAGGTATGGTACACCAATGCTGATGGTATATGATGTCCTCAATATCTGCACTGCTCAAGGTGAATACTAGATCCAGTCTTGCTGTGTCATCCTCTCCCATCTCTCTGGTAGTGTCCCTAACGTGTTGATGCATGAGGTTTTCCAGTACCACCTCCAGCATCTTAGCCTTCCACGTTTCTTGGCCCCTGTAACTTTGCCCTGCCCACTTCAGCCAGTATATCAACCATCTCTCTATTACTCTCATCATATTCTTGTTTTGGCTTCCAGCTATTCTGTGATGGGTTATAAATCATCCTATTCACCACCTTGAAACCTCAAATTTGAAGTGTTCCTATTATGTAGCCGCTTGCTTTTCTTCTGTCCCGCTCTCTCCATCTCCTCAAAATCCCATTTGTTTCTGATGAGCAGTGCCACTCCTCCTTCCTTCGCCCCTTCCCTCTGTCTTTCCTCAGGATCTTATATCCAGTTGGAAAGCTGGTATTTGTTATGATTCCTGAGAGCTTGGTTTCTGAGAGGGCTAAGGTGTCTGGTGATGCATCTCTGATTCTTTCGTACCACTAATAACAAAAAAGGCACAATACCGTGACTGGAACTATACACAAATAACCCGCACATAAAAGAGAGAAGCTTACGACGACGTTTCGGTCCGACTTGGACCATTGACAAAGTCACACTAACCAGAGGTGGAGCAGGACGGCTATATATAGGCAGGAAGAGGTGGTGGTAGTAGTAGTACAAGAATTGTATATAATACCGACAAGATGAAATTAAGACACATGCACAACACCCGGGCATCCCCATCGTAGACGTTTCGCCATCCAGCCAGCCACTGGATGGCGAAACATCCACAACAAAGACAACCAGACGCCGCACATGTGTCTTAATTTCATCAGTAGTTGTAGTAGTAGTAGAGGAAGAAGAGGTAGTAGTAGTGGTTGTCTTTCTCTCTCCTGTCTCGTGTTTCTGTTCCTTCTTCATTTATTTCACCACTTCCCCTTTCACGCACCTCTGTGCGCTTGCTCTCCCTCTGTGGGCATCTAGCTCTCTTGCAGTGCTCTCCTTCCTTTGTATTTGACTGGCTCGTTTTCCCACTTCTACCACTACCACTACTACTACCTCTTCTTCCTCTACTACTACTACAACTACTGATTAAATTAAGACACATGTGCGGCGTCTGGTTGTCTTTGTTGTGGACGTTTCGCCATCCAGTGGCTGGCTGGATGGCGAAACGTCTACGATGGGGATGCCCGGGTGTTGTGCATGTGTCTTAATTTCATCTTGTCGGTATTATATACAATTCTTGTACTACTACTACCACCACCTCTTCCTGCCTATATATAGCCGTCCTGCTCCACCTCTGGTTAGTGTGACTTTGTCAATGGTCCAAGTCGGACCGAAACGTCGTCGTAAGCTTCACTCTTTTATGTGCGGGTTATTTGTGTTTCGTACCACTCCTACTTATTCATTATACCATCAACATTGGTGTACCATACCTTCAGTTTCCTCTCCAACACCGTATTCTGGGGGGTTTGTTGGGTTAGGGGTGGGGGTCCTGGCGGGGTACTATAGAATTCTTTTGCGTGTTGCGAGGTGGGGGTTGAGTGTGGGGTGTGTGTTTGGATTCAGGGTTCTGAGGGTGGTTCTATAGGTGTTTCCACATTCTGCCCCACTACACTCTGATTGTTCTCTAATGACTCTAGCCTTGTCTCTCTTTCGTCTCTATGTCCAAGTCACTTTGTAGTCCAGTTGCTGGACTAGGCCTGCAGTCTGTCCAGATCCCTTAGTAGTTCTGCCTGGTCCTCTTCAGATTTAATTCTTCTCATTAACTTCACATCATCTGCAAACAGGGACACTTCTGAGTCTATCCCTTCCATCATGTCATTCACATATACCAAAAATAGCACTGGTTCTAGGATTGGCCCCTGTGGAACCCCGCTCGTCAGAAGGTGCCTACTCTGACAGCTAGTCACGTACCATGACTCGTTGTTGCCTCCCTGTCAGGTATTCTCTGATCCATTGCAGTGCTCTTCCAATTATGTGTGCCTGATCCTCTAGCTTATGCACTAATCTTTTGTGAAGAACTGTGTCGAAGGCCTTCTTGCAGTCCAAGGAAATGCAATCTACTCACCCCTCTCTCTCGTGTCTTACTTCCGTTACCTTGTCATGAAACTCCACTAGGTTTGTAGCACAGGATTTTCCTTCCCTGAATCCGTGCTGGTTGTCATTTATAAGCATGTTCCGCTCTAGGTGCTCCACAACTCTCCTCCTGATAATCTTCTCCATGACTTTGCATACTATACACGTCAACGATACTGGTCTCTAGTTTAGTGTCTCGTGTCTGTCTCCTTTCTTAAAAATGGGGACTACATTTGCAGTCTTCCATACCTCAGGTAGTAGATGAGGTTGTGTTTGTGTTGTGTTGAAAATGTGTGGTTTTGTTGGAAATTGTTGTTACTGGCACACACAGCATCTCTGCTCCCTCTCTAAGGACCCACGCAGAGATATTATCCGGTCCTACTGCCTTTGAGGTATCAAGTTTACTTAGCAGCTTCTTCACCTCCTCCTCGGTTGTGTATTTCATAAGGCACTTGTTGGCATATCACTTGTTGGTGTACCCACCTAGTCTGATTTCCCTTCTGTCTCCACTGTAAATACTTCCTTAAATCTCATGTTGAGCTCCTCACATACTGCTTGGTAGTTTGTGTGTGTGTGTGTGTGTGTGTGTGTGTGTGTGTGTGTGTGTGTGTGTGTGTGTGTGTGTGTGTGTGTGTGTGTGTGTGTGTGTGTGTGTGTGTGTGTGTGTGTGTGTGTGTGTGTGTGTGTGTGTGTGTGTGTTTGTGTGTGACGAGTGTGACCGGATATAAACATGTAAATAAATCATTACCACTGAAACTTGTTTGGCTATCAAAACAAATGCGGTCAAGTCCTTTGGGCTTATTATGTACCTCTAATCTTTTGCCTACCACCCACGGGATGACTCCGGGGTACATAATAAAGATGCTAAGCTGTAACTGTTTTCCCATGTTCGTCATTAATCTCAAGATTATTAATTAGTGATTTCTTGTTAGCATGAACCAAGTCAAGTAGGTAGTTTCCTCTAATTGGTTCTGTCGCAAACTGTTTAGCAAGAAGAACCTTGGATCGTATCATGAAAGTCGCTAAACTGAATATTTCATGTAAGATTATTTCAATTAATTTATCTAAAGTTAAAAATCCTCCATTAACACAACATTTTCGAATCTAGATGCCTTATGAATTTCATCCCACAGAAGTTTACTGTGTTCCCTATCAACATTTGGGGGTCTATAAATCACACCCAAGATTAGTTTTTCACGTTCCTCCAGAAACTGTAACCAAGTAGATTCAGTGTCCGTCGCTTCTAATTTTATCTTTTCTAATGCCACAGTGTAAATTATCTGACATACATCACTCCATCAACCTCCCTGTTGACCCTGTCGGTGTGGAATATTATATAACCTTGTATGTGGTATTCAGAAGGCATTTCTCTATAATCCAGGTTAAAGCAGGTCTCTGTTAGAGCAATAATATGTATTATTATTACTATGTATTGTTATAATAGCAGAAGCAGCTGTGTTAGAGGTAGCATTTAGTGCAAACTTTGAGTCCTCTATATAATCGAAACTTTATGTAAAAAATTTATGTACATGGTAATTTCCTTCACTTAGTTTTTCATTCTAACAATCTGGCCGGAGAGTGTATAACCTGAGCCAAGTGTTTTATTATCCTGACCTCGTCTGTTTAGGCAGAAGCTTTGATACCTATATTGTAGATTATTTTGTCAACATATGATCCCGATTTTGACAGGAACTACTTTTGTTATTCTGTCTTTCTATTGATTTCTAGTTTACGTTTCTAAATCTTCATTCCCTTCCTGCTGCTGACGAAAAAAAGTCACAAAAAATTGTGTCTGTTTACATCTTCGCTGAGATCTCCAGTCCAGTGAAGTAAAATGCGGGGAAGATAAGACAAAAAACATAAACTACATGATAAACGTATAAAAATGCACACACAGCTTCAGAAAGGTATCCTAAATGCTAAATCTTAACTATAGCTCCAGTAATGTTTTACTTAAAGATGATCCATACCCCCGGCCGGGATTGAACCCGCGGTATGGTTTATTTGCAATCGTGTCATTACGATTTCTTGAGTCTTAAAGATGATCGCTAATAACGACAGAAACTGGTAAAAGAGTAAACCAGCCATGAATATGTACACAAGTTTGAAGAGAGGAGAAAATTTAAGAATGACAGTGTCGAAGACAAAGTAAAAAATATCGACACAGCCACATAGTCATATAAAAAAGAAGACGAATGTAAAGAGCCACTTAATTCACCCTCGTACCAACTTTTCAAGTAGGACAGAAACCCTCCCACTATCCTTGAATTTTTAAAATGCAGTGATGAAAGGTCAGATTTAAACTCTTCCTTGTTTTCTGCCAGCACTTCGTAACCTCACATATTACGTCCTTTATTTTTTATATTAATTTGTACTTAAATATACGTTTTTAAAAGTTTATGTGAGCCAATCTAGCCTAACCTGATCTAACCTAAAATATGCCCTCTGGACAAAAAAAAAAACTCGGAACATAGACCCATCCGCTGACACGTCCACTCCCAAATATCTGAATACGTTCACCTCCTCCATACTCTCTCCCTCCAATCTGATATTCAATCTTTCATCACCTAATCTTTTTGTTATCCTCATAACCTTACTCTTTCCTATATTCACCTTTAATTTTCTTCTTTTGCACACCCTACCAAATTCATCCACCAATCTCTGCAGCTTCTCTTCAGAATCTCCCAAGAGCACAGTGTCATCAGCAAAGAGCAGCTGTGACAACTCCCACCCTGTGTGTGATTCTTTATCTTTTAACTCCACGCCTCTTGCCAAGACCCTCGCATTTACTTCTCTTACAACCCCATCTATAAATATATTAAACAACCACGGTGACATCACACATCCTTGTCTAAGGCCTACTTTTACTGGGAAAAAATTTCCCTCTTTTCTACATACTCTAACTTGAGCCTCACTATCCTTGTAAAAACTCTTCACTGCTTTCAGTAACCTACCTCCTACACCATACACTTGCAACATCTGCCACATTGCCCCCCTATCCACCCTGTCATACGCCTTTTCCAAATCCATAAATGCCACAAAGACCTCTTTAGCCTTATCTAAATACTGTTCACTTATATGTTTCACTGTAAACACCTGGTCCACACACCCCCTACCTTTCCTAAAGCCTCCTTGTTCATCTGCTATCCTATTCTCCGTCTTACTCTTAATTCTTTCAATTATAACTCTACCATACACTTTACCAGGTACACTCAACAGACTTATCCCCCTATAATTTTTGCACTCTCTTTTATCCCCTTTGCCTTTATACAAAGGAACTATGCATGCTCTCTGCCAATCCCTAGGTACCTTACCCTCTTCCATACATTTATTAAATAATTGCACCAACCACTCCAAAACTATATCCCCACCTGCTTTTAACATTTCTATCTTTATCCCATCAATCCCGGCTGCCTTACCCCCTTTCATTTTACCTACTGCCTCACGAACTTCCCCCACACTCACAACTATCAACATTTAACAATTCCTCAAAATATTCCCTCCATCTTCCCAATACCTCTAACTCTCCATTTAATAACTCTCCTCTCCTATTTTTAACTGACAAATCCATTTGTTCTCTAGGCTTCCTTAACTTGTTAATCTCACTCCAAAACTTTTTCTTATTTTCAACAAAATTTGTTGATAACAGCTCACCCACTCTCTCATTTGCTCTCTTTTTACATTGCTTCACCACTCTCTTAACCTCTCTCTTTTTCTCCATATACTCTTCCCTCCTTGCATCACTTCTACTTTGTAAAAACTTCTCATATGCTAACTTTTTCTCCCTTACTACTCTCTTTACATCATCATTCCACCAATCGCTCCTCTTCCCTCCTGCACCCACTTTCCTGTAACCACAAACTTCTGCTGAACACTCTAACACTACATTTTTAAACCTACCCCATTCCTCTTCGACCCCATTGCCTATGCTCTCATTAGCCCATCTACCCTCCAAAATGTAATTAGCGCTAAGATATTGACGTTAAGCACTATGAGAGGAGTTTTGCGTAGTACAATGAGGATAACCTGAATACTGGATGTTATGGTCGCTACAATGTTCATCTCATTAATAACTACTGATTGTAGCCAGATCTTTTCTTACTTTATAAATGATACTGAGTTGAAGATTGAGACACTTATGCAACATATGGGAATATTTATTGAGGAAACATTTCGCCACACACTGGCTTCATAAGTCCAATACAAAGCAGAAAGGTGTAAGGAGAGGAGGAGTTTGAGGTAATCAGTCCCTCAGCCTGGAGTCGATGTGTTTAGTTCATCAATCTTATAGAATATACAGCATAGGGCCGTAGACGTGGCTTATATACTGTAGTGAGGTGAGGCGAACCAGGACGAGGATTTAACCCACGTCTACGGCCTTATGTGAATGCAATAAGCACAAAAGTCCATATTGCATTTTCCTACATAAAAGGTGATCTAGATGGATATTGCAGGAGCAACGTTCATCTAGATCACCTTTCAGTTACACTCTATCATGAGTAAATAATTATGGAATCTACTGTAAGAAGCCAACACTTCCCGTCTCCGAACTACCTCTCGAAAAATTGTATACAAAATTTATTATCATCTCACACCACATTTTTTTTTTTTTTTG
Organism: Cherax quadricarinatus; assembly: GCF_038502225.1. Classification (NCBI taxonomy): domain Eukaryota; kingdom Metazoa; phylum Arthropoda; class Malacostraca; order Decapoda; family Parastacidae; genus Cherax; species Cherax quadricarinatus. Next base: position 380,678 of record NC_091344.1, read on the forward strand.
CTATATTAAAATTTTCGAATCTCTTTCTTGAAAATTCTCAAAAGTGCAAACTAAACGCGTTCACTTTTGTTAGCACCAGACTTTGTCATTCTAGCACCAGACTTGTTCATCAGTTCCAGCACAAGACGTGTTCATTAGTTCCTACACCAGACTTCTTCACCATTTCCTACACTGGACGTGTTCAACAGTTCCATCATCAGACGTGTTCAACAGTTCCATCACCAGACGTGTTCATAAGTTCTATCACCAGACGTGTTCATCAGTTCCTTCAGCAGACGTGTTCAACAGTTCCTACACCAGACGTGTTCAACAGTTCTTACACCAGACGTGTTCAACAGTTCCTACACCAGACGTGTTCAACAGTTCCTACACCAGACGTGTTCATCAGTTCCTACAAAAGACGTGTTCATCAGTTCCTACACCACACGTGTTCATCAGTTCCTACACCAGACGTGTTCAACAGTTCCTACACCAGACGTGTTCATCAGTTCCTACACAAGACGTGTTCATCAGTTCCTACACCAGACGTGTTCATCAGTTCCTACACCAGACGTGTTCATCAGTTGTTACACCAGACGTGTTCATCAGTTCCTACACCAGACGTGTTCAACAGTTCTTACACCACACGTGTTCATCAGTTCCATCACCAGACGTGTTCATCAGTTCCTACACCAGACGTGTTCATCAGTTCTTACACCAGATGTGTTCACCAGTTCTTACACCAGACGTGTTCATCATTTCCTACACTGGACGTGTTCAACAGTTCCATCATCAGACGTGTTCATAAGTTCCATCACCAGACGTGTTCATCAGTTCCTTCACCAGACGTGTTCAACAGTTCCATCACCAGACGTGTTCATAAGTTCCATCACCAGACGTGTTCATCAGTTCCTTCACCAGACGTGTTCATAAGTTCCATCACCAGACGTGTTCATCAGTTCCTTCACCAGACGTGTTCATCAGTTCCTTCACCAGACGTGTTCAACAGTTCCATCACCAGACGTGTTCATAAGTTCCATCACCAGACGTGTTCATCAGTTCCTTCACCAGACGTGTTCAACAGTTCCATCACCAGACGTGTTCATCAGTTCCTTCACCAGAGGTGTTCAACAGTTCCATCACCAGACGTGTTCATAAGTTCCATCACCAGACGTGTTCATCAGTTCCTTCACCAGACGTGTTCATAAGTTCCATCACCAGACGTGTTCATCAGTTCCATCACCAGACGTGTTCATCAGTTCCTTCACCAGACGTGTTCATCAGTTCCTTCACCAGACGTGTTCATAAGTTCCATCACCAGACGTGTTCATCAGTTCCTTCACCAGACGTGTTCATCAGTTCCTTCACCAGACGTGTTCAACAGTTCCATCACCAGACGTGTTCATAAGTTCCATCACCAGACGTGTTCATCAGTTCCTTCACCAGACGTGTTCATCAGTTCCTTCACCAGACGTGTTCAACAGTTCCTACACCAGACGTGTTCAACAGTTCTTACACCAGACGTGTTCAACAGTTCCTACACCAGACGTGTTCAACAGTTCCTACACCAGACGTGTTCAACAGTTCCTACAAAAGACGTGTTCATCAGTTCCTACACCAGACGTGTTCAACAGTTCCTACACCAGACCTGTTCATCAGTTCCTACACCAGACGTGTTCATCAGTTCTTACACCAGACGTGTTCATCAGTTCCTACACCAGACGTGTTCAACAGTTCCTACACCAGACCTGTTCATCAGTTCCTACACCAGACGTGTTCATCAGTTCCTACACCAGACGTGTTCATCAGTTCATAAACCAGACGTGTTCATCAGTTCCTACACCAGACGTGTTCATCAGTTCCTACACCAGACGTGTTCAACAGTTCCTACACCAGACGTGTTCATCAGTTCTTACACCAGACGTGTTCATCAGTTCCTACACCAGACGTGTTCAACAGTTCCTACACCAGACGTGTTCAACAGTTCCTACACCAGACGTGTTCATCAGTTCTTACACCAGACGTGTTCATCAGTTCCTACACCAGACGTGTTCATCAGTTCCTACACCAGACGTGTTCATCAGTTCCTACACCAGACGTGTTCATCAGTTCCTACACCAGACGTGTTCATCAGTTCCTACACCAGACGTGTTCAACAGTTCCTACACCAGACGTGTTCATCAGTTCCTACACCAGACGTGTTCATCAGTTCCTACACCAGACGTGTTCATCAGTTCCTACACCAGACGTGTTCATCAGTTCCTACACCAGACGTGTTCATCAGTTCCTACACCAGACGTGTTCATCAGTTCCTACACCAGACGTGTTCAACAGTTCCTACACCAGACGTGTTCATCAGTTCCTACACCAGACGTGTTCATCAGTTCCTACACCAGACGTGTTCATCAGTTCTTACACCAGACGTGTTCATCAGTTCCTACACCAGACGTGTTCATCAGTTCCTACACCAGACGTGTTCAACAGTTCCTACACCAGACGTGTTCATCAGTTCATAAACCAGACGTGTTCATCAGTTCCTACACCAGACGTGTTCATCAGTTCCTACACCAGACGTGTTCATCAGTTCCTACACCAGACGTGTTCATCAGTTCCTACACCAGACGTGTTCATCAGTTCATAAACCCGACACTGAACTGACGAACAAAATCATAAAATCAATATAATTTTAGTCTTAAAATGTTCGCTAAATAAAGTTTATTTTTTTGCAATTTATTAGCAGAGTAATTATACATGTGACCCCCCCCCCGTGCAGGTTACCTGGAGGTTACCTGTAGTGACCTGTAGTTACCTGGAGGGTACCTGTAGTTACCTTGAGGTTACTTTTAGTTACCTGGAGGTTATCTGTAGTGACCTGTAGTTACCTGTAGGTTACCTGTAGTTACCTGGAGGGTACCTGTAGTTACCTGGAGGTTACTTTTAGTTACTTGGAGGTTATCTGTAGTGACCTGTAGTTACCTGTAGGTTACCTGTAGTTACCTGGAGGTTATCTGTAGTGACCTGTAGTTACCTGGAGGTTACCTGGAGTTACCTGGAGGCTACTTTTAGATACCTGGAGGTTACCTTTAGTTACCTGGAGGTTACCTCTAGTTACCTGTACGTTACCTGTAGTTACCTGGAGGTTACTTTTAGTTACCTGGAGGTTACCTGTAGTTACCTGGAGGTTACCTGTAGTTGCCTGGAGGTTACCTGTAGTTGCCTGGAGGTTACCTATAGTTACCTAGAGGTTACCTTTAGTTACCTGGAGGTTACCTCTAGTTAACTGTAGGTTAGCTGTAGGTTACCTGTAGGTACCCACAGGTTACCGGTAGTTACCTGTAGGTTACCTCTACTTAACTGTAGATTACCTGTAAGTTACCTCTAGCTACCTGTAGGTTACCTGTAGTTACCTGCAGGTTACCTGTAGTTACCTGTAGGTTACCTGTAGTTACCTGTAGGGTACCTGTAGGCTGCCTCTTGTTACCTGTAGGTTACTTCTAGTTACCTGTAGGTTACCTGCAGGTTACCTGTAGTTACTTGTAGGTTACCTGCAAGTTACCTGTAGGTTACCTGTAGTTACCTGTGGGTTACCAATAGTTACCTGGAGGTTACTTTTAGTTACCTGGAGGTTACCTGTAGTTACCTGTGGGTTACCAATAGTTACCTGGAGGTTACCTGTAGTTACTTGGATGTTACCTGTAGCTACCTGGAGGTTCCTTGTAGCTACTTGGAGGTTACCTGGAAGTTACCTTTAGTTACCTGGAGATTACCTGTAGTTACCTGTAGGTTACATGGAGGTTACATGTAGTTACCTGGTTGTTACCTCTAGTTACCTGTAGATTGCAGGTAGGTTACCTCTGGTTAACTGTAGGTTATCTGTAGGTTACCTGTAGTTACTCACAGGTTACCGGTAGTTACCTGTATGTTACTTCTAGTTAACTGTAGATTATCTGTAGGTTACCTCTAGTTACCTGTAGATTACTTGTAGTTACCTTCAGGTTACCTGCAGGTTACCTGGAAGCTACCTGTAGGTTACCTGTAGGTTACCTGTAGGTTACCTGTCGGTTACCTGTAGGTTACCTGTAGCTACGTAAGTTACCTCTAGTTACCTGTAGTTATCTGGAGGTTACTTTTAGTTACCTGGAGATTACCTGTAGTTACCTGGAGGTTACCTGTAGTTACCTGTAGGTTACTTTTAGTTACCTGGAGGTTACCTGTCGGTTACCTGTAGGTTACCAGTAGTTACGTAAGTTACCTCTAGTTACCTGTAGTTTCCTGGAGGTTACTTTTAGTTACCTGGAGGTTACCTGTAGTTACCTGGAGGTTACCTGTAGTTACCTGTAGGTTACCTTTAGTTACCTGGAGGTTACCTGTAGTTACCTAGAGGTTACCTGAAGTTACCTGAAGGTTACCTTTAGTTACCTGGAGGTTACCTTTAGTTACCTGGAGGTTACCTCTAGTTACCAGTAGGTTACCTCTAGTTAACTGTAGGTTACCTGTAGGTTACCTCTAGTTACCCACAGGTTACCGGTAGTTAACTGTAGTTTAACTCTAGTTAACTGTAGATTACCTGTAGTTACCTGTAGGTTACCTGTAGTTACCTGCAGGTTGCCTGTAGTTACCAGTAAGTTGCCTGCAGTTACCTATAGGCTACCTCTAGTTACCTGTAGGTTACCTCTAGTTGCCTGTAGTTACCTGCTTATTACCGGTAGTTACCTGTAGGTTACCTGTAGTTACCTGTAGGTTACCTGTCGGTTAACTTTAAGTTACCTGTAGGTTACCTGTAGTTACCTGTAGGTTACCTGTAGCTACTTGTACGTTACCTGTAGTTACCTATAGGTTGCCTGTAGGTTACCTGTAGTTATATGTAAATTACCTGTAAGTTTCCCGTAGTTACCTGTAGGCTTCCTGTAGTTACCTGTAGGTTTCCTGTAGTTACCTGTAGGGTACCTGTAGTTACCTGATGTTATTGTAGGTTACCTAAAGGTTATGTGTAATTACCTTTAGGTTACCTGTAAGTTACTTCTAGGTTACTTGCTGATTACCTGCAGTTACCTGTAAGTTACCTCTAGGTTGCCAGTAGGTTACTCGTAGGTTACCCGTAGGTTACTTGTAGATTACCTGTAGTCGCTTACAGAGATCACCCGGGTCCCAAGCCAGGTCTTCTGGTGGCTGACCTGATCGATCAGGCTGTTGGTGTCCGCCACCTGCAGGCCAACATATGCATCACAGCCTGGCTTACATGGAACTGATTTGAGGAATACACTGAGTTTCCTTTTTGGAACAGCCAAACGTTTGTTGTTAATCTCCATTATATTGGAAGGGAAGGTGCTGAAGAGTCGTGGTCCCTTTATACTTACATACCTGGAGGTTACCCGGAGGTTATTCCGGGAATCAACGCCCCCGCGGCCCGGTCCATGACCAGGCCTCCCGATGGATCAGGGCCTGATCAACTAGGCTGTTACTGCTGGCCGCACGCAGTCCAAAGTACGAGCCACAGCCTGGCTGATCCGGCACTGACTTTAGGTATCTGTTCAGCTCTCTCTTGAAGGCAGCCAGGGGTTTATTGGCAATTCCCCTAATGCTTGATGGGAGGCTGTTGAACAGTCTTGGGCCCCGGACACTTATGGTGTTTTCTCTTAGTGTACCAATGGCCCCCCTACTTTTTATTGGGGATATTTTGCATCGCCTGCCCAGTCTTTTACTTTCGTAGGGAGTGATTTCTGTGTGCAGATTTGGGACCATTCCTTCCAAGATTTTCCAAGTGTAGATTATGATATATCTCTCCCTCCTGCGTTCCAACGAGTACAAGTCAAGTGCTTCCAAGCGTTCCCAGTAGTTAAGGTGCTTGACAGAACTTATACGTGCAGTAAAGGATCTCTGTACACTCTCTAGATCTACGATTTCACCTGCTTTGAATGGAGATGTTAATGTACAGCAGTATTCCAGCCTAGAGAGAACAAGTGATTTGAAAAGGATCATCATTGGCTTGGCATCTCTCGTTTTGAACGTTCTCATTATCCATCCTATCATTTTCTTTGCACGTGCGATCGTGGCACTGTTGTGATCCTTGAAAGTGAGATCCTCAGACATTACTACTCCCAGGTCCCTTACATTATTTTTCCGCTCTATTGTATGGCCAGAGTCTGTAGTATACTCTGTTCTAGTTATTATCTCCTCCAGTTTTCCATGACGGAGTTGTTGGAATATTGTTTTCCGTTCCCCACTGGAAAACTTTGTTTATATCTTCTTGGAGGTTAACCACGTCCTCAGCAGATGACAGCCTCATGCAGATCCTAGTATCATCCGCAAAGGATGATACGGTGCTGTGATGTATATCTCTGTCTGTGTCTGATATGAGGATGAGGAATAAGATGGGGCGAGTACTGTGCCTTGTGGAACAGAGCTCTTCACTATGGCAGCCTCCGATTTAACTCTGTTGACCACTACTCTTTGTGTTCGATTTGCTAGGAAGTTGAAGATCCATCTCCCCACTTTCCCAGTTATTCCTTTAGCACGTATTTTATGGGCTATTACTCCATGATCGCATGTATTGAATTCCTTCTCATTGTATTCATCGCTTCCTTGATTTTCACTGGAGGTATCTTGCATCGTCTGCCAAGACTTGTGTTCGTATGTAGTTAGTCCGATTTGCAGGTTCGGGACATATTCCTTCAGAATCTTTGTGGCGTGGATTATCATACATGTTTCTCGCCTATGTTCTAAGGAGTTCAGTTCGAGGGACTTCAAGAGCTCCGAGTAATTTAATAGCTTGATTGAATTTAAAAGAACTGTGAAGGTTCTATCTATATTTTCCAGCTCTGCAATTTCGCCTACCTAGAAAGGGGCCGTTAATATAGAGCAAGCTTGCAGCCTAGAGCGAACGAGTGACCTGAAGTATATAATAACTGGCATGACATTTCTTGTTTGAAAGCTCTACTTAACCAACCTATTATTTTCCTTGCAGATTTTATAACTTTGTTGTGTTCATGGAACGTGAAATAGTCTGATATAATCACCGCCGAGTATCTAACATTAGACTTACTCTTTACTGAGTGTAATCAAATATGACAATATGTAATTATTATGTAGATAAGCATACGAACAACATTTTATGTAGTTATATAATGCCTTTGGATTGGTAGGTATCCAGATTCAATGCAAGAGGAGAGCTCCAATTCCTTGGATGAAGAGCCTATCACCAACATCAAGGAACTTTATTCCCCTCTCTCTGAAGTGAGTACTGCCAGCACCATATTATTTAACACAGCCGAATTAATGAACAAACAAGATATTTACCTTTATTACACTTAATACACAATGAACAATTCTAACATTACCCGAGACTAATCACACACACACACACACACACACACACACACACACACACACACACACACACACACACACACACACACACACACACACACACACACACACACACACGCACGCACACACACACACACACACACAAACATGGGCGATTTCAACCACAGGGAGATTGATTGGGAAAACCTGGAGCCACACAGAGGTCCATAAACATGGAGAACCAAGATAATGGATGTGGTACTGGAAAATCTCATGCACCAACATGTTAAGGACACTACCAGAGTGAGAGCGGAGGACGAACCAGCAAGACTGGACCTTGTGTTCACCCTGGGCAGTTCAGACATTGAGGAGATCACATATGAGAGTCCCTTAGGAGCTAGTGACCACGTGGTTCTCTGCTTTGAATACATAGTAGAGGTTCAAGTGAGAGGGTAACAGGAGCTGAATGGGAAAAGCCAGACTATAAAAGAGGGGACTACGTAGGTTTGAGGAACTTTCTGCAGGAGGTTCAGTGGGACACAGAACTGGTTGGAAAGTCAGTAAACAAAATAATTGAATACGCAACAACAAAATGCAAGGAGGCAGAGGAAAGGCTCGTTCCCAAGGGCAACAGAAATAGTGGGAAGACCAGAACGAGCCTCTGGTTTACCCGACGGTGTAAGGAGGCAAAAACTAAGTGCAACAGAGAATGGAAAAAGTACAGAAGGCATAGAACACATGAAAATAGGGAGATTAGTCGCAGAACCAGGAACGAGTAAGCACAGGTAAGGAGGGAGGCCCAGCGACTGTATGAAAATAACAGCATCGAAAGTCAAATCTGATCCAAAACTGTTGTAAAGTCACATCAGGAGGAAGACAACAGGCAAAGGCCAGGTGATCAGACTGAGGACAGAAGGTGGAGAACTCACAAGAAATGATCAGGAGGTATGTGAGGAGCTAAACAGGGGATTTAAGGAAGTATTTACAGTAGAGACAGGAAGTGCTCTGGGAAGACAGCACAGAGGGAAACATCAACGGAGAATATACCAACAAGTGTTGGATGACATACGAACAACGGAGGAGTAATGCAGAACCTGCTAAGTGACCTTGAAACCTCAAAGGCGATGGGACCGGACATCTCCCCTGCTCCCTAGAGAAGGAGCAGAGACGCTGTGCGTGCCACTAACCACAATCTTCAGTACATCCCTTGACACTGGGCAACTACCTGAGATATGGAAGACGGCAAATGTAGTCCCCATTTTTAAGAAAGGAGAGAGAAACGAGGTACTAAACTACAAACCAATGTCTCTGACGTGTATAGTATGCAAAGTCACGGAGAAGATTATCAGGAGGAGAGTGGTGGAGCACCTGGAACGGAACAAGATTATAAATAACAACCAGCGTGGATTCATGAAAGTTAAATCCTGTCTCAAACCCTTCTCGAGTTTTATGACAAGGTAACAGAAGTATGACAGGAGAGAGAGGGGTGGGTGGATTGCATTTTCCTGGACTGCAGGAAGGCCTTTTGATACAGTTCCTCACAAGAGATTAGTGCAGAAGCTGGAGGATCAGGCGCGTATAACAGGAAGGGCACTGCAATGGATCAGAGAATACCTGACAGGGACCTAACAGCGAGTCATGGCACATGAATAGGTATCACAGTGGGCGCCTGTGACGAGCGAGGTCCCACGAGGGTCAGCTCTAGGACCAGTGCTATTTTTGATATATGTGTGAATGACTTGATGGAAGGGATAGACTCTGAAGTGTCCCTGTTCGCAGATGATGTGAAACTGATGAGAAGAATTAAATCGGATGAGCATCAGGTAGGACTACAAAGAGACCTGGACAGACTGAACACGTGGTCCAGAAACTGGCTTCTCGAATTCAACCCTGCCAAATACAAAGTCATGAAGATTGGGGAAGGGCAAAGAAGACCGCAGACAGAGTATAGGCTAGGTGGACAAAGACTGCAAACCTCACTCAAGGAGAAAGATCTTGGATTGACCGTAACACAGAGCACGTCTCCGGAGGCACACATTAACCAGATAACTGCTGCAGCATATGGACGCCTGGCAAACCTGAGAATAGCGTTCCGATACCTTAATAAGGAATCGTTCAAGACACTGTACACTGAGTACGTCAGGCCCATACTGGAGTATGCAGCGCCAGTTTGGAACCCACACCTGGTCAAGCACGTCAAGAAGTTAGAGAAAATACAAAGGTTTGCAACAAGGCTAGTTCCAGAGCTCAGGGGAATGTCGTACGAGGAAAGGTTGAGGGAAATCGGACTGACGACACTGGAGTACAGAAGGGTCAGGGGAGACATGATAACGACATACAAGATACTGCGGGGAATAGACAAGGTGGACAGAGATAGGATGTTCTAGAGAGGGGACACAGAAACACACGAAAATAGGGAGATCAGTCGCAGAGCCAGGAATGAGTATGCACAGGTAAGGAGGGAGGCCCAGCGACTGTATGAAAATGACATAGCATCGAGAATCAAGACTGACCCGAAACTGTTGTATAGCCAAATCAGGAGGAAGACAACAGTCAAAGACCAGGTGATCAGATTAAGGACAGAAGGTGGAGAACTCACAAGAAATGATCAGGAGGTATGTGAGGAGCTGAACAGGAGATTTAAGGAAGTTTTTACAGTAGAGACAGGAAGGGCTGTGGGAAGACATCACAGAAGGGAACATCAAGAGGGAATATACCAACAAGTGTTGGATGACATACGAACAACTGAGGAGGAGGTGAAGAAGCTCTTGAGTGACCTTGACACCTCAAAGGCGATGGGACCGGACAACATCTCCCCATGGGTCCTTAGAGAAGGAGCAGAGATGCTGTGCGTGCCTCTAACCACAATCTTCAACACATCCCTTGAAACTGGGCAACTGCCTGAGAAATGGAAGACAGCTAATGTAGTCCCCATATTTAAGAAAGGAAACAGAAACGAGGCACTAAACTACAGACCTGTGTCTCTGACATGTATTGTGTGCAAAGTCATGGAGAAGATTATTAGGAGGAGAGTGGTCGAACACCTGGAAAGGAACAAGATTATAAATGAAAACCAGCATGGGTTCATGGAAGGCAAATCCTGTATCACAAACCTCCTGGAGTTTTATGACAAGGTAACAGAAGTAAGACACGAGAGAAAGGGGTGGGTAGATTGCGTTTTCCTAGACTGCAGGAAGGTCTTTGACACAGTTCCCCACAAGAGATTAGTGCAGAAGCTGGAGGATCAGGCGCATGTAAAAGGGAGGGCACTGCAATGGATAAGGGAATACCTGACAGGGAGGCAGCAACGAGTCATGGTACGTGAAGAGGTATCACAGTGGGCGCCTGTTACGAGCGGGGTCCCACAGGGGTCAGTTCTAGGACCAGTGCTATTTTTGATATATGTGAACGACATGATGGAAGGAATAGACTCTGAAGTGTCCCTGTTCGCAGATGACGTGAAGTTGATGAGAAGAATTAAATCGGACGAGGATGAGGCAGGACTGCAAAGAGACCTGGACAGGCTGGACATGTGGTCCAGTAATTGGCTTCTCGAATTCAATCCAGCCAAATGCAAAGTCATGAAGATTGGGGAGGGGCAAAGAAGACCGCAGACAGAGTATAGGCTAGGTGGACAAAGACTACAGACCTCACTCAGGGAGAAAGACCTTGGGGTGACCATAACACCGAGCACATCACCGGAGGCACACATCAACCAAATAACTACTGCAGCATACGGGCGCCTGGCAAACCTGAGAATAGCGTTCCGATACCTTAATAAGGAATCGTTCAAGACACTGTACACTGTGTATGTTAGGCCCATACTGGAGTATGCAGCACCAGTCTGGAACCCACACCTGGTCAAGCACGTCAAGAAGTTAGAGAAAGTACAAAGGTTTGCAACAAGGCTAGTCCCAGAGCTCAAGGGAATGTCGTACGAGGAAAGGTTAAGGGAAATCGGACTGACGACACTGGAGGACAGAAGGGTCAGGGGAGACATGATAACGACATACAAGATACTGCGGGGAATAGACAAGGTGGACAGAGATAGGATGTTCCAGAGAGGGGACACAGAAACAAGGGGTCACAACTGGAAGCTGAAGACTCAGACGAGTCACAGGGACGTTAGGAAGTATTTCTTCAGTCATAGAGTCGTCAGGAAGTGGAATAGCCTAGCAAGTGAAGTAGTGAAGGCAGGAACCATACATAGCTTTAAGAAGAGGTATGACAAAGATCAGGAAGCAGAGAGGGAGAGGACCTAGTAGCGGTCAGCGAAGAGGCGGGGCCAGGAGCTGAGTCTCGACCCCTGCAACTACAATTAGGTGAGTACAATTAGGTGAGTACACACACACACACACATACACACACACACACACACACACACACACACACACACACACACACACACACACACACACACACACACACACACACACACACACACACCCACACACACACACACACACACATAAGGATGGAACAAGAGTGGGAGAGCAAACTAGGAGATAGTTTTCCGCAAAAATGGAGAAAAGGATGGAGGCAGAGCTTTCTGTGAAGTTGGAAAAGAGGTTGGAGGAGGAGAAGAATAGGGAGTCACATGTCGAAGCTGCAGTAGCCAGGATAAGGGTCCTAGAATATGAGGTAAATAGGCTGAAGCGGGTTACAGTAGTATTGACCAAAGGAGACAGCATCTGAAGCTGGTACAGCCCTACTGAAGGAGGGGCCCAACGGGAAGGAAGGAGACATAACTTATGCTAAGGCCCTATTAGCCCACCAAGCAGGGCCGAGGAATGAAGGGGTAGAGCATCTGGGAGCAGGGATGGTGGTGGGGGATGGGGAAGAGGGTGGAGAGGGGGATAGGTCATTTGCATAGGGATGACCATGCCACCAAGAACTACAGGAAATAATAATGGAGAAAATGGCCATTTACAAACAGGAACCAGAGATCCAGAGGGAAAGGCAATGAGAAGAGGAGAGGGCGAAGTTAGTGTTTATTCATGGGCTTCAGGAGAGCAAGGGAAGGACACACAATGAAAGACGGCAGGCAGAAAGACAGGAGATTCAGAACATCATCAAAGAAATAGGCGAAGAGGACATGTCTGAGATTGTAAATTTTCAGAGAATTTGGGGGTACTTGAATGAGAGAAAATGGTTGATCAAGCTGTTTTTAGAACAGAAACATTGCAAAACAGGATCCTGCAAGAAAAACCACAGTTGAAGGAATCATCAGCATGCAATAGGGTGTTCCTAGACCGAGACAGAACAAAAACAGAACGAAAGCAGTTGACTGAGAAGACACAACAGCAAAAGGGGCTAGGAAAAAAGACAAGGACAGAACCAGCAGAGGACAACCAGAGCAGAGCAGAGCAACAAGAGCAAGCACACACAGAACCATCCCCAGAAACCCACAACCAAACATGCTATCCCAACACAGACCACAACCCACACTTACACCCCCCATCCCCCACTACACTGTAGAATCCCGCAGCACACTGCCCAGCCCCTCACCCTAATAGACCCCAGAACACAGTGTTGGAGAGGAAAATGTAGGTATGGCATGCCAACGCTGATGGAATAACAAATAAGTGGGAGGAGAGGCACAAGAGAGTCAAAGAGGCATCACCAGACATCATAGCCCTCACAGAAACCAAGCTTACAGGGATGATAACAGATGCCATCTTTCTAATTGGATATCAGATTCTGAGGAAAGACAGAGGGAACAGAGGGGGTGGAGAAGTGGCACTACTTATCAAAAACCGATGGGATTTTGATGAGCTGGAGAGAGGAGACAGAGGAGAAGCAAGAGGTTACATAATATGAATGCCTCAGCCTGAAGGTCCCAAGGTGGTAATTTCAGTTATGTATAACCCACCACAGAACAGAAGGAGGCCAAGGCAAGAGAATGATGAGAGTAATAGAGCGATGGTTGACACACTGGCTGAAGTGGCCGGAAGGGCTCATGTGAGCATGACAAAGCTACTGATCATGGGGGACTTCAATCACAAGGAAATCAATTGAGAGCCACATGGGGGCCAAGAAACGTGGAGGGCTAAGATGATGGAGGTGGTACTGGCCAACTTTATGTACCAACGCGTAAGGGACACTAGCAGAGAGAGAGGAGAGGATGAACCAGCAAGACTGGACCTAGTATTCACCTTGAGTAGTGCAGATATTGAGGACATCACACATGAAGGACCCTTTGGAGCCAGTGATTATGTGGTTCTGAGCTTCGAATACATAGTAGAGTTACAGGTGGAGGGGGAGGTAGGAAGGGCCGGCCTAATAAGAACATAAGAACATAAGAAAGGAGGAACACTGCAGCAGGCCTGTTAGCCCATACTAGGCAAGTCCTTTACAATTCACAAACTACAAGAAAAAGGGCTACGCAGGCATGAATATGTGACAATAATATACAAGGAAGCTGAGAAGAGGTTTGTACCCAAGGGTAACAAGAATAACGAAAAAGCCAGGATGAGCCCATAGTTCAACCAAAGGTACAGGGAGGCCAAAACCAAGTGTTCGAGGGAATGGAAGAAGTATAGAAGGCTGTTATACAGCTACATCAGGAGGAAAAAGACAGTCAAGGCCCTGGTAATCAGGCTGAGGAAGGAAGGAGGGGAGATCACAAAAAATGACCGTGAAGTATGTGAGGAGCTCAACATGAAATTCAAAGAAGTGTTCACAGAGGAGACAGAAGGGCCTCCAGAAAAGCAAAGAGGTGGGGTACACCATCAAGATTTGGACACAATACACACAGCCGAGGAAGAAGTGAAGAGGCTGCTAAGTGAGCTAGATACCTCAAAGGCGATGGGGCCAGATAATATCTCTCCATAGGTCCTGAGAGAGGGAGCAAAGGTGCTTTGTGTACCACTGACAACTGTCTTCAACACTTCTATCGAAACGCATCTACCGGAAGTATGGAAGACAGCAAATGTTGTCCCAATTTTTAAAAAAGGAGACAGACACGAAACATTAAACTACAGACCAGTGTCACTGACGCGTGTAGTATGCAAGGTCATAGAGAAAATTATCAGGAAAAGAGTGGTGGAGCATCCAGAGAGGAATGAGCTTATCAACGACAGAAAGCGCGGTTTCAGGGACAGGAATGCCTGTGTCACAAACCTACTGGAGTTCTATGACAGGATGATGGCAGTACGACAAGAGAGTGGTGGGTAGATTACATTTTCTTGGACTGTAAGAAGGCATTTGACACAGCTCCTGGTCCTGGCAGGGATTACAGTGAAGCCACTACAATGGGTCAGGGAGGTGTCAGAGTGGGCGCCTGTAACGAGCAGGGTGCCACAAGGATCAGTCCTAGGACCGGTGCTGTTTCTGTAGACAGCCTGTACTGTCTGCACAGACAGCCCATGCTGTCTGCAAGCTTAGTTCATATTTTGCGCCATGCTGGTGCTGCCATCTATAGGCCTTGCCACTTCAGTATGCCCAGACTTGCCTCTCCCTCACTCACACAGCGGCCTAGCAGCAAGACACAAGTACTAGTAGCTCTCTCTCGTGGGATGGCCCTGCCCGGGCCATGGGCACAAACACACAAGCCTGTGTACCCACCACGACTTAACAATAAACGAAGAAGCCTCTGAAGATGTATCATTAACCACCCGCTTGCAGCAGCTACCAAACAAACCCGTTATAAATGGTAGCAGCTGTGGTCGCAGCAGTGTGTTTGCCCAAAGCGAGGAAGGAAGAGGGATGAAGTCATCTTCACTTCATCATCCCATGCAAGAAGCATCCGTCTCTCAACGAGTTATCCTGATGTCGTGTCTGCACGTTTCAGCATCCAGACACAGGTACAAGCAGGATCCAGCCGAAATTTGCTGAAATTCTCCGAGAATTGTAAGTGGCGTCACAGTGACCCCACGCTACAGTGACTCCACGCTACAGTGTCCCACGCTGTTTCTCAAGTCACGTGTTCAGCGTCACTTCTATGTTGCTGTTGTTGTTGTTCAGCTCAGCACAGCTGTTTCAGCAAGCCGGAGGTGAGTTTTGTGGTGATTTCTGCGTCCAGTGTGAGTTCTCTACGTATTTGTGGGTGGGGGAGGAGAGGAGAGGAAGTGGCTGTTCCTCACCTTGCCCATGCTCGCCCTACTCACGCTCACCCGTCTACCATACACTCACCACTGCCCACTCCTTCTGCTGTGTTTTCTGCTGTTTTTCGTGTGATTCATTGCCAGAGCTGTGTATCCGAGTGCCCGAGGCCACTCGAAGCTACGTGGATCAGCATGCCACGTAGATCACGACACCACGTGGATCACGACGCCACGTGGGTGTGGGCGATGTCACGTGGATCTACCAGCCACGTGAGTTACCAGATGTCCCAAGGCCTCATGCTGTGGTCTGCTACCCGCATCACATCGACGTCACCGACGATGCTGCCCGACTTCATGACATCACGATGTCTGCCTGACGTCACCTCGAGATGTCTGCTGACGTCATAGCGCTGCTGACCTCACCTCGCGACATCACGCCTGACATCACATGATGTCACATCGAGTGTTTCTAGTAATTATTTTAATATTGTCGAGAAGATTGAGAGAAAATATATGTCGTGTGTTAATTAATTCCTCTCAGTCAGTGTTCTCACATGTTGTTGTACCGCGGTGTGTTTTTAAAGTTTCCGTGTGTCCAGTGAGGTCTGAGCCAGACCTGAGTAGCACCACTGTGTTAAGTCACCCGTGTGACCAGTACGTTTGACAGCTGATGTCAAGACAGCTCCGAGTGACCGAGCCCTCTTGTACAGAAAGCTTTTATGCTCGTCGCTCGTGTTGTTCTGCAGAATCGTACCTGCTACGATTCCCATCGAGATTTGTTCCACTTCACCTCCAGACCGTCAGAGTGCAGTTATATGTAGAGAAACAAGTCTGGGGACGCTTAGACTAACCCCTGCTATAACTCCAACTGCCGAGAGAATGACACAGTGTCAGCCTCGTGTCACAAGCTTTAGTGAGCAGCCTGCACAAAGATGTCACTTTGACTGCTAGCTCTCTCACTGCAGTCTGGTGTATGATGTTATGACTCCCAGATGTTTCGCCCAGTCGTCTCTGCCACGACTCGCTCCACAACTCGCTCCACGCTCGCCGGCAGTGACAGCCCAGCGACAGTACCAGTCGAGAAGTGTCCTCCTGAGTCGCTTGCCAGAAGTCCTGCCCAGTTGCCGAGTTTTGTCGACGCCTCACTCGAGGGCACCAGCATGTAGTGCCCCAGGTTGAGTGAAACCTGCAGCGACTCCTACGATGACTGCTTCACCGTTCCAGAGGAGACCGTAACCTGTTACGTCACAGCTCAGCCGCAGCGATGTCTCCCGTGTTGCAGTATGTCCAGACGCAGGAGGGCGTGCAGTGATGCCCTTCGACGCTCACTGCCTATGACCACGATGTTTAGCACACCCCACATGTTTTTTCTTCCCTTCCTGTAGGAAGTTTTTTTTCCATGTTCATATGTATACATATATATGTTTTTATTTTGTGTTCTGTGCCCTGTTCCTATGAGAGAGACCGAGTTTCTTTTACCACCAGTATTGTCGCGTCGGGACGACGCGCGGTAGGTGGCCGAGCGTATGTAGACAGCCTGTACTGTCTGCACAGACAGCCCATGCTGTCTGCCAGCTTAGTTCATATTTCGCGCCATGCTGGTGCTGCCATCTATAGGCCTTGCCACTTCAGTATGCCCAGACTTGCCTCTCCCTCACTCACACAGCGGCCTAGCAGCAAGACACAAGTACTAGTAGCTCTCTCTCGTGGGATGGCCCTGCCCGGGCCATGGGCACAAACACACAAGCCTGTGTACCCACCACGACTTAACAATAAACGAAGAAGCCTCCGAAGACGTATCATTCACACCCCACTACCAGAACACCAAATAAACCTCGTTATATTTCTGATACTTGTGAACGACATGACGGAAGGAATAGATGATGTGAAGCTGATGAGAAGAATTCAATCGGACGAGGACCAGGCAGAACTACAGATGGATCTAGACAGGCTGCAGGCCTGGTTCAGCTCCTGGAGTTCAGTCCCACCAAGTACAAAGTCATGAAGATTGAGGAAGGGCAAAAAAGGGCACAGACAGAGTACAATCTAGGGGGCTAGAGACTACAAACCTCACTCAAGGAAAAGGATCTTGGGGTGAGTATAACACTGGGCACATCTGAAGCGCACATCAACCAGCACACGGGCGCCTAGCAAACCTAAGAACAGCATTCCGACATCTTAATAAGGAATCGTTCAGGACCCTGTACACTGTGTACGTTAGGCCTATATTGGAGTATGCAGCACCAGTTTGGAACCCACACCTAGCCAAACAAGTAAGGAAAATAGAGAAAGTGCAAAGGTTTGCAACAAGATTAGTCCCGGAGCTGAGGAGCATATCCTGCGAGGAGAGGTTCACAGAAATCGACATGACGACACTGGAGGACAGGAGAGATAAGGAGGATATGATAGCGACATATAAAACTCTGAGAGGAATCGACAAGGTGGACAGAGACAGAATGTTTTAGAGATAGGACACAGCAACAAGGGGACACAGTTGGAAGTTAAAAACTCAGATGAGCCACAGGGAAGTTAGGAAGTATTTCTTCAGCCACAGAGTTGTCAGGAAGTGGAACAGTTTGGGAAGTGATGTAGTAGAGGCAGGATCCGTTCATAGCTGTAAGGAGAGGTATGATACAGCTCATGGAGCAGGAAGAGTGACCTATTAGCGACCAGTGAAGAGGCGGGGCCAGGAGCTGTGAATCGACCCTTGCAACCGCAACTAGGTGAGTATAATAGGTGAGTACACACACACACACACACCTAGCCACTGATTGCTTGTTATTACTGTTATATTCATGTGGAAGCACTAAACTGCTTGTGGTTTTACAACTCCTGGGTAATGATGGGAGGGGGAGGGGGGGGGGTAAGTTAACTAGATCCCAGGAAAAGAACAACTCCACCGTCACTGACCCGAACAGTTGAACGAGTTCCTCTATTATATGTACATTTGCTTTTCTTGTACTAATTTTGTTATAACGAAATGAGAGTTCAGAATATATCTCTACGGACCCACAGTTTCAGCCACGTTCAAAATGACGTTCTACGGTCAATACCATCGCCATTAAAGCTGCTTCTTAACGTGCGTCTTGTTCACTGCGTCACCGATAATGAATTATATAATGACAGACTTTTTACTCGCTCAATATAATTATAATGAAGGGAATGATAATTTCTTCTTATTAGAGCGATAGTTCCCTGTTATTAAGATATAAGTAACTGAATAAACTGTAAAATAATTGATATACCAATTAACGTAATGGTAGTAATCACAGGAACCTAATTTGCTCATTCCTTGTGTTGAGTGAGGTGTGGAAATGGTGCAGGAAACCTATAGCGTATCTTGAATACGTAGTATGGGGTGAAATATTTGCCCCTGTTCATCCAAAGGCAAAAAAGATACCTGAGTATCAATCTCCTATTTCGGATCGCATTCTAGGAAATGATCTGAAGGTTTCCAGTGGAAATAAACAAACAATTCAACTTTCAAATCTTATCGGGGAGTTAGAAACCAGAATAATGTCAGTGTCATGGATGTGATCATCATCTTCACCCGGGTTGCTGTCCGTCACGCTACGCTGGTGAAAATGAACAAAATGAATCATAATCGATTATTATATTAATATGAGAAGTTTATTTTTAGGCACATTTGGTATTACACCACTTTACACATTACTTCTTGTCAATTAAGTCTATTAGAACTTCAGTTCAAAAGCACTACTAAGCTAATTACTCACTGCAATTTTATAAATCTGTTAGTGATGCTGACAACATGAATTTCTATGTATGATTAACATATAGCCTGAATAAGCAGGAACTTCTTGGAGGAAATTGTCAGGTTTATTGTAAGGGTCTGTTGGCAATGTTCCTTATAAATAAAGAGAGGATGTTGAAAAGTCGTGGATCTTCCAGACGTGCTAAACATGCTAACATCACCCATGTTTTTCATCGGGGATATTTTGCAGCATCTGTCTTACCTCCCGTTCTCGCAAAGGGTACTTTCAGTGTGCAAATTTAGAACCAGTCCTCCAATAAATTCCAGGCATCACGTATAATGCATTTTTTCGCCCAAATTCCGGGAAGTACTAGTGTATTTGTTTGTGTGCGCGCAATATATGGGTGAAAAGCTCATCATAGAAACCAAGGACCACAGGGCGACCAGCTTTGTCTTTCAGAGACTCAGTGTTGCAATCCAGAGAGGAAATGCCTGCAGCATTCTGGGCACGCGGCCCACCGCAGGGGAGATGGACGAAATATTCGAGATGTTGCTCTGAGTTACCTATGTTGTTTTACTTTCTGTTGTATTTTTGTGAATGTTTGGCCAATGTATTTTTGTCTTTAAATAAAACATACTTGAAATATAGGGGGTGGTAGGAGAAAATTCTCAAACAGCTTCAGGGAGAACCTTGAGTTTTCCCTGAAGCAAGTTTATTCTTTTCTCTGAGGATGAGGGTCCCCAGGACAGTTCTAGAGGTGGTACCTCCCTATATATATATATATATATATATATATATATATATATATATATATATATATATATAAAGTGGGATACGGCTGGTACGTTGAAAGAAGGATACATATATATATATATATATATATATATATATAGATATATATATATATATATATATATATATATCCTAGGTAGTAGGTTGGTAGACAGCAACCGCCCAGGGAGGTACTACCGTCCTGCCAAGTGAGTGTAAAACGAAAGCCTTTAATTGTTTTACATGATGGTAGGATTGCTGGTGTCCTTTTTTCTGTCTCATAAACATGCAAGATTTCAGATACGTCTTGCTACTTCTACTTATACTTAGGTCACACTACACATACATGTACAAATATATATATATACACCCCACAGGGTTTTCTGCTATTTTCTTTCTAGTTCTTGTTCTTGTTTATTTCCTCTTATCTCCATGGGGAAGTGGAACAGAATTCTTCCTCCGTAGCCATGCGTGTTGTAAGAGGCTACTAAAATGCAAGGAGCAAGGGGCTAGTAACCCCCTCTCCTGTATAAATTACTAAATTTGAAAAGAGAAACTTTTGGTTTTCTTTGTGGGCCGCCCCGCCTCAATGGGATACGGCCGGTTTGTTGAAATATATATATATATATATATATATATATATATATATATATATATATATATATATATATATATATATATATATATATCAATAACAACACTGCGACTAGCCGGGGGATCGAACCCGTGTTGTTTTAGCCCGCCTCATGGTGAGCGAAAATTCACAATGCTCTAATCCACGGGACCATTCAATCTTACAAGAAGCACGCGCCCAGCAGAGCTAGGTGTTGTACCGTGATCCGAGGGCATACGGTGGTGTGGGTGCCTCAGAGCTAATTGCATTCTACTCCCCGTTTGGTGTACTAGCCTCGAAAAATTATTCGGGCTCAGAATAAAAAAAAAAGTGGCACTAGCGGCACCGCTTTAGCACAATAAATTCCTCAAGTACATTATGTTGAAACTGCCTTCTGTGGTCAGGAATATGGTCACTGTCTTGAACACTATGTGCTTAATTCGCCACTTATTGAGGAATATAGAGATAAACAGTATAATAACCTATGTTACATGTCAAGATATCTAATTATGAAAATAAAATACCATATATCATATGATATATACTAAGCAAATTTCCTAAATTTGCTTGTAACAGATAAGTGAATTGTCGATATAAATCCAAATGTACACATGTTAAATTTTTGGGGGCCTAGTTCCTAGGCCTTTTGTGTATCCGTATGCTCTTGCGTTACCGTCCACAGGATAGATATGGGGTGCACAAAAAACTAGCCACTTCGGTGGCAAAATCTAATCATCTCTCTGTCAAACTCCTTCCTGGCGAATGCGCGTTGTTCCCTGGTCACCTCAAGGTTGAATTTGGCCAATGAAGCTGACTCGCTCTGAGATATACCCCTCACCACCTGTTTTCCGAAATTGTTGGGTGGTTGCTCCTGTGTTAGCCCTCCCAGGAACCGAAGCGGAGATCGGCTATTAAAAGGCCCTGTAGCAGCAGAAACTTCAGTTTGGTACGCCGTCTTCACTTCAGCTTTTAATTTGCTACGA
The DNA here is from genome assembly GCF_038502225.1 of Cherax quadricarinatus. Lineage (NCBI taxonomy): Eukaryota > Metazoa > Arthropoda > Malacostraca > Decapoda > Parastacidae > Cherax > Cherax quadricarinatus. The sequence goes on from NC_091344.1 coordinate 402,087, forward strand.
TTACATTCACGAAGCTGTGCAGCACTAAGAGTTCGTTGATATTTTATGCCAATGGAACGAGCAATTCGCCAGCAGCGTTGTAGAGATAGTCTAGGCAATTTTAGTAGGGTATACTCAGACACCAGTCGCCTAACATGTTTGTGACAACCCACTATAACAAAACCCTAGTTACAGTAAGCTTAACACGCAGCAACAGCAAAGTACGGCTTGCAGGATACACATATTAGCAACGCTAACAAGGCTGGCACACAATGCCAAAATCGATACAAGAGACAATATGAACAATACTAAAACCAGCTCCAGCTCCTGGACAGAGCCCTCATATTACATGGTAAGCAGGCCATTCTACACCTGTGTTCGTGCAGTATAAAAGCTTAAAATTGAATAAAGTAATAAGCTGTATTGCATTGTGTAGTGTATTTTCACCACCAGAGGAGTCACCACTGAGGTAAACATTCTAATTTCACCCTAAAAATCATACATCTTTCCCGAAAAGGCAGACATTTGTTCTCTCGTATCATACAGTGTTACCCTTTACCATTGCTATGAATACCTGTAGTTTACCAGTAGTCGATTTTGTAAGGGGGTCCCAGACCCCCCTAAATAGACCGCTATTAGTGATAACATGCTAATATCACCAAAATCCTGATCAATTAGGATGTCGGTGATAGCATTATGAAGTCCACAACGAACACCACAGCTGGTTGATCAGGACTGCCTTGATAAACTTAACAAGATCCCTCTTAGAAGCAACTAGTTTGATAATATGCGCCCGTGTATTACACCTGAGCAAATCAACTCTGAAGCTCATTGATAGAGTATATATAATACAAAACATAAAGTTGATTACAAAATTCGTCACACAGGACCCCTGACCAACAGAGAGCACAAGACATACCAATATTCGATGCAAATACTTGTGTTTGGAGACTAACTCCTGACACTGACTTTCATTACTGTAAGTGTTTGCGCACTGATTAAGATTTATGAGGCGATCCATACTAGACTAATATTCTGAGCCAGACGCAGTTGATTTATGTTAAAATCTTAACTTTGTTACTCAGAGACAGACTTTCATGTCCTGTCGAAGCCGAGGGTTACATGAGTGGACTGAGCTCTCTCTCTCTCTCTCTCTCTCTTTACACAGGGTTTGACAAAGTTAGGGATCCCTAGCTTTATTGACAAGCTATTTACAGGTTAAGGATTCCTAACTTTATTGACAAGCTAAGAGCTGTTACCTACCTCAGCTCATTTGAGAGCATTTTTATTGTTATGAGGCATACAAGTATTTTTATTGTTATGAGACATACAAGTATTTTTTAGTGTTATGAGACATACAAGAAAGGAACAGGATGAAGTTGGAGCCATCTGTGGGCCAGCATTTTCATTTGATCAACTGACTTTATCTCGTTGACATCATTATGCTGTACGAATGTGTTCCATACTCGAGTCATCCTGGGTATATATGATCTCAGATGGAGTGATGTTCTGGAGAAGGGTATAGCCAGAGTGAAGTTGCTGCTTTCTGCCCGTCTTGTGGCATAAAAGCTTGTTTCACGCTGTCCTCGAAGTGGATCCAAGTGTGGTACCTTAACAATATTGGCCTTGTACATAACAGTAAGGCCACCCACATCCCTCCTGCGTTAAAGGCTCTGCTGAAATGACAGATCTATCCAGGATTGGTCCAGGCGAGAGATGAGACGTCTTGCTCTGCTCTCTACTCCGTCAAGCAGTCGCAGATGAGAAGGGGGGCAAGCGAACCAAGAAAGTGGAGCGTACTCAAGGTGTGAGCGTACTTGTGCCTCGTACAAAATCTTGCAACCCTTGCTGTCAAGCAGATGCGAGATACGGCGAAGTGCTGTAAGCTTCCTGGCTGCCTTGTTTGCAAGATTTACAACGTGGTTCTTCATGGTCAGTTTGGAGTCAAATTTCACCCCAGGGATATCAACTTCTTCCCCAGGTGCCAACACCCTCCCATACATCCTTACTACTGCACCAGCGTTACCATCATAGTGCCTAGAGATTATCGTCATTTGTGTTTTCTCAGGTGCGAATGTTACTTGCCATCTATTTTCCCAAGCTGATACAGCGCTTAGCTGGTGATTGATGTAGCTTAGAGCAGCTGGCAATTTTTTTCTTGGATAAGTGAATGTCAGTGTACAGTCGTCTGCATATGCATGGGATTCTGGGATGAGATGAAGAAGGTCATTCAAGTAGACATTCCATAACAATGGTCCCAGAACGCTTCCTTGTGGAACACTTACCTCAATAGGATGTCTTACTGATTCTGTTCCATTGAGAATTACCCTTAGAGATCTACCATGAAGGTAATCACTGAGGAGACATAACGTAGAGCCTGCAATCCCCAGAGCTTGCAGTTTTGCTAAGAGGCCCTGGTACCACACCCGGTCGAAAGCACCAGCAATGTCCAGTGCTACCACACAGCTGGCTTTGGATTCATCCAGTGACTGGTGCCACTTAGTGGAGAGGTTTAACAACAGATCAGCAGCAGAGTAACCTTTCCTGAAGCCATATTGATGGTCACAAATTAGTGAGTGGTAGTCAAAAACTCTGTCATTTGTCTTGAGATTATTGTCTAAAGGAGCTTTTGCCAGTGATTGACAGGAGTGACACTGGTCTGTAGTTGCTGATTTCTGCTCTGCTCTTCTTTTTGTGAACAGGGACTACATTTGCCTCTTTCCACAGAGAAGGCCATTTACACTACTAGGCAGTGCTGAAAGATGCGAGTTAGAGGTGTTGCTAGCTGGTCTGCACATCTCAGCAATCTTGGGCTCAACTTGTCTGGGCCCACAGCCTTTTCTTGGTCAAGCAATTTAAGAAGGAAAAGCACCTCTTCCTGCCTTATTGTCACCACTGACAGTTTTGACACAGTTCTTGCAGCTAGCCAAGGAGGGTCCCTTGCTGGATCAGGAACTTGCATCTCTCTCTCCCGCCCCCCTCTCTCTCTCTCTCTCTCTCTCTCTCTCTCTCTCTCTCTCTCTCTCTCTCTCTCTCGCTCTCTCTCGCACATACAGACCGGTAGGCCAGCAGAAGGTGTGTGTCAAATGCCCAAAAGCTCCACTGAGTGGGACATTAACACCCTTGTAAACAGTAGTTTCCCAAATAAAATACCACCCAACTCTAATGTGATAATTCTGCCAGCATGATGGGGTGTGTCAGTGATAAGCGTCAGCACAGTAGGGTAGTTCAGTAACTATCAGTATGTTGAGTGGGTGGTGTCGGTAACTGTCAGCATGGTAGGGTAGTGTTAGTAACTGTCAGCATGATGGCAGGGGTATTGGTAACTGTCAGTATGGTGGGGTGTTGGTAACTGTCAGCATGGTGGAGTGTTGGTAACTGTCAGCATGGTGGGGTGTTGTTGAGAAATGGTTTACCAGCTAAGGTTAAAGTTGAAATATAGGGGGAACTTATCTGATAAGACAGTTATCGCCCACACAGCCGCCCCTGCAGGCGAGGTCTTGAGAAGCTATCTTGACCACTTCGCAACGGGCTGTAATAGAGTATATTATGTATGATTATAAATTACCCCTAGGGGGTGTTATGTCAGCATATTTCATTCACTGAATGCTGATGACACTTACTTGTGTGGACTCAAAAGTCCACACCTCACTGCCGACTATAGGTTGATTAACAAACTCCCTGTGACACAAGAACTGCACAGTCCCCTGTATTACAAGGTAATTCATAACCTACCTTGCTCTTGTAGCGTGAGCTATGGTGTTCTTTACACCCTCGACAGGTATCGGTGACTTGATAGAAGCTGAAGTGTCCTTGGATGTCCACGTCTTCCATAGTCTAGGAATACGCACACTGGTACACTATGTTCCACAAGGTTTGTCTTTATTGTTCACAATCTTATCAGTAAAGAAGCTGATCACACTTCTCTGTAAGTGTTCAGCGTGTTTTGTGAGACACTTTGTTCACACTAACGCACGGATCAGTGTTCTTTGTTGGTTATCCTGGCGTCAGTGTGACTCCCAGTAGGGTGAAAAGTAATCTGACCTCACAGCCTCCTACGCCGTGGCAATGCCCTTAGAACATAAAGGAAAAGCTGACCTAGTACTTTTTGCTTTCTTGCCAAACTTCCTCCATGAAGCAAAGCAGAATGTTTGATTCTTGCTGTCTTAAGCATAGACATCAATGTACATTATCTTTACCATGGTAATAAAGTGGGAGCAGGATTTTCCTTAATTGTCCTGCTAAGGTAAGAGATGGACTGTCTCTTATTAAACTACACTTTGCAACACTGGACTCTTGCAAGGAGTGGCGGTCGTTTGACCACGTCACATACTCGTATTACATCTGGGATCAATTACTTGCTGTAGCAGTAAACAAGATGCTTGCCCCTTCTGAGATGGCTGGGCCCCTCAGGGCTGAAAGGGGCTGAAGGGGGCTGATGCCCCCCTTCTGGAGAAAATTTCTCCACAGGTGTTGGTAACTGCCAGCATGGTGGGGTGTTGGTAACTGTCAGCATGGTGGGGTGTTGGTATCTGTCAGCATGGCGGGGTGCTGGTAACTGTCAGCATGGTGGGGTGTTGATGACTGTCAGCATGGTAGGTTGTTGATGACTGTCAGTATGGTGAGGTGTTGGTAATTGTCAGCATGGTGGGGTGTTGATGACTGTCAGCATGGTGGGATAATAATGGTAAATATAAGCATGGTAGTGGTTGTGGTTAGTATCAGCTTGGTGGGATGGTGGCTGCAAGTATTAGCATGTTGGTGGGGTAGTGGTAGTAGTTATCAGCATGTTACTGTGGTGAATGTAATAACAGAATACAAAACTTACAAGTAGATAAGTCTAGATAGTCTAGAAAAATATCTGGTTATAGACTATGAAAACATATTTTAGAATCAGGTCAGGTTCCAGATTACAGTATGAAGTTGGATACACCCCCATGCTGAGGGACTGACCACCTCAAACTACTGCTTCACCACTGATGCGCTGAGTGCATCATGTTTGCTACCTATGTATTCCGGTGATGAAGTCTCCTGTATAGTCGAAACGTTTAGGAATGAAGATACCTGGCTGGTATCATGGTAGGACAGTGTTGGTAACTGTTACCATGGTTGGGGGAGGGGATGATGTAACTGTCATGGTAGGGCAGTGTTGGTAACTATTACCATGGTTGGGGGAGGGGGGTTGATGTAACTGTCATGGTAGGGCAGCGTTGGTAACTATTACCATGGTTGGGGGAGGGGGGTTGATGTAACTGTCATGGTAGGGCAGCGTTGGTAACTATTACCATGGTTGGGGGAGGGGGGTTGATGTAACTGTCATGGTAGGGCAGTCTTGGTAACTATTACCATGGTAGGGGGAGGGGGTTGATGTAACTGTCATGGTAGGGCAGCGTTGGTAACTATTACCATGGTAGGGGGAGGGGGTTGATGTAACTGTCATGATAGGGCAGTGTTGGTAACTATTACCATGGTAGGGGGAGGGGGTTGATGTCATGGTAGGGCAGTGCTGATAACTATTGCCATGGTAGGGGGAGGGGGTTGATGTAACTGTCATTGTAGGGCAGTGTTGGTAACTATTACCATGGTAGGGGGAGGGGGTTGATGTAACTGTCATGGTAGGGCAGTGTTGGTAACTATTACCATGGTAGGGGGAGGGGATTGGTGTAACTGTCATGGTAGGGAAGTATTGGTAACTATTACCATGGTAGGGGGAGGGGGTTGATGTAACTCTCATGGTAGGGCAGTGTTGGTAACTATTACCATGGTAGGGGGAGGGGATTGGTGTAACTGTCATGGTAGGGCAGTCTTGGTAACTATTACAATGGTAGGGGGAGAGGGTTGATGTAACTGTCATGGTAGGGCAGTGTTGGTAACTATTACCATGGTAGGGGGAGGGGATTGGAGTAACTGTCATGGTAGGGCAGTGTTGGTAACTATTGCCATGGTAGGGGGAGGGGGTTGATGTAACTGTCATGGTAGGGCAGTCTTGGTAACTATTACAATGGTAGGGGGAGAGGGTTGATGTAACTGTCATGGTAGGGCAGTGTTGGTAACTATTACCATGGTACGGGAAGGGGGTTGATGTAACTGTCATGGTAGGGCAGTGTTGGTAACTATTACCATGGTAGGGAGAGGGGGTTGATGTAACTGTCATGGTAGGGCAGTGTTGGTAACTATTACCATGGTAGGGGGAGGGGATTGATGTAACTGTCATGGTAGGGCAGTGTTGGTAACTATTACCATGGTAGGGGGAGGGGGTTGATGTAACTGTCATGGTAGGGCAGTGTTGGTAACTATTACCATGGTAGGGAGAGGGGGTTGATGTAACTGTCATGGTAGGGCAGTGTTGGTAACTATTACCATGGTAGAGGGAGGGGATTGATGTAACTGTCATGGTAGGGCAGTGTTGGTAACTATTACCATGGTAGGGGGAGGGGAGTGATGTAACTGTCATGGTAGGGTAGTGCTGGTAACTATTATCATGGTAGAGGGAGGGGAGTGATGTAACTGTCATGGTAGGGCAGTGCTGGTAACTATTACCATGGTAGAGGGAGGGGATTGATGTAACTGTCATGGTAGGGTAGTGTTGGTAACTATTACCATGGTAGAGGGAGGGGAGTGATGTAACTGTCATGGTAGGGCAGTGTTGGTAACTATTACCATGGTAGAGGGAGGGGATTGATGTAACTGTCATGGTAGGGTAGTGTTGGTAACTATTACCATGGTAGGGGGAGGGGAGTGATGTAACTGTCATGGTTGGGCAGTGCTGGTAACTATTACCATGGTAGGGGATTAACCCAATGACCCACATTTATATCCATTCTGTAATACGGTGACCAGAACTGAGCAGCATAGTCTAAATGAGGCCTAACCAAGGATATATAGAGTTGAAGAACAACCTGAGGACTTCTATTATTTATACTTTTAGATATGAAGCCAAGAATTCTGTTAGCTTTATTGCAAACACTAATGCACTGTTGTCTTGGTTATAGATTACTACTAACCAGAACTCCTAAATCCTTTTCGCAATCAGTAGTATTAAGATCTACATTATTTAGTTTATATGTGGCATGGTTATTTTCCTGTCCAACATTTAGAACTTTGCATTTGTCAATATTAAACTGCATCTGCCACTTCTCCGACCATTGCATCAGTCTATTCAAATCATCCTGTAGTGCTGTAGTGTCATCATTAGAATGAATTAGACGGCCTATTTTGGTGTCATCAGCAAATTTGCTTATGTCGCTATTTATTCCCTGATCTACGTCGTTTATGTAAATTGTGAACAACAACGGGCCCAGCACTGACCCCTGTGGAATATCGCTTATGACGTGGCCCCATTCTAGTTTCTCCCCATTTATGCAAAACTCTCTGCCTCTACCGAGGAAAAAATCTCTCCTCCTATTCTGTGTGCCTTAAGTTTCCTCAATAGCCTCTGATGTGGAACTCTATCGAAAGCCTTACTGAAGTCCATATACACAATATCATATTCATTACCATGATCTACCTCCTCAAACACCTTAGTGAAAAAAGTTAGTAAATTCGTAAGACAGGAACGCCCCTTTGTAAAACCGTGTTGAGATTCATTACTCAATCTGTGCCTATAAAGATGGCTACGAATTGCTTCGGCAATTATTGATTCCATAAATTTTCCCACTATGGAGGAAAGAACATAAGAACATAAGAAAGGAGGAACACTGCAGCAGGCCTGCTGGCCCATACTAGGCAGGTCCTTTACAATCCTTCCCACTAACAAAATATTTGCCCAACCCAATTTACAATGCTACCCAAGAAATAAGTTTTGATGATTCTATTTACTCTTTATGCAAGTCTCACTCAAATCCAACCCCTCTCACTCATGTATTTATCTAACCTAAATTTGAAACTACCCAACGCTTTAGTTTCAATAACCCTACTAGGCAGACTGTTCCACTCATCAACTACCCTATTTCCAAACCAATACTTTCCTATATCGTTTCGAAATCTAAACTTAACCAACTTGAAAACATTATTGCGGGTTCTTTCTTGAAGTGATATCCTCAAAACCTTATTTATATCCCCTTTGTTAATACCCATCTTCTTATACACTTCGATCATGTCTCCCCTCATTCTTCGTCTTACAAGTGAATGTAGTTTAAGAGTCTTCAATCGTTCCTCGTACGGAAGATTTCTAATGCTATGTATTAATTTGGTCATTCTATGCTGGATATTTTCTAGTGAATTTATATCGATTCTGTAATATGGACACCAGAACTGAGCTGCGCAATCTCGGTGAGGCCTTACTAATGATGTATAAAGTTGTAAAATAACCGCTGGACTTCTGTTACTTACACTTCTAGATATAAATCCCAGTAATCTGTTTGCTTTGTTACGTACGCTTAGGCACTGCTGTCTTGGCTTAAGGTTGCTGCTTACCATAACCCCCAAATCCTTTTCGCAATCTGTATGGCTAAGTTCTACGTTATTTAACTGATAAGTGCTAGGGCTATGGACACTCCTGAGTTTCAGAACCTTGCATTTATCTACACTGAACTGCATCTGCCACTTTTCTGACCAGGAATTGAGTTTGTCTAAATCCTCCTGAAGTTCCCTGACTTCTAAATTTGAATCAATTATCCTACCTATCTTTGTGTCATCGGCGAATTTGCTCATATCACTAGTAATTCCCTCATCAAGGTCATTGATATATATTATAAACAACAACGGACCCAAGACTGATCCCTGTGGAACGCCACTTGTTACAGATCCCCACTCGGATTTAACCCCATTTAAGCATACTCTCTGCTTCCTATTAGTGAGCCATGACTCAATCCATGACAGCACTTTTCCTCCAATGCCATGAGCTGCCACTTTCTTTAACAGTCTCTGGTGCGGTACTCTATCAAAATCCTTACTATAATCTAAATAAACAATATCGAATTCTTTATCATGATGAATGGCCTCAAAAGCTTTACTGAAGAAGGTTAATAAATTAGTAAGGCAGGAACGGCCCCTCGTGAATCCATGCTGAGTATCATTAATCAAGCTGTGCTTATCCAGGTGGCTTCTTATATTATCAGCTTTAATTGACTCTAGTAATTTGCCTACAATTGAGGTTAGGCTTATTGGGCGGTAATCTGACGGTAACGACATTAGCCATCTTCCACATATCAGACACTACACCTGTTTGAAGAGAAATATTAAAAATATTAGTCAATGGTTCACAAAGTTCCATTTTACACTCTTTAAGAATCCTTGAAAAAAGTTCATCAGGGCCCGGGGATTTATTTTGCTTTAACCAGTCTATCTGTTTGATAACCATTTCACTAGTCACTATGATACTGCATAATTTATCATCCTCAGGCCCACTATAAAAATTAATTACTGGGATATTGTTAGTGTCTTCCTGAGTGAAAACCGAGAGAAAATAATTATTAAGAATAGAACACATTTCATTCTCCTTGTCAGTGAGATGACCAGAGTTATTTTTAAGGGGACCTATCTTATCTCTAACTTTTGTTCTCTTAACCTGGAAAAAACTTTTTGGGTTAGTTTTCGAATCCCTAGCAACTTTAATTTCATAGTCTCGTTTAGCTTTGCAATCTGCTAAGCGAAATTCTGGGACCATCATTCCTGAATTATCCCTACTGTCATACTTCCATTCAGTGCTACAAGCAAATGATTTGTGATCGCTTGTGCCGAGTTCCTCTGTAATTTCTAAATTATTCACAAGGGTTTCCTTGTTTGCCAAAACCAAGTCAAGCAGGGTATTTCCCCTTGTAGGCTCTGTTACAAACTGCCTCAAAAAACAATCCTGAATTATTTCTAAGAAGTCGTTTGATTCTAAATTCCCAGTAAAGAAATTCCAATCAATATGACTGAAGTTAAAGTCTCCTAGAATTACTACGTTATTGTGCCTTGTGGCCTTAACAATTTTCTCCCATAGTAGTCTCCCTTGGTCCCTATCTAAGTTTGGCCGGCGATGTATCACACCTAAAATAAATTTTTCATGCCTCTCTGAAAATTCTATCCAGACTCTGTATGTGTTACTTCAGACTTAATACCCGTTTTTATGCAACAGTTCAAGCGATCTCGGACATACAATGCCACCCCCACCCCCCTTCCCGATACTTCTATCTACTTGGAACAATTTAAAACCTTGAATGTGACATTCTGCAGGCATGTCCCGACTTTTGTAATTAAACCACGTCTCAGTTATGGCAAATACATCAATGTTACCTGCACTAGCAACTAGTCTCAACTCGTCCATCTTATTCCTAGCACTACGGGAATTAGCATAATGTATATTTAAAGACCCTCCTTTTTCTTTACCCTTCCTGCTCATTTCTGTTTTTCCACTAAACCTATTACTGTCCTTGTCACCTAGTGCCACTAGCTTTCCAATATCCACCTCATTTTGCCTATTACTAGTTCTCCTAGTAGTCATATTACTACACTGGGACTTCACTGTTTTCCCGCCAAAACTCATACCACTAACTATTCCTAGTTTAAAGTCCTAACTGCTCCCTCCACTGCAGTTGCCAGTGCTCCCACCCCAGACCTAGATAAGTGAACCCCATCCCTGGCATACATGTCATTTCTGCCATAGAAGAGGTCCCAGTTGTCAATGAATGTTACCGCATTTTCCTTACTGTATTTGTCCAGCCAGCAATTGACACCAATTGCCCTGGACAGCCATTCATTTCCAACTCCTCTCCTTGGCAAAATACCACATATGACAGGGTTCCCACAGTTCCTCCTAATTATCTCTATTGCTGACCTATACCTGCTAATTAGGTCCTCACTCCTACGTCTGCCAACATCGTTGCCTCCAGCCTCTATAGTTCGAAGCGAAGGACCTGTCACCTGCCTTGTAAATAGGTAAAGGTCATTCATTATACACGAAGATCATTATATTTATTCACCAAAATTGTATATTATGGTACAAGAGCTTTCATCATAAACAAAGAACCTTCGTTATAGACAGAACTTTCATTATCGACAATGAAACTATTGTAAACTAAGAACCTTCATTATAGACCAAGGACCTTCATTATAGATCAAGGACGTTCATTATATACCAAGGACCTTCAGTAAAGATCAAGGTCTTTCTTTATATACGAATAACCATTACAAACTTAAAACCTCCATAAGAGACAAAGAACATTCATTAGAGACAATGAAAATATATCTGAACTTCTGAAAGATTTCCAACTTTGATGTATGAGATATGGATGGACAGTGATGTGGACTGTAAAGTTTCGTTTTTATTTCGTTTATGACATGAGAATGCCTCATTCGATCGGCATCAAATTTTCAACGCTAGTGTACAGTAACTAAGGCCAGATTGCTGGAGCTAATGGTATATAAAGGTGCCTTTATGACCAAAGTTGTAGAACCCATTATAAGAATCTTGGAATGGCTCTGACAACTTTCAAAATCCTCATCTTCATATGTTTAAAAAAGATGCATTTAAAGTAGATGAAGATGGAGATTGAAAGTCAAGAGTGCGGGTCCACATTTGAAATTTTATTAATAAAATCACACTAACATAATTTGAGTCAATTTTTTATGATCAACTTCAATATTTAATGTCTGATGATTCTTGCCGCCAGGATACACCCCGTTAAGCATATTTTTTTTTCTTTAACATATCGACTGTCTCCTATCTAGGCAGGACTATCAGAAGTATACTGACATCAGAACTTAAATGAATCTCACAACTGCAGCATCAACAGTCTTTCAGAGTCCTGGAGACTTCCCGTCTCCAGGACTCAAGAAATGTTAATTGGTTTCCTTGGTCTCCTTTGCTCACGCTCCAACAGCACGAAAAATAAATAACAAAAAGGCAAAATACCGTAACTGAAACAATACACAAATAACCCACACATAGAAGAGAGGAGCTTACGACGACGTTTGGGTCCGACTTGGACCAAATAGTCCAGCAGACAGGGACAGGACAAGAGAGGTAGTAGGAAAAGAAGTAGAGAGGTAGTGGTAGAGGTGGTAGTAGTAGTGAAGTCTCCCAAAAACCAAGAAAAAAACACTGGAGGAGAGCTTGGGGCACACAAAGGGTAGGAACAAAAAACACAGGGAAAAAGGGGGTAAAAAAAAGAACCAAACACCTAAGAAAGAGGAAATAGGAAAGAGGAAGTGGGAGAAGGGGAGAAAAGAATCAGGTTAAGTCATGGGTGTTCTGAATTTTGGACTAAGATTCATACAAGGAAAGTTGTGTATAAGGGAGGATTTAACCAGACGGCGACTGTGAAAGTTAGAAGTAGGGTAGACAGTTAGCAGACGACCAGTCAGTAGGATGACTGTGATCTCTTAAATGACAGAAAAGAGCACTGTAGGTATCGACAAGCCTAACACTACTTTTGTGCTCCCTGAGTCTGTCAGAAAGAGAATGGACAGTTTCTCCAAAGTACTGAAGAGAACAAGAGGAACAAGAAATATAGTAGACACCAGGAGCATCTATAGAAGGAGGAGAGGTATAAACTAGATTAGTGCGAAGAGTGTTAGTCTGGCGAAAAGTAAGTTTGATGTCTAAGGAACAGAGAGAGTTGCCTCTTCACTTCTAACACGCACAAACACAGTTATAAATCTGAAATATACAAATACAGATTACAAAAACTTGAGATCGTTGGATAACTGGCGAATGTTTCCTCTGGTCATCAAACTTTCTTCGTAGTTTATCTTATTCAGAAGTAGATTTAATGTCTCAGTCGACTTTATTCACACAAATTTGCCAATATATTTAATGGCTGGTGCATTTTATATGGAAGAAAAGTTTTTTGGGTTCAGGCTGTGCATGTTCAACATTTTTTCCTATTCTGTACAGTAACTGTAGAATGCATCATCTGGTCGCCTTCAAACTTTTAGTGCTGATATGTTGTCTTCAAAAGAAATTTCTCCTTAATTTTAGAATGCGACTGCGTAAGTTTTAATATGTCAGTTTTAATAAACAAATTGGTTTCTATGAAATACCTGAAGAATGTCTCATCATAAATGAATCAGAGAGGTTGACTGCATTTGGCTGTAATAAAAGAAAAGTTGAGAGAGAGACAGGAAGTGCCTAGAGGCCCGGGGTCCCGTGGCCTGGTAGAAAAGTTCTCGCTTCACACACAGTGTCGATGGTCCGATCCCCGGCAAGGGTGGAAACACTGAGCGAGTTTCTTTACACCTTTTGTCGCCGTTCACCTAGCAAGCAAGTAGGTACCTGGGTGTTAGTCAACTGGTGTGGGTCACATCTGGGGGACAAGATTGAGGACCCCAATGAATATATGGCAGACAATCCCTCGATGACGCACTGCCTCTCTTGTGTTATCGTAGGTGGCTAACCCACCGGGGTTAAAAATCCGAAGCAGTAGCTTCGGATTTTTAACGTCCCACATCATAAAAATCTTTGAAAGAGTTCTAAGAAGCAGGATAGCAAACCACTTGGACTCCCAAAAATTGCACAACCCCGGGCAACACGGTTTCAGAGCAGGTCGCTCCTGCCTTTCGCAACTGCTAGACCACTGTGATATGGTCTTGGATGTTGTGGCAAACAAACAGAATGCAGATGTAGTATACACAGATTTTTCAAAAGCCTTTGACAAGTGCGACCATGGTGTAATAGCACACAAAATGCGTGCTAAAGGGATAAATGGCAAAGTAGGCATATGGATCTTCAACTTTCTAACCAATCGAGCACAAAGAGTAGTGGTAAACAGAGTTAAATCAGATGCTGCCATAGTGAAGAGCTTTGTCCCACAAGGCACAGTCCTCGTACCTATCCTGTTCCTCATTCTCATATCAGACATAGACAGAGATGTAAACCATAGCACTGTATCATCCTTTGCAGACGATACTAGAATCTGCATGAGAGTGTCATCCGTTGAGGACACTGCAAAGCTCCAAGAAGATATAAACCAAGTTTTCCAATGGGCAACAGAGAACAATATGATGTTCAATGAAGACAAATTCCAATTACTCCGTTATGGAAAAATGGAGGAAATAATAACTAGGACTGAGTATACTACAAACTCCAATCACACAATATAGCGGGAAAAAAATGTGAAAAATCTGGGTGTGGTAATGTCCGAAGACCTCACCTTCAAGGATCACAACAATGCCACCATCACATCTGCGAGGAAACTGATAGGATGGATAATGAGAACATTCAAGACAAGAGATGCTTAGCCAATGGTGACTCTTTTTAAATCACTTGCTCTTTCTAGGCTGGAATGCTACTGTACATTGACATCCCCATTCAAGGCAGGTGAAATTGCAGATCTAGAGAATGTACAGAATGTACAGAGAACCTTTACTGCACGTATAAGTTCCATCAAACACCTTAACTATTGGGAACGCCTGGAAGCACTTGGTTCGTACTCACTGGAGTGCAGGCGAGAGAGATATATCATAATCTACACCTGGAAGATTCTGGAGGGACTGGTCCCTAATATGCACACAGAAATCACTCCATACGAAAGCAAAAGATATGGCAGGCGATGGAACATACCCCCAGTGAAAAGTACGGGCGTCATTGGTACACTAAGAGAAAACACAATAAGTGTCCGGGGCCCAAGACTGTTCAACAGCCTCCCACCAGCAATAAGGGGCATTACCAGTAGACCCCTGGTTGTCTTCAAGAGGAAGCTGGACAGATACCTAAAGTTAGTGCAGGATCAGCCGGGCTGTGGCTCGTATGCTGGATTGCGTGAGGCCAGCAGTAACAGCCTGGTTGATCAGGCCCTGATCCACCGGGAGGCCTGGTCGTGGACCGGGCCACGGGGGCGTTGATTCTCGGAATGCCCTCCAGGTAAAAGTGATTTTGCATTGTTGAGTTTAAAAACACTCTTGCAAACGACCCACAAGGCACAGTGTGTGGTAGATGGTGTAATATATGGTAAAGCATCATTAGCAAGCTTTTGCCAGATGGAAATAGCAGTATATAAAAATAATATGAGTGGTCAGTAATGTGAGGCTGTGTGAGGTCATACTAACCACCAGATGTACAATTTATTTCGGCTTTTGAACGTAGAAAGTTTAAAGAATAAAAGAAAACGAGATAAGTCAGACTTGACTTTGAGTACAGGATATGAGGTGACTCCTTACACCCACCCCTCCAACCCATCTTAAACCACACTCCAGAACCCACTATAAACCACGCACTGGAACCCACTATAAACCACACACCCCAATCCACCATAAACCACACACCCCAACCCACCATAAACCACACACCCCAACCCACCATAAACCACACACCCCAACTCACCATAAACCACACACCCCAACCCACCATAAACCACACACCCCAACTCACCATAAACCACACACCCCAACCCACCATAAACCACACACCCCAACCCACCATAAACCACACACCCCAACCCACCATAAACCACACACCCCAACCCACCATAAACCACACACCCCAACTCACCATAAACCACACACCCAACCTCACCATCATCCACACACCCCAACCCACCATCAACCACACCCCAACCTACCATAAACCACACTCCCCAACTCACCAAAAACCACACACCCAAACCCACCATAAACCACACCCCAACCCCATAAACCACACACCCCAACCCACCAACCACACACCCCAACCCACAATAAACCATGGACCCCAACCCACCATAAACCACACACCCAACCCACCATAAACCACACACCCCAACCCACCATAAACCACACACCCCAACTCACCATAAACCACACACCCCAACCCACCATAAACCACACACCCCAACCCACCATAAACCACACACCCCAACCCACCATAAACCACACACCCCAACCCACCATAAACCACACACCCCAACTCACCATAAACCACACACCCCAACCCACCATAAACCACACACCCCAACCCACCATAAACCACACACCCCAACCCACCATAAACCACACACCCCAACCCACCATAAACCACACACCCCAACCCACCATAAACCACACACCCCAACCCACCATAAACCACACACCCCAACACACCATAAACCACACACCCCAACCCACCATAAACCACACACCCCAACCCACCATAAACCACACAACCCAACTCACCATAAAACACATACCCCAACCCACCATAAACACACAACCCACCATAAACCACACAACCAACCATAAACCACACCCCAATCACCATAAACCACACACCCTAACCCACCATAAACCACACACGCCAACCCACCATAAACCACACACCCCAACCCACCATAAACCACACACCCCAACCCACCATAAACCACACACCCCAACCCACCATAACCCACACACCCCAACCACACCATAAACCACACACCCCAACCACACCATAAACCACACACCCCAACCACCACCACACACCCCAACCCACCATACCACACACCCCAACCCACCATAAACCACACACCCCAACCCACCAACCACACACCCCAACCCACCAAAACCACACACAACCCACCATAAACCACACACCCCAACCCACCATAAACCACACACCCCAACCCACCATAAACCACACACCCCAACCCACCATAAACCACACACCACCAACACCAACCCACCATAAACCACACACCCCAACCCACCATAAACCACACACCCCAACTCACCATAAACCACACACCCCAACCCACCATAAACCACACACCCCAACCCACCATAAACCACACACCCCAACCCACCATAAACCACACACCCCAACCCACCATAAACCACACACCCCAACCCACCATAAACCACACACCCCAACTCACCATAAACCACACACCCCAACCCACCATAAACCACACACCCCAACCCACCATAAACCACACACCCCAACCCACCATAAACCACACACCCCAACCCACCATAAACCACACACCCCAACCCACCATAAACCACACACCCCAACCCACCATAAACCACACACCCCAACCCACCATAAACCACACACCCCAACCCACCATAAACCACACACCCCAACCCACCATAAACCACACACCCCAACCCACCATAAACCACACACCCCAACCCACCATAAACCACACACCCCAACCCACCATAAACCACACACCCCAACCCACCATAAACCACACACACCAACCCACCATAAACCACACACCCAAACCCACCATAAACCACACACCCAAACCCACCATAAACCACACACCCCAACCCACCATAAACCACACACCCCAACCCACCATAAACCACACACCCCAACACCCCACCACCATAAACCACACACCCCAACCCACCATAAACCACACACCCCAACCCACCATAAACCACACACCCCAACCCACCATAAACCACACACCCCAACCCACCATAAACCACACACCCCAACTCACCATAAACCACACACCCCAACTCACCATAAACCACACACCCCAACCCACCATAAACCACACACCCCAACCCACCATAAACCACACACCCCAACCCACCATAAACCACACACCCCAACCCACCATAAACCACACACCCCAACCCACCATAAACCACACACCCCAACCCACCATAAACCACACACCCCAACCCACCATAAACCACACACCCCAACCCACCATAAACCACACACCCCAACCCACCATAAACCACACACCCCAACCCACCATAAACCACACACCCCAACCCACCATAAACCACACACCCCAACCCACCATAAACCACACACCCCAACCCACCATAAACCGCACACCCCAACCCACCATAAACGACACACCCCAACCCACCATAAACCACACACCCCAACCCACCATAAACCACACACCCCAACCCACCATAAACCACACACCCCAACCACCATAACCCACCATAAACCACACACCCCAACCCACCATAAACCACACACCCCAACTCACCATAAACCACACACCCCAACCCACCATAAACCACACACCCCCAACCCACCATAAACCACACACCCCCAACCCACCATAAACCACACACCCCAACCCACCATAAACCACACTCCCCAACTCACCAAAAACCACACACCCCAACCCACCATAAACCACACACCCTAACCCACCATAAACCACACACCCCAACCCACCATAAACCACACACCCCAACTCACCATAAACCACACACCCCAACCCACCATAAACCACACACCCCAACCCACCATAAACCACACACCCCAACCCACCATAAACCACACACCCCAACCCACCATAAACCACACACCCCAACCCACCATAAACCACACACCCCAACCCACCATAAACCACACTCCCCAACTCACCATAAACCACACACCCACCATAAACCACACCCCACACACCCCAACCCACCATAAACCACACACCCCAACCCACCATAAACCACACACCCCAACCCACCATAAACCACACACCCCAACCCACCATAAACCACACACCCACCATAAACCCACCATACCAACCACACACCCCAACCCACCATAAACCACACAACCCCCACACACCCCAACCCATCATAAACCACACACCCCAACCCACCATAAACCACACACCCCAACTCACCATAAACCACACACCCCAACCCACCATAAACCACACACCCCAACCCACCATAAACCACACACCCCAACCCACCATAAACCACACACCCCAACCCACCATAAACCACACACCCCAACCCACCATAAACCACACACCCCAACCCACCATAAACCACACACCCCAACCCACCATAAACCGCACACCCCAACCCACCATAAACCACACTCCCTAACTCACCAAAAACCACACACCCCAACCCACCATAAACCACACACCCCAACTCACGTAAACCACACACCCCAACCCACCATAAACCACACACCCCAACTCACGTAAACCACACACCCCAACCCACCATAAACCACACAGCCCAACTCACCATAAACCACACACCCCAACCCACCATAAACCACACACCCCAACCCACCATAAACCACACACCCCAACCCACCATAAACCACACACCCCAACCCACCATAAACCACACACCCCAACCCACCATAAACCACACACCCCAAACCACCATAAACCACCACAACACACCATAAACCACACACCCCAACCCACCATAAACCACACACCCCAACCCACCATAAACCACACACCCCAACCCACCATAAACCACACACCCCAACCCACCATAAACCACACACCCCAACCCACCATAAACCACACACCCCAACCCACCATAAACCACACACCCCAACCCACCATAAACCACACACCCCAACCCACCATAAACCACACACCCCAACTCACCATAAACCACACACCCCAACCCACCATAAACCACACACCCCAACCCACCATAAACCATGCACCCGAACTCACCATAAACCACACACCCCAACCCACCATAAACCACACACCCAAACCCACCATAAACCACACACCCGATCTCACCATAAACCACACACCCCAACCCACCCTAAACCACACACCCCAACCCACCATAAACCACACGCCCCAACCCAACATAACCCACACACCCCAACCCACCATAAACCACACACCCCAACCCAACGTAAACCACCAACTACCAACCACACACCCCAACCCACCATAAACCACACACCCCAACCCACCATAAACCACACACCCCAACCCACCATAAACCACACACCCCAACCCACCATAAACCACACACCCCAACCCACCAAAAACCAAACAGCCCAACACCATAAACCTCACACCCCAACCCACCATACCATAAACCACCCACCCCAACCCACCATAAACCACACACCCCAACCCACCATAAACCACACACCCCAACCCACCATAAACCACACACCCCAACCCACAATAAACCACACACCCCAACACATAAACCACACACCCCAACCCACCACACACCCCAACCCACCATAAACCACACACCCCAACCCACCATAAACCACCATAAACCACACACCCCAACCCACCATAAACCACACACCCCAACCACCATAAACCACACACCCCCAACCCACCATAACCCACCATAAACCACACACCCCAACCCACCATAAACCAAACACCCCAACCACCATAAACCACACACCCCAACCCACCATAAACCACACACCCCAACCCACCATACACCACACACCCCAACCCACCATAAACCACACACCCCAACCCACCATAAACCACACACCCCAACCCACCATAAACCACACACACCACATCACACACACCACACACACCCCAACCCACCATAAACCACACACCCCAACCCACCATAAACCACACACCCCAACCCACCATAAACCACACACCCCAACCCACCATAAACCACACACCCCAACCCACCATAAACCACACACCCCAACCCACCATAAACCACACACCCCAACCCACCATAAACCACACACCCCAACTCACCATAAACCACACACCCCAACTCACCATAAACCACACACCCTAACCCACCATAAACCACACACTCCAACCCACCATAAACCACATACCCCAACCCACCATAAACCACACACCCCAACCCACCATAAACCACACACCTGAACTCACCATAAACCACACACCCCAACCCACCATAAACCACACACCCCAACCCACCATAACCCACACACCCCAACCCACCATAAACCACACACCCAAACTCACCATAAACCACACACCCCAACCCACCATAAACCACACACCCCAACCCACCATAAACCACACACCCCAACCCACCATAAACCACACACCACAACCCACCATAAACCACACACCCCAACCCACCATAAACCACACACCCCAACCCACCATAAACCACACACCCCAACACACCATAAACCACACACCCCAATCCCATAAACCCACCAACGCACCATAAACCACACACCCCAACCCACCATAAACCACACACCATAAACCCAACAACCCCACACACCCCAACCCACCATAAACCACGCAGCCTAACTCACCATAAACCACACACCCCAACCCACCATAAACCACACACCCCAACCCACCATAAACCACACACCCCAACCCACCATAAACCACACACCCCAACTCACCATAAACCACACACCCCAGCCCACCATAAACCACCATAAACCACATACCCCAACCCACCATAAACCACACACCCCAACCCACCATAAACCACACACCCCAACCCACCATAAACCACACACCCCAACCCACCATAAACCACACACCCCAACCCACCATAAACCACACACCCCAACCCACCATAAACCACACACCCCAACCCACCATAAACCACACACCCCAACCCACCATAAACCACACACCCCAACCCACCATAAACCACACACCCCAACCCACCATAAACCACACACCCCAACCCACCATAAACCACACACCCCAACCCACCATAAACCACACACCCCAACTCACCATAAACCACACACCCCAACCCACCATAAACCACACACCCCAACCCACCATAAACCACACACCCCAACTCACCATAAACCACACACCCCAACCCACCATAAACCACACATAAACCACACACCCCAACTCACCATAAACCACACACCCCAACCCACCATAAACCACACACCCCAACCCACCATAAACCACACACCCCAACCCACCATAAACCACACACCCCAACCCACCATAAACCACACACCCCAACTCACCATAAACCACACACCCCAACTCACCATAAACCACACACCCCAACCCACCATAAACCACACACCCCAACCCACCATAAACCACACACCCCAACCCACCATAAACCACACACCCCAACCCACCATAAACCACACACCCCAACCCACCATAAACCACACACCCCAACTCACCATAAACCACACACCTCAACCCACCATAAACCACACACCCCAACCCACCATAAGCCACACACCCCAACCCACCATAAACCACACACCCCAACCCACCATAAACCACACACCCCAACTCACCATAAACCACACACCCCAACTCACCATAAACCACACACCCCAGCCCACCATGATCCACACACCCCAACCCACCATGAACCACACACCCCAACTCACCATAAACCACACATCCCAACCCACCATAAACCACACACCCCAACTCACCATAAACCACAAACCCCAACCCACCATAAACCACACACCCCAACCCACCATAAACCACACACCTCAACCCACCATAAACCACAAACCCCAACCTATTATAAACCACACACCCCAACTCACCATAAACCACACACCCCAATCCACCATAAACCACACACCCCAACCCACCATAAACCACACACCCTAACCCACCATAAACCACACACCCCAACCCACCATAAACCACACACCTCAACCCACCATAAACCACACACCCCAACCCACCATAAACCAAACACCCCAACTCACCATAAACCACACACCCCAACCCACCATAAACCACACACCCCAACCCACCATAAACCACACAACCCAACTCACCATAAAACACATACCCCAACCCACCATAAACCATGGACCCCAACCCACCATAAACCACACACCCCAACCCACCATAAACCACACACCCCAACACACCATAAACCACACACCCCAACCCACCATAAACCACACACCCCAACCCACCATAAACCACACACCCCAACCCATAAACACACACCCCATAAACCACACACCCCAACTCACCATAAACCACACACCCCAACCCACCATAAACCACACACCCCAACCCACCATAAACCACACACCCCAACCCACCATAAACCACACACCCCAACCCACCATAAACCACACACCCCAACCCACCATAAACCACACACCCCAACCCACCATAAACCACACACCCCAACCCACCATAAACCACACACCCCAACCCACCATAAACCACACACCCCAACTCACCATAAACCACACACCCCAACCCACCATAAACCACACACCCCAACTCACCATAAACCACACACCCCAACCCACCATAAACCACACACCCCAACCCACCATAAACCACACACCCCAACCCAACCACCACCACACACACCACCACCACCATAAACCACACACCCCAACCCACCATAAACCACACACCCCAACCCACCATAAACCACACACCCCAACTCACCATAAACCACACACCCCAACCCACCATAAACCACACACCCCAACCCACCATAAACCACACACCCCAACCCACCATAAACCACACACCCCAACTCACCATAAACCACACACCCCAACCCACCATAAACCACACACCCCAACTCACGTAAACCACACACCCCAACCCACCATAAACCACACACCCCAACCCACCATAAACCACACACCCCAACCACCATAAACCACACACCCCAATCCACCATAACACACCACACATAAACCACCACCCCACCATACACCACACACCCAACCCCACCATACACCACACACCCCAACCCACCATAAACCACACACCCCAACCCACCATAAACCACACACCCCAACCCACCATAAACCACACACCCCAACCACCATAAACCACACACCCCAACCCACCATAAACCACACACCCCAACCCACCATACACCACACACTCCAACTCACCATAAACCACACACCCCAACCCACCATAAACCACACACCCCAACCCACCATAAACCACACACCCCAACCCACCATAAACCACACACCCCAACTCACCATAAACCACACACCCCAACCCACCATAAACCACACACCCCAACCCACCATAAACCACACACCCCAACCCACCATAAACCACACACCCCAACCACCATAAACCACACACCCCAACCCACCATAAACCACACACCCCAACACCATAAACCACACACCCCAACCACCATAAACCACACACCCCAACCCACCATAAACCACACAACCCACAATAAACCACACCCACCAACCCACCATAAACCACACACCCCAACCCACCATAAACCACACACCCCAACCCACCATAAACCACACACCCCAACCCACCATAAACCACACACCCCAACCCACCATAAACCACACACCCCAACCCACCATAAACCACACACCCCAACTCACCATAAACCACACACCCCAACCCACCATAAACCACACACCCCAACCCACCATAAACCACACACCCCAACCACCATAAACCACACACCCCAACCCACCATAAACCACACACCCCAACCCACCATAAACCACACAGCCCAACTCACCATAAACCACATACCCCAACCCACCATAAACCACACACCCCAACTCACCATAAACCACACACCCCAACCCACCATAAACCACACACCCCAACCCACCATAAACCACACACCCCAACTCACCATAAACCACACACCCCCCACCATAAACCACACACCCCAACCCACCATAAACCACACACCCCAACCCACCATAAACCACACCCCAACCCACCATAAACCACACACCCCAACCACCATAAACCACACACCCCAACCCACCATAAACCACACACCCCAACCCACCATAAACCACACACCCCAACCCACCATAAACCACACACCCCAACCCACCATAAACCACACACCCCAACCCACCATAAACCACACACCCCAACCCACCATAAACCACACACCCCAACCCACCATAAACCACACACCCCAACCCACCATAAACCACACACCCCAACCCACCATAAACCACACACCCCAACCCACCATAAACCACACACCCCAACCCACCATAAACCACACACCCCAACCCACCATAAACCACACACCCCAACCCACCATAAACCACACACCCCAACTCACCATAAACCACACACCCCAACCCACCATAAACCACACACCCCAACCATAAACCACACACCCCAACCCACACACCCCAACCCACCATAAACCACACACCCCAACCACCATAAACCACACACCCCAACCCACCATAAACCACACACCCCAACCCACCATAAACCACACACCCCAACCCACCATAAACCACACACCCAAACTCACCATAAACCACAAACCCTAACCCACCATAAACCACACACCCCAACCCACCATAAACCACACACCCCAACTCACCATAAACCACACACCCCAACTCACCATAAACCACAAACCCTAACCCACCATAAACCACACACCCCAACCCACCATAAACCACACACCCCAACCCACCATAAACCACACACCCCAACCCACCATAAACCACACACCCCAACCCACCATAAACCACACACCCCAACCCACCATAAACCACACACCCCAACCCACCATAAACCACACACCCCAACTCACCATAAACCACACACCCCAACTCACCATAAACCACACACCCCAACCCACCATAAACCACACACCCCAACCCACCATAAACCACACACCCCAACCCACCATAAACCACACACCCCAACCCACCATAAACCACACACCCCAACCCACCATAAACCACACACCCCAACTCACCATAAACCACACATATAAACCACACACCCCAACCCACCATAAACCACACACCCCAACCCACCATAAACCACACACCCCCAAAAACCACCCACCCCAACCCACCATAAACCACACACCCCAACCCACCATAAACCACACACCCCAACCCACCATAAACCACACACCCCAACCCACCATAAACCACACACCCCAACCCACCATAAACCACACACCCCAACCCACCATAAACCACACACCCCAACCCACCATAAACCACACACCCCAACCCACCATAAACCACACACCCCAACCCACCATAAACCACACACCCCAACCCACCATAAACCACACACCCCAACCCACCATAAACCACACACCCCAACCCACCATAAACCACACACCCCAACCCACCATAAACCACACACCCCAACCCACCATAAACCACACACCCCAACCCACCATAAACCACACACCCCAACCCACCATAAACCACACACCCCAACTCACCATAAACCACACACCCCAACCCACCATAAACCACACACCCCAACCCACCATAAACCACACACCCCAACCCACCATAAACCACACACCCCAACCCACCATAAACCACACACCCCAACCCACCATAAACCACACACCCCAACCCACCATAAACCACACACCCCAACCCACCATAAACCACACACCCCAACCCACCATAAACCACACACCCCAACCCACTATAAACCACACACCCCAACCCACCATAAACCACACACCCCAACCCACCATAAACCACACACCCCAACCCACCATAAAGCACACACCCCAACCCACCATAAAGCACACACCCCAACTCACTATAAACCACACACCCCAACCCACCATAAACCACACACCCCAACCCACCATAAACCACACACCCCAACCCACCATAAACCACACACCCCAACCCACCATAAACCACACACCTCAACCCACCATAAACCACACAGCCCAACCTACCATAAACCTCACACCCCAACTCACCATAAACCACACACCCCAACCCACCATAAACCACACACCTCAACCCACCATAAACCCCGCACACTGTTGCAACAAAAAGTTGAAACAGTGGCTCCACATAGTAAAAAGTTGTTGAATTAGACACATGTGCAACTCTTGGGTATCTTTATTGAGGAAACGTTTCGCCACACAGTTGCTTCATCAGTCCATACATAGGAGAAGCTTGAAGAACAGGAGGAGAATGAGGTAATCAGTCCCTCAGCCTTGAGTCGATGTGGACAAATGTGACACCACCTACGACTGCTGCCCCTCACCTGTCTACGGTTTATAAGCTGCTTCTCCGCTCATATACCGTATTCTATTGAAGAGTGATTGACTGACCGCATCGACTCAAGGTTGAGGGGCTGATTACCTCATTCTCCTCCTGTTCTTCAAGCTTCTCCTGTGTATGGACTGATGAAGCCACTGTGTGGCGAAACGTTTACTCAATAAAGATACCCAAGAGTTGCACATGTGTCTAATTCAACAACATGTCGGTTCTCTGAACCATTCATCTACAATAGTAAAAAGTATAAAAGTCTGAGGTATATAAATAGAACATTATAGTACTAGAACAAAGGGAACTAACACAATGCAGCAGTAGAATGAGCTACTAGGGAATCAGATTCATCTACTTAAACCCCCGCAAACCCAATCCCAGATACACAAGAACAGCAAAAAAATAGGAATCACAGTAAGAATGGCCAGAAATAATCTCTGTGGTATATATGGGAGAAACCTGGGAAGAAACATAAGGGGAATTGATAGTGGAACATGAAGAAAAAATTTCATGTTTCATGTATAAAACTTAATTCAGCTAAAGGAGAAATGTAAAGCTGAATAAGCATAAGGGAAATATTGAAAATCGAAAACCTGGAAAATGTAAGTAATTTCCTAAAGAGTTTGCCAGGTAATAAATAAAAAGTGGGAAAATAAAGGCAAGGAACAAAGAGTGTGGGAAAATTAAGGTAAGGACCAAGGAGCTGAAATAAGGGTGGAGACAGACACTTTGGTCAGGAAAGAGGAGACAAAACTAAGTGTACAAGATAATGAGAAAAATGAATGGGAGGAAGTGACGTCTATAGCAGGAAATCAGGAAACAGAACAACCTGGAGAAATATGCTCACGGGAAAGAAAACGAGAGAAACCAGATCACTTAGCACAAAGCAAGAATGAATCTAACTCAGGAAATATAGGTTGTCAAAACCTCTAAAAATATTATGCTAAGGGAATGTGCCTATATGGGAGAAAATGTTGGTATGAACTCCAGTAAATGTACAAACGTGATATGGAAGGGTAAGTGCAGTTTTGAAAAGGAATACAGGTACTTCCATCCAGTGATGTGCAGAGCCTCAATGCATGTCAGAGAATGCTATGAGCATAGTTGTACAGACCACCACGCGACTGGAACCCGGTGTTACAGAGAAAGCAAGAAAATGAAAAACAAACAGCATTTTTTTTAGACAAAGAAAAACAGGCAGACCCAAAAAGGAGTTAATAAGTCACAGGGAAGAGTAGGACTCTATGTGAAAGTCATTTTTACCTGCACAGAACTGCTGAATGATACAATGTATGTTCTAAATATTAAAGTAGAAAATAGTAATCTGATGAGCTCTGTGAGGTCATAGTAACGACCAAAAGTACATGAGATTATTTCATCCTTTGAACGTAGAAGGTCTTGAAAGGCTGGAAATTCCTACGCCAAATATTATTCTCCTGGAATATTTTAATCTCCCAAATGTAAAATGGAAGAAGGTTCGTCAAAACGTTATACCAGAAATAGTTCATGGAAGCACCCTGGCTCAACAGGTACATACCAAGGAACTAAGAAGTTCCCATTGAACGAACAGATAACTGATTCCACTAGAAATGAAAATTCACTGGATCTGATAATGACAAAAAAAAAAAAAAGAGGAGCTAATCAAAGACATAATAATCACAAAAAAAAAAAATATGCTCTGACCACAAGAAGGGATGTTCAGTATTTCGAATTTCAACAAAACAGAAATGACTGGGACAAAATTAATCAAGAACTATCAGTCATACCCTGGAAAACAGTTATAAACACTAAATCCTCACCAGTGCCTGGAAAAGCTGAACACAGAAGCGTACATTGCCTGTATTAAATATGTACCATTGAAGAAACCTAGAAGAAGATCGGATGTAGAGAGTCAAGATAGCCAAGAGATCAACGATGTATAGGAAAAACCTAAGATGTTGTACCTAACTGAAGAAGCAAAAAATGGAACGACGCCCCAAATATTTATATTTATATGAAACACCAAATATTTATTTGTATATGCAAAAATCCAAGCTAAGAACTACCTGTAAAATTGGACCCTTAATAAGAAGAGGTTCATACACTGACGATGAACGGGAAACGAGCGAATTTCTAAAATAACAGTATGAGTCAATATTCAGCAACCCACTAAATGACAGCAGAGTGGAGAATGCAGACACCTTTCTCATTTCATTGGAAGGCCCCGCAGACCAACTAACTGACATGAGTATAAATCCCACAGAATTCAAAAAAAGAAATTGAAAACATGCCCGCTCTTGACCAGACTCATGAAGTTCCCTTTTTATAAAAAGTGCAAAACACCACTAGCACGAGCCCTCAGTATCATTTGGGGAAAGAGCCTAGATATAAGTAAAATACAAGAGACCTTAAAGACTGCCGACATAGCTCCTTTGCATAAGAGAGGTAGTAGAGCACTACAGTACCAGTAACCACCCTAATTTCCTACATCATAAAAATCTTCAAAAGAGTGATGAGATGTCAGATTACAAACTTCATGGAATAGCACAATCTGATTATCCCAAACCAGAATGGTTTAAGAACTGGACGATCATGTCTGTCACAGCTACTGAACCACTATGGAGGCGTTGGAAGAAAACCAGAACGCAGATATGATACAACAGATTTTGCAAAGGCATTTGCCAAATGCGATCATGGGGTAATTGCACACAAAATGAGGTCACGGGCATTACGGAGAAGGTATGCAGATGGATTTTCAGGTTTCTGACACGTAGAACACGTAACAGAGCAAAATCCAGCGTCAGCGAGGTAAAAAGCTCAGTACCCCAAAGTACTATCCTGGCACCTCAACTGTTTGTTATCCTCAGAGCAGACATAGATAAAAATATTCGTCAAATGTTTGCATCATCATTTGCAGATGACACTAAAATAAGCATAAAAGTCACCTCGGTTGAAGACACTAAAAAATTGCAGGAAGATATAAACAGGATTTTCCAGTGGGCAGTGGAAAACAACATAACGTTCAACGGTCATAACTTCCAGCTGCTTAAATATGGAAAAAATGAAGAACTCAAAAAGGAACACTGTTCACAAAACTCAAGAGGATCGTAAACACTTGAAAAACACTTGAAAAAATTGGGAATAATTATGTTAGCTGACCTTTCTTTCAAAAAACATAATAAGACCAAGGTCACGATAACCAGGAAGATGACGAGGTGGATAATAGGAACTTTCAAAACAAGGGAAATAATGACAATGGTGACACTTCAAATCGCTTATATTCTTTCATTTGTAATATTGCTCAGAATTGACGACCCCATTCAGAGCAGGAAAAATAACAGAGGTGGAACACATACATAGATCGTTTACGGTCCATATAGAACCAATGACATTAAAAGTCTTAAATATGAACTCACTGGAGCGGAGAAGAGAGAGATACATGATAATATATTCCTGGAAAGTACTTGAGGGCTTTGTTCCGAATCTATAAACTGCTATAATAACATACTGGAGAGATACGGGAGAAATTACAAAGTAAACCCACTGCCAAGCAGGGGCACCGTGGGCACAACAAGAGAACATCGTATTAACATCCGTGGGCCCCAAGGCTATTCAGTATCTTACCAGATATCAGAAACACTGGACAGGTATCTTCACTAAGTGCTAGATCAACCTGAGGCAGTGATGAATATGTTGGTCACCGGACCACCACCAGCAGCAGCAACAGCTTGGTTGAGTGGGCAAGCACCAAATGAGCCCAAGGTCGACGTTTGGGAGTAGAAAAACTCTCGGAAGTCGTCAGGGGTATATCATAGGTTAAATCTACATAATGTAAGTTCTACGTGTCCATAATATCTGTGACCTCAGCACCATTGTAAAATAAGGGATGTTATATACCCAAGCCTTTCATGCTTACATACTAATTCTCTTAACGTTTGTTATCTCAGATAACAGTAGATTGACTTAATAATGCAACTTACAAGCGGCTTTAGAGCTAATATCCTTGCGTATCTTAGGGTATTGGTCACCCTGAGATAACAGAGTATGACTCTTCAGCTTGGTTTCGAAGCTGGTGTTTCTTAGGAGGGTTAAATTAGTGTTGGGCATTTTACTAGTTTCCATGTGATAACTTGTAGATGGTTCTTCTGATAAGCTTCAAATCTAATAATCAACTGCATTAGACACTTATGTCATACTCTGTACTATTGCTGTAACATGCATCGTGGTACAGGGGCCCAGAGTAATCTTTCTCGGACAGCGCATCGACCGGAATACATCTAGTTATATTCATGGTGAGAGTTCTAAACCCGTAGGGGTCATACAGCGTCTTGGGAATGCGAGGCAATCAGGTTCAAATTAAGAAAGGAGACATGAGATCCAATTTCTTTAACGGAGAGTCCTTCACCTGCATTAAGGCGCCCCCTTTGAGGGGTTACCAAGCATTAACAATTCAAGGGTTTATCAAGGCTGAAAGGAACGAGAGCGGCGAGCGACACTTTGATGTTTCTAGAAAAAACGAAATATCTCCTCTCTTTGAGCGTTGGAAATTTTAAGTGGACAGTCAGAGGAAAGCCTTTGGCATATTGTAACATTAATCACCGACCATACTTAAATGACAGAAAAATAATTAAAGAAATTACCACAAGCGGAACTCACTAAGACAAGATAGTCACACAAAGCGTTGCTATATTAATTGCAATAGTTCTCTCAGAGCAAGTTAAAGGTAGACTGCCAGGTGGCGCTTTGTAGTACACTGAATAATAATGCTCTTCACAAAATCCTTAAAGTTATACCTTTCAGTAATTAAACTTCATTGAAGTAGCAGAGAAGAGTTAACTTCCGATGATATGAATGTTATGTGAAATTCGCGTGTAGACTACAAATCTACAAGTCTACCCGTAGAATGCAATCCTACGTACCTGTAGCTACTGCTCAGGTAGAAAAAAGATGTTAAATCGAAATGATTTAGTTACTACCAAAGGAAGGGAAGGTGTACACCGCATCCCTGTTTACGAGTGCTATCTGGTGTCTGTAACAAGCTGCTGGATGAACCCTCCTGGGGGCCACACAAGAAACCCCTAAGACAAAACCCCCTAAGACGAAACCCTCTAAGACAAAAACCCCTAGGACAAAATCTCCTAGGAAAAAACCACAGGACAAAACCCCTTAGGACAAAACCCCCTAGGACAAAACTACCGAAGACAAAACCCCTTAGGACAAAACCCCTTAGGACAAAACCCCTTAGGACAAAACCCCTTAGGACAAAACTCATGTGAACAAAACCCCCAGGACAAACCCCCGAGGACAAAATCCTTTAGGACAAAACCCCCAAGGACAAAATCCTCGAGGACAATACCCCCGAGGACAAAACCCCAAGGAGAAAATTCCCAAGGACAAAATCCTGGTGGACAATACCACCGGCGATAAAATCCCCCGAGGACAAAACCTAATAGGACAATCCCCCTAGGACAAAACCCCCAAAGAAAAAATCTCCAGAGAACCAAACCCCCGAGGACGAAACCCCTTAGGATAAAACCCCCTGGGAGATAATCCCGAGGACAAAGCCCCCTGAGGTCAAACCCCAAGGACAAAACCCTCTAGAACAAAAACCCCAAAGAAAAAGCCCTCTATGACAAAGCCCCCTAGGACAAAATTTCCTACAACAAAAAAAAAGACAAAACCCCGATGACAAAACCCCCCAAGAGAAACCCCAAGAAGAAAACCCTCTAGAACAAAGACCCCCGAGGACAAAATCTCCGAGGAAAAAAAACCCTAGGACAAAACCCCCGAGGACAAAACCCAATAGGAAAAACCCCGAGGACAAAACCCCCGAGGACTAAACACCGAGGACAAACCCCTCTAGGACAAAATTGCTTAGGATAAACTCCCAGGACAAAACTCCCTAGGACAAAACCCCAAGGACAAAATCCCCAGGACTAAACACAATAAGACAAAACTCCGAGGACAAAACCGCCTAGGACAAAATCCCGAAGGCAATACCCTAGAAGACAAAACCCTCCTAGGACAAAACCACAAAGGAGAAAATCCCCAGAGGACGAAACCCCCTAGGAAAAAAAAAGGACAAAACCCCCGAAGACAAAACCCTCTAGACAAAAAACCCAAGGACAAATCACCCTAGGACAAAATTGTCTACGACAAAACCCCCAGGACAAAACCCTCTAAGACAAAAAAATACCTTAGGACAAAACCCTCAGGGACAAAACCTTAAGGACCAAACCTCTAAGACAAAATCCCACTAGGACAAAATTGCGTAGGACAAAACCCCCAAGGACAAAATCTCCTAGGACGAAACCCCTTAGGACAAAGTTCCCAAGGACAAAACCCCTGAAGACAAAAAACCCAAGGACAAAACCCTCTAGGACAAAACCCTCTATGGCAAAAGTCCCTGGGACAAAACCACCGAAGACAAAACCCCCCAAGGACAATATCCTTTATTACAAAACCCTCAAGGACAAAATCCTCCAGAGTACAAAAGCCCGAGGATAAAACACCCGAGAACCAAACTTTCTAGGACAAAACCCCTTGGGACAAAACCCCTAGGACAAAACCCTCGAGAGCAAAACCCCATGGACAAAACCCCCAAAGAACAATACTTACTTGGACAAACCCTTGATAACAAAACAAACGAGGTCAAAACCCAATGGACAAAACCCCAAATACAAAACCCCAATAACAAAGCCCCCTAAGACAAAACCTCCTAGGACAATACTCCTAAGAACAAAACCCCAAGGACAAAACCCCCAAGGATAAGAACCTCTAGAGCAAAACCCTCTATTTTTATTAAGCTCATTAGGTGAGGTTAGTTTGGGTTAGGTTAGGTTGGGTTAGGTTAGGTTATGGTCATTAGGTTATGTTAAACCATTTTAGGTTAGGTTAACATGACTCACGAAATCGTAATGACACGATTGCAAACAAACCATACCACGGACGGGGATAGAACCCACGGTCAGAGAGTCTTCTATCCCCGTCCGTGGTATGGTTAGGTTAGGTTAGTTATGTTAGGTAATGAAATTAAAAATTGAGACACTTATGCAACATATGGGAATCTTTACTATAGAAACGTTTCGCCACACAGTGACTTCATCAGTCCAATACGAAGCAGAAAGGTGTAAGGAGAGGATCTGTACTGGACTGATGAAGCCACTATGTGGCGAAACGTTTCCTCATTAACGATTTCCATATGTTGCATAAGTGTCTCAATCTTCAACTTGTCGGTTTTCAACCATTTATCACTAATGAAATTAACTTTAAAAAGTAAGTTAGGTTAGGTGGCAGTGAAATTAACTTTAAATGATACTTAGCACTTAATGAGGTTTTCAATATTGTATTTGTTTTATTTTTTCAAAGCTACGGTAAGATGTTCTGTTTATTATGTTCATTTTCATGATTGTGCCAATAATTTTCTTCTGTAAAACAGTGAGCTGTAAATTTATAATGCAAATGTGTCTTATTTGTCCTCAAGGGGTTTTTGTCCTCGGCGGTTTTGTCCTAGGGGGTTTTGTCTTCCCGTACCCTAGAATGTACCACTAGGTGGCCCAGCTGTAGGTTCACCTGACTATGCTGTCCCACTGCAGTAGGTGAGCCCTTCCATAATCTCCTCAAGCAAAAATTAACGAATGTGGGAAAATGGAGTGTAATACATAGTGGTATAGTGTACCATAGTGTGTAGATAAGGTATACCATAATAAAGGTTGTGGTGTTATATAAGAGGGAAGTGACAGGCCTAGCAGGAATCCCGAGTTGTAAACAGTTGCTATCAGTCGTCAGGATACTATAACGCAAGTCAATCAGCTCTCAGTAAATTTTCCTACAACTGTTAGTCTATCTTATGTATAATTATAGTGATACCGTAGAGCAAAATTTACGGAAATACGAAAAGTGTACAGTTTGTGGAAGTACGATAAAGTTGAGTTTTCAGTGGTCGCAGTATCCGCAACAGCAAGCCATATACTCTTCTACTAAACTTTATACACCCGTCGTTTTGCCACCAGGCCATGGGCCACCAGGCCATGGGCCACCAGGCCATGGGCCACCAGGCCATGGGCCACCAGGTCATGGGCCACCGTGGCCTGGTGGCTAAAGCTCTCGCATCACACAGTGAAGGTCTGGGTTCGATTCCCGGAATGGGTATAAACATTGGGCGTGTTTCCTTACACAGGTTGTCTATGTTCCCCATCAGTAATAAGAACATAAGAAACAAGGAACACTGCAACAGGCCTACTGGCCCATGCGGGGCAGGTCGGCTTAGACCAATGGCCCACCCAGTCAGGTCACCTCCACTTAAAGAAGGAGCAGGGCATGTGACCCAGTAGCACCAGCTAGTCAGGTCCAACTCACACCCACCCTTGTATTTATATATCCTATTAAAACTACACAAAGTCTTAGCTTCTATATCGGTACTCGGGAGTTTGTTCCCCTCATCCACAATTCTATTACCAAACCAGTGCTTTCCTATATCCTTCCTGAATCTCAATTTTTCCAGCTTAAAGCCATTGCTGCGAGTCCTGTCTAGGCTGGATATTTTTAGCACGTTATGTACATTCCCTTTATTAATTCCTGTCTTCCATTTATACACCTCAATCATATCATTCCCTAATTCTACGCCTTTCTAGACAGTGCAGATTCAGGGCCCTCAGTCTATCCTCATATGGAAGATTTCTGATACATGGGATCAACTTTGTCATCCTCCTTTATACGTTTTCCATTGTATTTATATCCATTCTGTAATACGGTGACCAAAACTGCACAGCATAATCTATTGAGGCCTAAGCAAAGACAGAATCGAAGAGAAACCTTAGGATTTCTATTATTTATGCTTCTTGATATGAAGCCAAGAATTCTATTAGCTTTATTGCGAACACTTATGCACTGTTGTTTTGGTTTCAGGTTACTGCTAACCAGAACTCCTAAATCCTTATCGCAATCAGTAATGTTAAGATCTACATTATTTAGTTTATATGTGGCACATATTGAACTTTGCGTTTGTCTGTGTTAAACTGCATCTGCCACTTCTCCGACCATTGCATCAGTCTATTCAAATCATCCTGGAGTGCTCTAATGTCCTCATTAGAATGAATTGGACGGCCTAATTTGGTGTTATCAGCAAATTTGCTTATGTCGCTATGTATTCCCTCATCTATGTCGTTTATGTAAATTGTGAACAACAACGGGCCCAACACTGACCCTTGTGGAACACCACTTGTGACGAGGCCCCATTCTGATTTCTCCCCATTTATGCAAACTCTCTGCTGCCTATTTGTCAACCATGCCTCTACCAAGGAAAAAATTTCTCCTCCTATTCCGTTTGCCTTAATTTTCCTCAATAGCCTCTGATGTGGAACTCTATCGAAAGCCTTACTGAAGTCCATATGCACAATATCATATTCATTACCATGATCTACCTCTTCAAATACCTTAGTGAAGAAAGTTAGTAAATTCGTAAGACAGGAACGCCCCTTTGTAAAACCGTGTTGAGATTCATTAATCAATTTATGCCTATCATGATGGTTACGAATTGCCTCGACAATTTTTGATTTCATAAATTTTCCCACTATGGCTTGTTGGTCTATAGTTCGAAGCTAAGGACCTGTCACCTGCCTTGTAAATAGGTATTACATTTTGTAGTGATATGTTGAAAAGATTAGCCAAAGGTTTGCTAAGTTCCTTTTTACATTCCATTAACACCCTTGCAAATGGTTCATCAGGGCCTGGGGATCTGTTTGGTTTTAATTTTTCTATTTGTCTGATGACCATGTCACTAGTTACCGCAATCGTGCATAGTTTATTGTCGTCCTGCTCTACATAATCTATTATTTCTGGAATTTCGCTAGTATTTTCCTAAGTAAAAACTGAGAGGAAGTAAGTATTGAATATTTCACACATTTCCTTATCACTCTCAGTGATCTGACCTGAGTTACTCTTAAGTGGGCCTATCTTGTCCCTAATCTTACTTCTGTACACCTGAAAGAACCCTTTCTGGTTAGTCTTCGAATCCCTTGTGACCTTAGCCTCATAATCCCTTCTTGCTTTTCTTATTTTTTTATTTCCCTCTTTAATTGAATATATTGATTTCTTAACTGACCATCCACTCTTTTGATACGCCTATATATGCCTCTCTTTTGACCAATGAGATGTTTTAATCTATTGTTCATCCATTTGGGATCATTTTTGTTAGATCTAATTTCCCTACTCGGAACAAAAGTTGTCTGGGCAGCTAGAACTATGCTCTGAAAGACGTCATATTGGCTACCAACACCAGCTACATGACCCATAGTCAGGTCATCCCAATTTAGCCCACCCAGGTAATTTCTTAGTGCCATGAAATCGGCCAAGTGGAAGTCTGGGACGGAAACTTGATTGCAATTATCTGGGTAATTCCATGATATATTGAAACTAAGTGATTTGTGATCGTTTTCCCCAAGCTCATCATTAACCTCAAGATTATTAATTAGTGATTCATTGATGGCAAGAATCAAGTCAAGCAGATTGTTTCCTCTAGTTGGTTCTGTCACAAACTGTTTTAAAAAGCAATCCTGAACCGAATCAAGAAAGTCACTAGACTCAAGATTTCCTGTCATATTGTTCCAACCAGTTTGTCTAAAGTTAAAATCTCCCATTAACACAACATTTTCATATCTAGACGCCTTATGAATTTCGTCCCACAGCAGCTTACTGCACTCCCTATCAAGGTTAGGCGGCCTATAAATCACACCCAAAATTAAATTTTCACGACCCTCGAGAAACTGTAGCCAAACAGATTCTGTGTCCGATGTTTCTAATCTTATATTTTGTCTAAAACAACAATTTAAATTATCTCTGACATACATCGCCACACCACCACCCTTCCTGTTGACCCTATCAGTATGGAATAGTTTATAACTCTGTATGTTGGATTCAGAAGGCATTTTTCTATCTTTCAAGTTGAACCAGGTCTCTGTTATAGCAATAACATCTATATTACCTGCACTTGCAAGTAATCTTAGCTCATCTATCTTATTTCTTAGACTCCTACTATTTGTATAGTAAATCATAAGGGAGCTAGTCACTCGTTGCCCTCTACTATCTCTCTTTGTTTGTTGATCAATTGGTTTTCCATTACTAGCAACTTTATTTTGAATATTGTCTTTTTAAACCTATCCCTGAAGTATCCCGGTAATATCTGCTGTTTTCAACCCTAGTACTGCAGCCTGATTGGTTCTCACAAACACCCATACCTCTATAATCTAACAGTTTAAAGTCCTAGACATGTCACCAATAACCCTTCAGTCGAATTGGGTGTTACTCGACTGGTGTGGGTGGCATCTTGGGACAAAACTGACCTATGTCATTGATGTCAGCTAGACCTGTATACCTTGTACATGTACCTGTAGAAATAAAATATATTATATTATAACACATTACAGAAGCTGCCAGCGGTCACCAGTTCACTCAACACTCAAGTCAAATACTTTTACCAGTAAACTTCTTACATCAAAATACCTATTATAGGAGATTATTACACCAGCTGGCCTATCTAGGTGAGCTGACAGGTGTACCAGAAGTAAACTTGATGTTTGCGACACTGAAACTATAATTAATCTATAAAATTCTATGCATCAAATACTGAAAAAAATACACACACACACACACACACACA
Organism: Cherax quadricarinatus; assembly: GCF_038502225.1. Lineage (NCBI taxonomy): Eukaryota > Metazoa > Arthropoda > Malacostraca > Decapoda > Parastacidae > Cherax > Cherax quadricarinatus. The sequence continues at coordinate 440,270 of NC_091344.1, forward strand.
CACACACACACACACACACACACACACACACACACACACACACACACGTGTGTGTGTGTATGTGTGTGTAAGTATATTCAACACAAAAAATTACCATCCTGAAATCTTGTGTAAGCTGCTGCAGTAGTACCAAGGGAGGTTTCGCTTTGGTTTCTGGAGTTTATCTGGAGAGAGTTCCGGGGGTCAACGCCCCCGCGGCCCGGTCTGTGACCAGGCCTTCTTAGGTCAGTGTCCCAGGATGCGACCCACACCAGTCGACTAACACCCAGGTACCCATTTTACTGATGGGGAACATAGACAACAGGTGGAAAGAAACACGTCCAATGTTTCTACTCTGGCTGGGAATCGAACCCAGGCCCTCACCGTGTGAAGCGAGAGCGTTAACCACCAGGCCACCAGAGCCCTACATGTAATCTCTGCAAGAATGGAGTCATAATACAGCAGCCTACCAGTAATGATAATTAAACAGGATTTTTTTTTATGTCTGCCAAAGTGATGGACGCCTGTGGGAGAAAATTACATTTATACTAAATTTCAGAAACAACAACAACAACAAAAACTTTTTAGAAAACTTGACAGTCTTGTATAACAGATGTGAAAGTAAAGAGAGTGGGACAGATGGAGGTGTCAGCCCAGGTGTTGGTGCTGCCTTGGAAGACAGAACGTGTGAGGATCTGTGCACCACGTGGAAATAGTATTGACGAATCAGGGGAAAACCAAAATATACGAGTTTCAGAAAAATGCAAAAAAGTAATACTGCTGGAGATGAAAAAAAAAGTGTTGATGCAATACCAGTAATAACTGGTGGTGATACTGATGCTAATACAGTGGATATAGATAGTGGGGAATCAGAAAAAAAATGTAGCGGTAGGGAACTCAGCCACAAAAAAAAATCCTGCAAATAAAAACAAAATCTTTGCAAATTTCCGTGCCTTGTGTATTAGTAGGCACGAAATATTTGCAAAAAAAAAAACACTTGTAATTTTTTACCATCCCAAAAAATGCGACGACGTCATGACCAAAGGTGGATGCAACTCTTCTTGTAAATTATTTCACCCTGAAATGTGTTACTCTTTAGCCCATGAAAGAAAATGCTACAGCACATACTGTCAGACACACCATTTAAAGTGGACAAGACAGTACAGATCACTTAGACCTTGGGAAAGAAACCAGGGTAGTTATAAGCTCTCCAGAGACAGAGATTGTTTAGTGCCAGGAAGGTAAAAAGCTGGCAAGAAATGACAGATACTACACCACCTTGGATCACTACTGGAGTGGAGGCACAGTCAGTGGTCCACACTCCAGAACAACACATATTAGTGCCACATAAAGCACCCCCCACATACCATCAATACGACAACATTTGTATTTGCAAATATACAGGGTCTAAAGCCATCAACAAATAACAAAATATCTTTCATCTGTGGACTGCTCACAGAGTCAAACACAATTTTTGTGGCTTTCACAGAGACCCACACAAAGGATGACTTTGACAACGAAATGTGGAAAGCAGGATACAACATATTCAAATACGACAGAAAGAACAGGTAACAAGGATGGGGGGTTTCGCCTGTATGTTACAGTCACTCATCTGCTCGGAACTACTGAACACCACAAATGATGCAGTTAAAGTTTTAGCAGTAAAGATTGAAAACCAAAACCTCGTCATTGTAGATGTATACAAGCCACCTGATAAAACTTCCCAACAATTCAAGGAACAGCTTTTAAAAATTTACTGCTGTCTGGAAAATCTCCCAACCCCAGCCCCATATATCTTGACACCTAAAATGGAGAAATGTGGCAAATAATGTGTTAGCAGAGATAACCCCAGGAGGGAAGTCAGATTAAAATCCACAAACACACGAGCTATTAAATCTCTGCAACAAACTCACCTTAACCCAGCAAACAGTAGAAACAACATGACCGGAAAATACACTTGGCATTATCTTCACTAATAATGATGATATGGTACTAAATATATTAGTATAATTGACAATACGCAGATCACAACATAATAGAAGTACAGACATGTATGCGCAGGGGGTCCTGACCAGCTAAATGAGACCAATTATGAGAATGTCTTCACCAAATTTAACTTCAATAATAGAAGTATACAGTGGGATCAGGTCAACCATGTCTTATATGAAACAAGCTGGACAAATATCCTAAACAACACGGATCCAACCTTTTTCCTAGAAAAAAATAACTCTGTGGCACTTGAGATATGCTCAAGGAATATTCCCCTAAGAAAAAATAAGAGGTGTTAAACAGAAAGAGGAAGACGTTTCCTCTACAGGCGAAGGCGAAGAATTACAGAGCTGCTGAAAGGTGCTAGTATATCTGAAATGCAGAAGGAAGAACTGACCAGAGAAAATATTGAACTTACCGGAGCCAAGAAACGCAGGAAAATTTTAAAACAATAAATAAAATTAAAAAAAAAATAATAATAATTTTCTTACGCCAATTTTAGGGCAAGAGTCGCGTCTAGTATTCCCTCCCCATCAAAATTTGATCAGTTTAAGAATTTCTGATATAATCCTAACACCACAGGACTTCGAAAAAACAATAAATGAAATGCCCATGCACTCCACTAGGGTGAGAGTAAAGCAATTGAAAAGAATTACAGGCCAAGTGCACTAGTTTTCCAAGCAACAAAAACCTTTGAAAGGGTTTAAGAGCAGGTCGCTACTGCCTCTCACAGCTACTGGATCACGATGGCATGGTCTTGGATGCAGTGGGAAGAATCAGAATGCAGATGTAGAATACACAGACTTTCGAAAGCCCTCGACGAGTGCGATCATAGCGTAATTGCACACAAAATGCGTGATGAAGGAATAACAGGAAAAGTAGGTAGGTGGATCTATAACTTCCTAACAAATAGAACACGAAGAGTAATAGTCAGAGGAGGCTACAGTAAAAAGTTCTCATCCTTTTCCTCATCCTCATATCTGACATAGACAGATATGTTTACGATACCAGAATTTGCGTGGCAGTGTCATCCATCGAGGACACTACAAATCTCCAAGCAGAAAACAATATGAAACAATATGAAAACAATATGAAGACAATTACTCCGCTATGGAAAACTCGAGGAAATAAAACCTGTATCGGAGTAGAAAACAAATTCCAGTTGAACGAAAAACTAGTGTGAGGGACCTGGGAGTGGTAATGTCAAAGAGTCTCACTTTCAAAGATCACAATAATGTATCTACCACATCTGCTATGAAATAAGATGGATAATAAGAACATTCAAAACTTGGGATGCCAAGCTAATGATGATTCTCTTGAAATCGTTTGTTCTCTCTAGGCTAGAATATTGCTGTACACTAGCGGCCCTTTCAAGGCAGGCTAAATTGCAGACCTGGAAAATATACAGAGAACATTTACTGCATGTTTAGGTACCATAAAGCATATAAATTACTGTGAACGGTTCAAGGCCCTCGACGTGTACTCCTTGGAACGCAGGCGAGAAATAATACATGATAACAAACACTTGGAAGTCCTAGTGGGACTGGTCTAGTTCCAAATCTACATACCGAATCACTCAAGGGCGCCATGCGTACGATAGGAGACAACACAGGAAATGTCAGGGGCCCAAGACTGTTCAACTCCCTCCCTTCATACATAAGTGGGATTACAAATAGACCACTGGCTGTTTTCAAGAGGGAGCTGGATAGACACTTTAAGTCAGTACCTGACCAGCAGGACTGTGGTTCGTACGTCGGTCTGCGTGCGGCCTACAATAACAGCATGGTTGATCAGGCCCTGATCCATCGTAAGGCCTGGTCATGGACAGGGCAGCGGAGGCGTTCACCCTCGGAATGCACTCTACGTATACTAACGACCAATGGGAATCTGAATATATGGTTTAGAAAAGACAGGTTATAAATACGACACTTGTGCATTATATAGGTATCTTTATCCTGGAAAGGTTTGACCAGTCAGTGATTTTATTGATCCAGTGCAGAGATAAGCGAAATAAATACTCCCAGATGTGGCACTAGCGTCTCATTTAACAACAAACAGGAGGAGGTGAGGGTTCCTTTCTTACTCAAACCCAGCCACGACGTTGTGACCAAGCAACGACGTTAACGTGACCCAGCCACCACGTTAACGTGACCCAGTCACCACGTTAACGTGACCCAGCCACCACCTTAACGTGAGCCAGCCACCACATTAACATAACCCAGCCACCACCTTAACGTGACCCAGCCACCACCTTAACGTGACCCAGCCACCGCGTTAACGTGACCCAGCCATAAAGTTAATGTGACCCAGCCACCACGTTAAGGTTACCCAGCCACCACGTTAACGTGATCCGGGCATCAAGTTAATGTGACCCAGCTACCACATTAAAGGTGACCCCCCACCACGTTAAGGTGACCCAGCCATCAAGCTAATGTGACCCAATCACCACGTCAATGTGACCAGCCATCAAGTTAATGTGGCCCAGCCACCACGTTACGGTGACCCAGCCATCAAGTTAATTTGACCCAGCCACCACGTTAAGGTGACCCAGCCACCACGTTAAGGTGACCCAGCCACCACGTTAAGGTGACCCAGCCACCACGTTAAGGTGACCCAGCCACCACGTTAACGTGACCCAGCCACCACGTTAACGTGACTCAGCCACCACGATAAGGTGACCCAGCCACCACGTTAACGTGACTCAGCCACCACGTTAAGGTGACCCAGCCACCACGTTAACGTGACTCAGCCACCACGTTAACGTGACTCAGCCACCACGTAAGTGAAGATTTAATTAAATGCAAATAGTTGTGTGCCAGGTCTTATGTATGTGAAGCAGCAGTTGTAGTGCCACATGTAGTGCCACATGTAGTGCCACATGTAGTGCCTAATTGTAGGTTTATTGTTTTGAAAGGCACTTGACAATTTCACTTATTCTGAAGAATTATAAAGGCTCTCGAACCATAATACAGAAAAATAATTTGTATTACATATTAAATTAGTGTCATGTGTGTTGCTGCTGGATCTTATAAGTACAATGACTTTCCTTTCATTCTTATATTGTGGTATTATAATAATAATAATAATAATAATAATAATAATAATAATAATAATAATAATAATAATATCTTTATTTACTACAAGTACATGTTATACAGGACTAGCTGACATCAATGACATACTACTGTATAGAAAGTCAAGTCAGTGTCCCAGGATGCGACCCACACCAGTCGACTAACACCCAGGTACCCATTTTACTGATGGAGAACACAGACAACAGGTAGAAAGAAACACGCCCAATGTTTCTACCCTGGCTGGGAATCGAACCCAGGCCCTCGCCGTGTGAGGTGAGAGCTTTAACCACCAGGCCACCAGAGCGATATTGTGATGCTATACGATACTCCTACTGGAGCAATATTTATACTGAAATCTTTCATGCTATGAAAACAGCGTAGTTTCCAAAATTTACATCAAGATTTAAAACGCAGAGTCACAGAATGGAAACATTACGGTGTGTGACAGTGTTCAATGGTTAACGCACTGGCCTGTTAGGACTCATCTGACATGGATTCAAGCCCCAACCGTTCCCTGATTCTCATCCAGAGGAGCTGAGGAGTTTCTCAAGGCTCACTTTCATGTTAAGCTTCCCATGGACGACCCCAGACATAGTTCTTTGCTAAAAGTTTTTATGATGATCGTTAAATATGTAAAATATACTGAAGCAGGTCCTGCGTAGTGTGTTGTTGCTGGGCCATAGAAGTTATGTTAGTGCTGTGTAGTTAGGTTAGTGCTGTGTAGTTATGTTAGTGCTGTGAAGTTATGTTAGTGCTGTGTAGTTATGTTAGTGCTGTGTAGTTATGTTAGTGCTGTGTAGTTATGTTAGTGCTGTGTAGTTATGTTAGTGCTGTGTAGTTATGTTAGTGCTGTGTAGTTATGTTAGTGCTGTAAAGTTATGTTAGTGCTGTGTAGTTATGTTAGTGCTGTGTAGTTATGTTAGTGCTGTGTAGTTATGTTAGTGCTGTGTAGTTATGTTAGTGCTGTGTAGTTAGGTTAGTGCTGTGTAGTTATGTTAGTGCTGTGAAGTTATGTTAGTGCTGTGTAGTTATGTTAGTGCTGTGTAGTTATGTTAGTGCTGTGTAGTTATGTTAGTGCTGTGTAGTTATGTTAGTGCTGTGTAGTTATGTTAGTGCTGTGTAGTTATGTTAGTGCTGTGTAGTTATGTTAGTGCTGTGTAGTTATGTTAGTGCTGTGTAGTTATGTTAGTGCTGTGTAGTTATGTTAGTGCTGTGTAGTTATGTTAGTGCTGTGTAGTTATGTTAGTGCTGTGTAGTTATGTTAGTGCTGTGTAGTTAAGTTGGTGTTGTGAAGTTATGATGGTACTGTAAAGTTATGTTAGTGCTGTAAAGTTATGTTAGTGCTGTAAAGTTATGTTAGTGCTGTGAAATTGTGTTGCCCTAAAAAATGTGTTACTGCAGGACCTTAGGTGTGATGGTGCAGGACCTTAGGTGTGATGGTGCAGGACCTTAGGTGTGATGGTGCAGGACCAGTCAGGTGTGATGGAGCAGGACCAGTCAGGTGTGATGGTGCAGGACCAGTCAGGTGTGATGGTGCAGGACCAGTCAGGTGTGATGGTGGAGGACCAGTCATGTGTGATGGTGCAGGACCACTCAGGTGTGATGGTGCAGGACCAGTCAGGTGTGATGGTGCAGGACCAGTCGGGTGTGATGGTGCAGGACCTTAGGTGTGATGGTGCAGGACCAGTCAGGTGTGATGGTGCACGACCAGTCAGGTGTGATGGTGCAGGACCAGTCAGGTGTGATGGTGGAGGACCAGTCATGTGTGATGGTGCAGGACCACTCAGGTGTGATGGTGCAGGACCAGTCAGGTGTGATGGTGCAAGACCAGTCAGGTGTGATGGTGCAGGGCCAGTCAGGTGTGATGGTGGAGGACCAGTCATGTGTGATGGTGCAGGACCACTCAGGTGTGATGGTGCAGGACCAGTCAGGTGTGATGGTGCAGGACCAGTCGGGTGTGATGGTGCAGGACCTTAGGTGTGATGGTGCAGGACCAGTCAGGTGTGATGGTGCAGGACCAGTCAGGTGTGATGGTGCAGGACCAGTCATGTGTGATGGTGCAGGACCAGTCAGGTGTGATGGTGCAGGACCAGTCATGTGTGATGGTGCAGGACCAGTCAGGTGTGATGGTGGAGGACCAGTCATGTGTGATGGTGCAGGACCAGTCAGGTGTGATGGTGCAGGACCAGTCAGGTGTGATGGTGCAGGACCAGTCAGGTGTGATGGTGCAGGACCTTAGGTGTGATGGTGCAGGACCAGTCAGGTGTGATGGTGCAGGACCAGTCAGGTGTGATGGTGCAGGACCAGTCAGGTGTGATGGTGCAGGACCAGTCAGGTGTGATGGTGCAGGACCAGTCAGGTGTGATGGTGCAGGACCAGTCAGGTGTGATGGTGCCGGAACAATCAGGTGTGATGGTGCAAGACCAGTCAGGTGTGATGGTGCAGGATCAGTCAGGTGTGATGGTGCAAGACCAGTCAGGTGTGATGGTGCAGGACCAGTCAGGTGTGATGGAAAACCAGTCAGGTGTGATGGCGCAGGACCAGTCAGGTGTGATGGTGGAGGACCAGTCAGGTGTGATGGTGCAGGACCAGTCAGGTGTGATGGTGCTAGACCAGTCAGGTGTTATTGTGCAGGACCAGTCAGATGTAATGGTGTGAGACCAGTCAGGTGTGATAGTGCAGGACCAGTCAGGTGTGATGGTGCAGGACCAGTCAGGTGTGATGGTGCAGGACCAGTCAGGTGTGATGGTGCAGGACCAGTCAGGTGTGATGGTGCAGGACTTGTCATGTGTAATGGTGGAGGACCAGTCAGATGTGATGGTGCAGGGCCAGTCAGGTGTGATGGTGCAGGACCAGTCATGTGTGATGGTGAAGAACCAGTCAGGTGTGATGGTGCAGGACCAGTCATGTGTGATGGTGGAGGACCAGTCAGGTGTGATGGTGCAGGACCAGTCAGGTGTGATGGTGCAGGACCAGTCAGGTGTGATGATGCAGGACCAGTCATGTGTGATGGTGGAGGACCAGTCAGGTGTGATGTTGCAGGACCAGTCAGGTGTGATGGTGGAGGACCAGTCAGGTGCGATGGTGCAGGACCGGTCACGTGTGATGGTGGAGGACCAGTCAGATGTGATGGTGCAAGACCAGTCAGGTGTGATGGTGCAGGACGAGTCAGATGTGATGGTAATAGACCAGTCAGGTGTGATGGTGCAGGACCAGTCAGGTGTGATGGTGCAGGACCAGTCAGGTGTGATGGTGCAGGACCAGTCAAGTGTGTTGGTGCAGGACCAGTCAGATGTGATGGTGCTAGACCAGTCAGGTGTGATGGTGCAGGACCAGTCAGGTGTGATGGTGCTAGACCAGTCAGGTGTGATAGTGCAGGACCAGTCAGGCGTGATGGTGCAGGACCAGTCAGGTGTGATGGTGCAGGACCAGTCTGGTGTGATGGTACAGGACCAGTCAGGTGTGATGGTGCAGGACCAGTCAGGTGTGATGGTGCAGGAGCAGTCAGGTGTGATGGTGCAGGACCAGTCAGGTGTGATGGTGCAGGACCAGTCAGGTGTGATGGTGAGGGACCAGTCAGGTGTGATGGTGCAGAACCAGCCAGGTGTGATGGTGCAGGACCAGTCAGGTGTGATGGTGCAGGACCAGTCAGGTGTGATGGTGCAGGACCAGTCAGGTGTGATGGTGCAGGACCAATCAGGTGTGATGGTGCAGGACCAGTCAGGTGTGATGGTGCAGGATCAGTCAGGTGTGATGGTGCAAGACCAGTCAGGTGTGATGGTGCAGGACCAGTCAGGTGTGATGGTGGAGGACCAGTCAGGTGTGATGGTGCAGGACCAGTCAGGTGTGAAGGTGGAGGACCAGTCAAGTGTGATGGTGCAGGACCAGTCAGGTGTGATGGTGCAGGACCAGTCAGGTGTTATTGTGCAGGACCAGTCAGATGTGATGGTGTGAGACCAGTCAGGTGTGATAGTGCAGGACCAGTCAGGTGTGATGGTGCAGGACCAGTCAGGTGTGATGGTGCAGGACCAGTCAGGTGTGATGGTGCAGGACCAGTCAGGTGTGATGGTGCAGGACCAGTCATGTGTGATGGTGGAGGACCAGTCAGGTGTGAGTGTGCAGGACCAGTCAGGTGGGATGGTGCAGGACCAGTCATGTGTGATGGTGAAGAACCAGTCAGGTGTGATCTTGCAGGACCAGTCATGTGTGATGGTGGAGGACCAGTCAGGTGTGATGGTTGAGGACCAGTCAGGTGTGATGGTGCAGGACCAGTCAGGTGTGATGGTGCAGGACCAGTCAGGTGTGATGATGCAGGACCAGTCATGAGTGATGGTGGAGGACCAGTCAGGTGCGATGGTGCAGGACCGGTCATGTGTGATTGTGGAGGACCAGTCAGATGTAATGGTGCAAGACCAGTCAGGTGTGATGGTGCAGGACCAGTCAGATGTGATGGTAATAGACCAGTCAGGTGTGATGGTGCAGGACCAGTCAGGTGTGATGGTGCAGGACCAGTCAGGTGTGATGGTGCAGGACCAGTCAAGTGTGATGGTGCAGGACCAGTCAGATGTGATGGTGCTAGACCAGTCAGGTGTGATGGTGAGGGACCAGTCAGGTCTGATGGTGCTAGACCAGTCAGGTGTGATGGTGCAGGACCAGTCAGGTGTGATGGTGCAGGACCAGTCAGGTGTGATGGTGCAGGACCAGTCAGGTGTGATGGTGCAGGACCAGTCAAGTGTGATGGTGCAGGACCAGTCAGGTGTGATGGTGCAGGACCAGTCAGGTGTGATGGTGCTGGACCAGTCAGGTGTGATGGTGCAGGACCAGTCAGGCGTGATGGTGCTAGACCAGTCAGGTGTGATGGTGCAGGACCAGTCAGATGTGATGGTGCGGGACCAGTCAGGTGTGATGGTGCAGGACCAGTCTGGTGTGATGGTGCAGGACCAGTCAGGTGTGATGGCGCAGGACCAGTCAGGTGTGATGGTGCAGGACCAGTCAGGTGTGATGGTGCTAGACCAGTCAGGTGTGATGGTGCAGGACCAGTCAGGCGTGATGGTGCTAGACCAGTCAGGTGTGATGGTGCAGAACCAGTCAGGTGTGATGGTGCAGGACCAGTCAGGTGTGATGGCGCAGGACCAGTCAGGTGTGATGGTGCAGGACCAGTCAGGTGTGATGGTGCTAGACCAGTCAGGTGTGATGGTGCAGGACCAGTCAGGCGTGATGGTGCTAGACCAGTCAGGTGTGATGGTGCAGGACCAGTCAGGTGTGATGGCGCAGGACCAGTCAGGTGTGATGGTGCAGGACCAGTCAGGTGTGATGGTGGAGGACCAGTCAGGTGCGATGGTGCAGAACCGGTCATGTGTGATGGTGGAGGAGCAGTCAGATGTGATGGTGCAAGACCAGTCAGGTGTGATGGTGCAGGACCAGTCAGATGTGATGATAATAGACCAGTCAGGTGTGATGGTGCAGGACCAGTCAGGTGTGATGGTGCAGGACCAGTCAGGTGTGATGGTTCAGGACCAGTCAAGTGTGATGGTGCAGGACCAGTCAGATGTGATGGTGCTAGACCAGTCAGGTGTGATGGTGCAGGACCAGTCAGGTGTGATGGTGCTAGACCAGTCAGGTGTGATGGTGCAGGACCAGTCAGGTGTGATGGTGCAGGACCAGTCAGGTGTGATGGTGCAGGACCAGTCAGGTGTGATGGTGGAGGACCAGTCAGGTGTGATGGTGCAGGACCAGTCAGGTGTGATGGTGCAGGAGCAGTCAGGTGTGATGGTGCAGGACCAGTCAGGTGTGATGGTGCAGGACCAGTCAGGTGTGATGGTGAAGGACCAGTCAGGTGTGATGGTGCAGAACCAGTCAGGTGTGATGGTGCAGGACCAGTCAGGTGTGATGGTGCAGGACCAGTCAGGTGTGATGGTGCAGGACCAGTCAGGTGTTATGGTGCCGGACCAATCAGGTATGATGGTGCAGAACCAGTCAGGTGTGATGGTGCAGGATCAGTCAGGTGTGATGGTGCAAGACCAGTCAGGTGTGATGGTGCAGGACCAGTCAGGTGTGATGGTGGAGGACCAGTCAGGTGTGATGGTGCAGGACCAGTCAGGTGTGATGGTGGAGGACCAGTCAGGTGTGATGGTGCAGGACCAGTCAGGTGTGATGGTGCAGGACCAGTCAGGTGTTATTGTGCAGGACCAGTCAGATGTGATGGTGTGAGACCAGTCAGGTGTGATAGTGCAGGACCAGTCAGGTGTGATGGTACAGGACCAGTCAGGTGTGATGGTGCAGGACCAGTCAGGTGTGAGTGTGCAGGACCAGTCAGGTGTGATGGTGCAGGACCAGTCATGTGTGATGGTGGAGGACCAGTCAGGTGTGAGTGTGCAGGACCAGTCAGGTGTGATGGTGCAGGACCAGTCATGTGTGATGGTGAAGAACCAGTCAGGTGTGATCTTGCAGGACCAGTCATGTGTGATGGTGGAGGACCAGTCAGGTGTGATGGTTGAGGACCAGTCAGGTGTGATGGTGCAGGACCAGTCAGGTGTGATGGTGCAGGACCAGTCAGGTGTGATGATGCAGGACCAGTCATGAGTGATGGTGGAGGACCAGTCAGGTGCGATGGTGCAGGACCGGTCATGTGTGATGGTGGAGGACCAGTCAGATGTAATGGTGCAAGACCAGTCAGGTGTGATGGTGCAGGACGAGTCAGATGTGATGGTAATAGACCAGTCAGGTGTGATGGTGCAGGACCAGTCAGGTGTGATGGTGCAGGACCAGTCAGGTGTGATGGTGCAGGACCAGTCAAGTGTGATGGTGCAGGACCAGTCAGATGTGATGGTGCTAGACCAGTCAGGTGTGATGGTGAGGGACCAGGCAGGTCTGATGGTGCTAGACCAGTCAGGTGTGATGGTGCAGGACCAGTCAGGTGTGATGGTGCAGGACCAGTCAGGTGTGATATTGCAGGACCAGTCAGGTGTGATGGTGCAGGACCAGTCAAGTGTGATGGTGCAGGACCAGTCAGGTGTGATGGTGCAGGACCAGTCAGGTGTGATGGTGCTGGACCAGTCAGGTGTGATGGTGCAGGACCAGTCAGGCGTGATGGTGCTAGACCAGTCAGGTGTGATGGTGCAGGACCAGTCAGATGTGATGGTGCGGGACCAGTCAGGTGTGATGGTGCAGGACCAGTCTGGTGTGATGGTGCAGGACCAGTCAGGTGTGATGGCGCAGGACCAGTCAGGTGTGATGGTGCAGGACCAGTCAGGTGTGATGGTGCTAGACCAGTCAGGTGTGATGGTGCAGGACCAGTCAGGCGTGATGGTGCTAGACCAGTCAGGTGTGATGGTGCAGAACCAGTCAGGTGTGATGGTGCAGGACCAGTCAGGTGTGATGGCGCAGGACCAGTCAGGTGTGATGGTGCAGGACCAGTCAGGTGTGATGGTGCTAGACCAGTCAGGTGTGATGGTGCAGGACCAGTCAGGCGTGATGGTGCTAGACCAGTCAGGTGTGATGGTGCAGGACCAGTCAGGTGTGATGGCGCAGGACCAGTCAGGTGTGATGGTGCAGGACCAGTCAGGTGTGATGGTGCAGGACCAGTCAGGTGTGATGGTGAAGGACCAGTCAGGTGTGATGGTGCAGGACCAGTCAGGTGTGATGGTGCAGGACCAGTCAGGTGTGATGGTGCTAGACCAGTCAGGTGTGATGGTGCAGGACCAGTCAGGCGTGATGGTGCTAGACCAGTCAGGTGTGATGGTGCAGAACCAGTCAGGTGTGATGGTGCAGGACCAGTCAGGTGTGATGGTGCAGGACCAGTCAGGTGTGATGGTGCAGGACCAGTCAGGTGTGATGGTGCTAGACCAGTCAGGTGTGATGGTGCAGGACCAGTCAGGCGTGATGGTGCTAGACCAGTCAGGTGTGATGGTGCAGGACCAGTCAGGTGTGATGGCGCAGGACCAGTCAGGTGTGATGGTGGAGGACCAGTCAGGTGTGATGGTGCAGGACCAGTCAGGTGTGATGGTGCAGGACCAGTCAGGTGTGATGGCGCAGGACCAGTCAGGTGTGATGGTGCAGGACCAGTCAGGTGTGATGGTGCTAGACCAGTCAGGTGTGATGGTGCAGGACCAGTCAGGCGTGATGGTGCTAGACCAGTCAGGTGTGATGGTGCAGGACCAGTCAGGTGTGATGGCGCAGTACCAGTCAGGTGTGATGGTGCAGGACCAGTCAGGTGTGATGGCGCAGTACCAGTCAGGTGTGATGGTGCAGGACCAGTCAGGTGTGATGGTGGAGGACCAGTCAGGTGTGATGGCGCAGTACCAGTCAGGTGTGATGGTGCAGGACCAGTCAGGTGTGATGGTGAAGGACCAGTCAGGTGTGATGGTGCAGGACCAGTCAGGTGTGATGGTGGAGGACCAGTCAGGTGTGATGGTGCAGGACCAGTCAGGTGTGAATTTTACAATCTAAAAATACCTTTCGTTATTTCCTATAGTTATCAAAGTTCTATATAGTGAAGTTATGTTGGTGCTGTAAAGTTATGTTAGTGCTGTAAAGCTATGTTGGTGCTGTGAAGTTATGTTGGTGTTGTAAATTTATGTTGGTGCCGTGAGTTTATGTTGGTTCTGTTAAGTTATTTTGGTGGTTGGAGGTTATGATGGCGCTGTGAAGTTATGTTGGCGCTGTGAAGTTATGTTAGTGCTGTGAAACTATGTTGGTGCTGTGAGGTTATGTTGGTGCTGTGAAGTTATGTTGGTGCAGTGAAGTTATGTTGGTGCAGTGAAGTTATGTTGGTTCTGTGAAGTTATGTTGATGCTGTGAAGTTATGTTGGTGCAGTGAAGTTATGTTGGTTCTGTGAAGTTATGTTGATGCTGTGAAGTTATGTTGGTGCAGTGAAGTTATGTTGATGCTGTGAAGTTATGTTGGTGCTGTGAAGTTATGTTGGTGCTGTGAAGCTATGTTGGTGCTGTGAAGCTATGTTGGTGCTGTGAAGTTATGTTGGTGCTGTGAAGCTATGTTGGTGCTGTGAAGTTATGTTGGTGCTGTGAAGTTATGTTGGTGCAGTGAAGTTATGTTGATGCTGTGAAGTTATGTTGGTGCAGTGAAGTTATGTTGATGCTGTGAAGTTATGTTGGTGCAGTGAAGTTATGTTGGTTCTGTGAAGTTATGTTGGTGCTGTGAAGCTATTTTGGTGATGAGAAGCTATGTTGGTGTTGTGAAGCTATGTTGGTGATGAGAAGTTATGTTGGTGCTATGAAGTTATGTTGGTGCTATGAAGCTATGTTGGTGCTATGAAGCTATGTTGGTGCTGTGAAGCTATGTTGGTGCTATGAAGTTATGTTGGTGCCGTGAAGCTATGTTGGTGATGAGAAGCTATGTTGGTGCTATGAAGCCATGTTGGTGCCGTGAAGCTATGTTGGTGATGAGAAGCTATGTTGGTGTTGTGAAGCTATGTTGGTGATGAGAAGTTATGTTGGTGCTATGAAGTTATGTTGGTGCTATGAAGCTATGTTGGTGCTATGAAGCTATGTTGGTGCTGTGAAGCTATGTTGGTGCTATGAAGTTATGTTGGTGCCGTGAAGCTATGTTGGTGATGAGAAGCTATGTTGGTGCTGTGAAGCTATTTTGGTGATGAGAAGCTATGTTGGTGCTATGAAGCTATGTTGGTGCTATGAAGCTATGTTGGTGCTGTGAAGCTATGTTGGTGATGAGAAGCTATGTTGGTGCTATGAAGCTTTGTTGGTGCTGTGAAGCTATGTTGGTGCTGTGAAGCTATGTTGGTGCTGCGAAGCTATGTTGGTGCTATGAAGTTATGTTGGTGCTGTGAAGTAAGCTGCTGCTGGTGACCTGGTGGCTAAAACTCTCGTTTACACACGGCTAGGGCCCGGGTTCGATTCCCAGCCAGGGTAGAAACATTGGGCGTGTTTCTTTACCCCTGTTGTCCAAGTTCTCCATCAGTAAAATGGGTACCTGGGTGTTAGTGGACTGGTGTGGGTTGCATCCTGGGTGTTAGTGGACTGGTGTGGGTCGCATCCTGGGTGTTTGTGGACTGGTGTGGGTCGCATCCTGGGTGTTAGTGAACTGGTGTGGGTCGCATCCTGGGTGTTAGTGGACTGGTGTGGGTCGCATGCTGGGTGTTAGTGGACTGGTGTGGGTCGCATCCTGGGTGTTAGTGGACTGGTGTGGGTCGCATCCTGGGTGTTAGTGGACTGGTGTGGGTCGCATGCTGGGTGTTAGTGGACTGGTGTGGGTCGCATCCTGGGTGTTAGTGGACTGGTGTGGGTCGCATCCTGGGTGTTTGTGGACTGGTGTGGGTCGCATCCTGGGTGTTAGTGAACTGGTGTGGGTCGCATCCTGGGTGTTAGTGGACTGGTGTGGGTCGCATCCTGGGTGTTAGTGGACTGGTGTGGGTCGCATCCTGGGTGTTAGTGGACTGGTGTGGGTCGCATCCTGGGTGTTTGTGGACTGGTGTGGGTCGCATCCTGGGTGTTAGTGAACTGGTGTGGGTCGCATCCTGGGTGTTTGTGGACTGGTGTGGGTCGCATCCTGGGTGTTAGTGGACTGGTGTGGGTCGCATCCTGGGTGTTAGTGGACTGGTGTGGGTCGCATCCTGGGTGTTTGTGAGCTGGTGTGGGTCAAATCCTGGGTGTTAGTGGACTGGTGTGGGTCATACCCTGGGTGTTTGTGGACTGGTGTGGGTCGCATCCTGGGTGTTAGTAACCTGGTGTGGGTCGCATCCTGGTTGTTAGTAGACTAATGTGCGTCGCATCCTGGGTGTTAGTAGACTAGTGTGGGTCACATCCTGGGTGTTAGTGGACTGGTATGGGTCGCATCCTGGGTGTTAGTGGACTGGTGTGGGTCGCATCCTGGGTGTTAGTGGACTGGTGTGGGTCACATCCTGGGTGTTAGTGGACTGGTGTGGGTCGCATCCTGGGTGTTAGTGGACTGGTGTGGGTCACATCCTGGGTGTTAGTGGACTGGTGTGGGTCGCATCCTGGGACAAAACTGACCTAATTTGCCCAAAATGCTCAGCATAACAAGTGGTTTTCTATTCAGTATTATGTCACTGATGTCACCTATGGTCTGTATACTTGTAGTAAATAAAGATATTATGTTGGTGCTGTCAAGTATGTTGGTGCTGTCAAGTTTATTTTTGCTGTCAAGTTTTCTGGTGCTGTCTTGTTTGCTGGTGCTGTCAAATATACTGGTGCTATCAAGTTTATTTTTGCTGTCAAGTTTTCTGGTGCTGTCTTGTTTGCTGGTGCTGTCAAAGATGCTGGTGCTGTCAAGTTTGCTGGTGCTGTCAAGTATGCTGGTGCTATCAAGTTTGTTGGACCTGTCAAGTTTGCTTTTGCTGTCGAGCTTGCTGTTGCTGTCAAGTTTGCTGGTGCTGTCAAGTTTGTTGGTGCTGTCAAGTATGCTGTTGCTGTCAAGTTTACTGTTGCTGTCAAGTATGCTGGTGCTGTCAAGTATGCAGGTGCTATCAAGTATGCTGGTGCTGTCAAGTTTTCTGGTGCTGTAAAGTATGTTGGTGCTGTCAAGTTTGTTGGTGCTGCCAAGTTTGCTTTTGTTGTCGAACTTGCTGTTGCTGTCAAGTTTGCTGGTGCTGTCAAGTTTGTTAGTGCTGTCAAGTTTGATGGAGCTGTCAAGTTAGTTGGTGCTGTCAAGTTTGCTGGTGCTGTCAAGTTTGCTGGTGCTGTCAAGTATGCTGGTGCTATCAAGTTTGTTGGAGCTGTCAAGTTTGCTTTTGCTGTCGAGCTTGCTGTTGCTGTCAAGTTTGCTGGTGCTGTCAAGTTTGCTTGTGCTGTTAAGTATGCTGGTGCTGTCAAGTTTGCTGGAGCTATTAAGTTTGCTGTTGGTGCCAAGTATGCTGGTGCTGTCAAGTTTTATTGATGCTGTCAAGAATGATGTTGCTGTCAAGTTTACTGTTGCTGTCAAGTACGCTGGTTTTGTCAAGTATGTTGGTGCTGTCAAGTTTGTTGGTGCTGCCAAGTTTGCTTTTGCTGTCGAACTTGCTGTTGCTGTCAAGTTTGTTGGTGCTGTTAAGTTTGATGGAGCTGTCAAGTTTGTTGGTGCTGTCAAGTTTGCTGGTGCGGTCAAGTTTGATGGTGCTCTCAAGTTTTTTGGTATTGCCAAGTTTGCTGGTGTTGTCAAGTTTGTTGGTGCTGTCAAGTTTTATGGTGCTGTCAAGTTTTTTGGTATTGCCAAGTTTACTGGTGTTGTCAAGTTTGTTGGTGCTGTCAAGTTTGTTGGAGCTGTCAAGTTTGCTTTTGCTGTCGAGCTTGCTGTTGCTGTCAAGTTTGTTGGTGCTGTCAAGTTTGTTGGTGCTGTCAAGTTTGCTGAAGCTGTCAAGTTTGTTGGTGCTGTCAAGTTTGCTGGTGCTGTCAAGTTTTCTGGTGTTGTCAAGTTTGCTGGTGCTGTCAAGTTTGCTGTTGGTGCCAAGTATGCTGGTGCTGTCAAGTTTGTTGATGCTGTCAAGTTTGCTTTTGCTGTCTAGTTTGCGGTTGCTGTCAAGTTTGCTAGTGCTTTCAAGTTTCCTGATAATGTCAAGTTTGCTGGTGCTTTCAAGGATGCTGGTGCTATCAAGTTTGTTGGAGCTGTCAAGTTTGCTTTTGCTGTCGAGCTTGCTTTTGCTGTCAATTTTGCTTGTGCTGTTAAGTATGCTGGTGCTGTCAAGTTTGCTTTTGCTGTCTAGTTTGCGGTTGCTGTCAAGTTTGCTGGTGCTGTCAAGTTTGTTGGTATTGTCAAGTTTGCTGGTGTTGCCAAGTTTGTTGGTGCTATCAAGTTTTCTGGTGCTGTTAAGTTTGCTGGTGTTGTCAAGTTTGGTGGTGCTGTCAAGTTTGTTTTTGCTGTCAAGTTTGTTGGAGCTGTCAAGTTTGCTTTTGCTGTCGAGCTTGCTGTTGCTGTCAAGTTTGCTGGTGCTGTCAAGTTTGTTGGTGCTGTCAAGTTTGCTGAAGCTGTCAAGTTTGTTGGTGCTGTCAAGTTTGCTGGTGCTGTCAAGTTTGCTGTTGCTGTCAAGTTTGTTGGTGCTGTCAAGTTTGCTGAAGCTGTCAAGTTTGTTGTTTCTGTCAAGTTTGCGGTTACTGTCAAGTTTGCTGGTGCTGTCAAGTTTGCTGGTGCTGTCAAGTTTGCTGGTGCTGTCAAGTTTGCTGTTGGTGCCAAGTATGCTGGTGCTGTCAAGTTTGTTGATGCTGTCAAGTATGCTGTTGCTGTCAAGTTTACTGTTGCTGTCAAGTATGCTGGTGCTGTCAAGTATGCAGGTGCTGTCAAGTATGCAGGTGCTGTCAGGTATGCTGGTGCTGTCAAGTTTTCTGGTGCAGTCAAGTTTTCTGGTGCTGTGAAGTATGTTGGTGCTGTCAAGTTTGCTTTTGCTGTCTAGTTTGCGGTTGCTGTCAAGTTTGCTGGTGCTGTCAAGTTTGTTGGTGTTATCAAGTTTGCTGGAGCTGTCAAGTTTGTTGGTGCTGTCAAGTTTGCTGGTTCTGTCAAGTATGCTGGTGCTATCAATTTTGTTGGAGCTGTCAAGTTTGCTTTTACTGTCGAGCTTACTGTTGCTGTCATGTTTGCTGGTGCTGTCAAGTTTGCTTGTGCTGTTAAGTATGCTGGTGCTGTCAAGTTTGCTGGTGCTGTTAAGTTTGTGCCAAGTTTGCTGTTAAGTTGTTGCCAAGTATGCTGTTGCTGTCAAGTTTACTGTTGCTGTCAAGTATGCTGGTGCTGTCAAGTATGCAGGTGCTGTCAAGTATGCTGTTGCTGTCAAGTTTTCTGGTGCTGTGAAGTATGTTGGAGCTGTCAAGTTCGTTGGTGCTGTCAAGTTTGCTTTTGCTGTCGAACTTGCTGTTGCTGTCAAGATTGCTGGTGTTGTCAAGTTTGTTAGTGCTGTCAAGTTTGATGGCGCTGTCAAGTTTGTTGGTGGTGTCAAGTTTGCTGGTGCTGTCAAGTTTGCTGGTGCTGTCAAGTTTGCTTGTGCTGTCAAGTTTGTTGGAGCTGTCAAGTTTCCTGGTGCTGTCAAGTTTGCTGGTGCTGTCAAGTATGCTGGTGCTGTCAAGTATGCTGGTGCTATCAAGTTTATTTTTGCTGTCAAGTTTGTTGGAGCTGTCAAGTTTGCTTTTGCTGTCGAGATTGCTGTTGCTGTCAAGTTTGTTGGTGCTGTCAAGTTTGCGGTTACTGTCAAGTTTGCTGGTGCTGTCAAGTTTGCTGTTGGTGCCAAGTATGCTGGTGCTGTCAAGTTTGTTGATGCTGTAAAGTATGATGTTGCTGTCAAGTTTACTGTGCTGTCAAGAATGCTGGTACTGTCAAGTATGCAGGTGCTGTCAGCTATGCTGGTGCTGTCAAGTTTTCTGGTGCAGTCAAGTTTTCTGGTGCTGTCAAGTTTGTTGGTGTTATCAAGTTTGCTGGAGCTGTCAAGTTTGTTGGTGCTGTCAAGTTTGTTGGTGTTATCAAGTTTGCTGGAGCTGTCAAGTTTGTTGGTGCTGTCAAGTTTGCTGGTGCTGTCAAGTTTGCTGGTTCTGTCAAGTATGCTGGTGCTATCAATTTTGTTGGAGCTGTCAAGTTTGCTTTTACTGTCGAGCTTACTGTTGCTGTCAAGTATGCTGGTGTTGTCAAGTATGCTGGTGCTGTCAAGTTTTCTGGTACTGTAAAGTATGTTGGTGCTGTCAAGTTTGTTGGTGCTGCCAAGTTTGCTTTTCCTGTCGAACTTGCTGTTGCTGTCAAGTTTGCTGGTGCTGTCAAATTTGCTGGTGCTGTCAAGTTTGCTGGTGCTGTCAAGTTTGCTGGTGCTGTCAAGTTTGCTGGTGCGGTCAAGTTTGATGGTGCTGTCAAGTATTTTGGTTTTGCCAAGTTTGCTGGTGATGTCAAGTTTGCTTTTGCTGTCTAGTTTGCGGTTGCTGTCAAGTTTGCTGGTGCTGTCAAGTTTGTTGGTGCTATCAAGTTTGTTGGAGCTGTCAAGTTTGTTGGTGCTGTCAAGTTTGCTGGTGCTGTCAAGTTTCCTGGTGCTGTTAAGTTTGCTAGTGCTATCAAGTTTGCTGGTGCTGTCAAGTTTGCTGGTGCTGTCAAGTATGCTGGTGCTATCAAGTTTATTTTTGCTGTCAAGTTTGTTGGAGCTGTCAAGTTTTCTTTTGCTGTCGAGCTTGCTGTTGCTGTCAAGTTTGCTGGTGCTGTCAAGTTTGCTGGTGCTTTCAAGTTTGCTGGTGCTGTCAAGTTTTCTGGTGCTGTCAAGTTTTCTGGTGCTGTCAAGTTTGCTGGTGCTGTCAAGTTTGCTGGTGCTGTCAAATTTGCTGGTGCTGTTAAGTTTGCTGGTGCTGTTAAGTTTGCTGGTGCTGTTAAGTTTGCTGGTGCTGTTAAGTTTGCTGGTGCTGTTAAGTTTGCTGGTGCTGTTAAGTTTGCTGGTGCTGTTAAGTTTGCTGGTGCTGTTAAGTTTGCTGGTGCTGTTAAGTTTGCTGGTGTAATACATTATCCAAGGCTCGCTGGTGGGACAACTTTAAGTTTATTATGAAGTTAAGGTCGTAAAATCATTCCATTAATCACTGAATTCTAGTGAGTGCGCTGTTGTTGTTGTTGTTGTTGTTGTTCAAATTCTCTTAACACAGCTGTGCCTTAGGTTCTCAAATGTGAAAGCAGCTTTTGTGAAGAATACAAATTCCTAATGCAATCTGAAAATACATATTTGAATGTGGGGCTGTTTACAACTACGCTACATTAAAATATTTATTTTTAACTGAATTAAATGCCTAAAATACCAACATAAAATTGGAAAATGTAACTTAGTTCGGCGTGTTTTGATGCTTCCTGGCCGTAGCCGGTCAATGTTGCTGACAGTGCACCAAGCCTGTCAAAGGCCGAATGGTTCCTCTCAGAATAATGGACGTTGCCAATACTCTTCTTTGTACGAAAGATATAAAAAAAAAGATGCCTGTTTTTTTTCATTAGGTTTTAAGTCACGTTGTGATATCACCTTCAAAACTCACGGGCATATATACCATAAAGAAAAATATGTTCTATTTTAGTGTTCACCGCGTTAATTATTATTCAAAATTGTTAAAGGAATATCTCAATATATCATAAACCAAATTGTTGTATACAGTATCAGTGATAGGAAGCTCTGGTGTTCTAATAAATTAACTTTTAAATAATTGTTTAGTAGTTATAAATTATTTTAATGTCTGGCAGAATGTTCAGCATTACCAGAGTCTTTCTGTCATAGATGTCAGTTATATTAATCATTTAACAATTGTATACTCAATGACAATTTTCATGTCTATTACATGTTTTAAAGTCAAAACATAAATTCCTTACATGAAGAAAAAAGAGAAAATAGCAGCATGATGTATTGTGTGGTTGAGTTTTACTAAGCGGTGTGTCAAACAATACCGTGCACACACGCTCTCAAATTGCAAACTTTTATGTCCAGTCGCAATCCTGGGGGCGAGGCAGCATCAACCTCCACAACCACAATTATATTTGATGCAGTAATGGAAATTTTATAGAAAAGATTGTAAATGTAAAAGTTTTGAGTGGGCGAGTGCAAACATTTGTAAAAAAGATGTGTTGTACTCACCTAGTTGTGGTTGTAGAGGTGGATTCACAGCCCCTGGCCCCGTCTCTTCCACTACTACATCACTCTCCACATTGTTCCACTTCCTGGCAACTCTATGACTGAAGAAATGCTTCCTAACAACCCTGTGACTCACCTGAATTTTCATCTTCCAGCTGTGACCCTTTGTTGCTGTGTCCCATCTCTGAAAAATTCTGTCCCTGTCCACCTTGTCAATTCTTCTCAGTATTTTCTATGTTGGTATCATGTCCCCATCATTTATCCTGTCCTCCATTGTCGTCAGGCTGATTCCCCTTAACCCTTTAGTTACAGGACTTTCTCTAATTTCTTGATGTATTTGACCAGGTGTGGGTTCCATACTGGTGTTGCATACTCCAGTATGGGCCTGACGTTCACGGTGTACAGTGTCGTGAATGACTCTTCATTTCGATACTGAAACGCTATTCTGAGCTTTGCCAGGTGTCCATATATGGTTGATCAGCGCCTCAGGAGATGTGCTCGGTATGATGCTAACCCCAAAATCCTTTTCTTCGAGTGAGGTTTGCAGCCTTTGACCTCCTAGACTACACTCCGTCTGCAGTCTTCTTTGTTCTTCCCCAAGCTTCATGATTTTGAACGTTGGGGTTAAACGCCAGGAGCCATTCTTCAGAAGAGTCTTGCAGCCTGTCCATATCTCCCTGTAGGCTTACCTGATCCTCGTCCACTTGTATTCTTCTCTTTAGCCTCATATCGTCTTCAGAGAGGGACACCTTTGAATCTATCCTTTTTGTCATGTCATTTACATACACTATAAGCAGCACCGGACCTAGACTTACCCTTGTGGAACCCCACTCGACACTGGCGCCCTGATTTTGTTAGCTAGAATCCTAATCTCTGCCAATTTTGGAAAAAGTGATCTTGCGTTGACATGAATAAAGTTAAGGTCTGTTTTCATAAAACAATCATAATCATCAATAGTTGGCAATGGGTCATTTGTATTAAAATTAGGTAAATCAATGTGATCATTGCTAAAGGGTAACTGTGCCAAAGTGCATTTGTTACACACAAAATGAATTCTGGCGCCATTACTATAATTGTACATACATCCATTATGCACCCACCACTTACACATTTTACATAAGGTGTCTTTTCTGTTCTTCTTTCGTATTTTAGTGCAGTGTATGCACCTGTATGGTGGTGTTTGAGATAAGAATGGCTGTATTGTCTCACATTGGCCTATCTAGGTGCTACACCACTCTTCTCGTAATCTCCTCCATAACTTTACATAATATATATGTTAGTGACACTGGTCTGTAATTTAGTGTTACCTGTCTGTCTTCTTTACGTTTGCTGTCTTTCACACCTCAGGCAGTTGCCCTATTTCAATAAATTTACTGAAGACTATTGTAAGTGGTACACATAGTGCATCTGCTGCCCCTCTCAGGACCCACGGAGAGATGTTATCTGAGCCCATTACCTTCTAGGTATCTAGTTCGCCTAGTTTCTTCACCTCCTTCTCAGTTGTATGCAGTGTGTCTGGCACTTGCAAGTGCACCCTACTCTCTACTCCTCTCTGAATCATGAGC
This sequence comes from Cherax quadricarinatus, assembly GCF_038502225.1. NCBI lineage: Eukaryota > Metazoa > Arthropoda > Malacostraca > Decapoda > Parastacidae > Cherax > Cherax quadricarinatus. Next base: position 463,403 of record NC_091344.1, read on the forward strand.
TGAGCTCCTCACATAATTCCTGATCGTTGCTTGTGAGCTCCTCTCCTTCCTTCCTCAGCCTGATCACCTGGTTCTTGACTGTTGTTTTCCTCCTAACTTTGGGTCAGATTTGGCTTTTGAGGCTATGTCATTCTTTTATTAACGCTGAGTTTCTCTCCTTATCCATGCATATTCATTTCTCACTCTTCGGCTCAACTCACTGTTTTCTTGGGTCCTTTGCCTTCTTTACTTTTTCCCTACTCTAGCACACTTAGCTTTGGCCCCTCTACACATTTGAGTAAACCATTGGCTCACTCTGGTCTTCCCATTGTTTCAATTCTCCCTTGACCCAAACTTCTTCTCTGGCTCCCTGCACTTTGTAGTCATGTGTTCCATCATTTCATTTACTAAATCTCATGCAGGAATTGCCTATGTGTTTAGTTCCATTTTCTGAAGCTTGGTTTCTCCCATCCTTCTCGTGCTGCCTCACTCTTTCTTATTAACTTTACTATGTATTCAAAACCCAGGACCACATGATCGCTAGCTCCGAGGGACGTTTTATATGCTAATTTCCCTGCGTCTGAACAGCTGAAGGTGAATACAAGGTCCAGCCTTGCTGGTTCATCATCTCCTCTTTCTCTGGTTGTGTCCCTAACATGTTGGTATACAAAGCTTCCCTGCACCACCTCCAGCATCTTGGCTCTCCATGTCTCTGGTCCCCTATTTAGCTCCAGATTCTCCTTGTGGTTGAAATCCCCCAAGATATGTAACTTTGATATGTACCTTCTTGATCTCTGTAGAAATCTTCACCTCTAGTGAGTTCCAAAACTCGCTCAGTTTTTTCCCACTCTCGTTCCATTGTGCTCTTGATCCTTTCTGTCAATGCTTGCTTTTCATGTGTGTGTGTGTGTGTGTGTGTGTGTGTGTGTGTGTACTCACCTAATTGTGGTTGCAGGGGTCGAGACTCAGCTCCTGGCCCCTCAGCTCCTGTGTGTGTGTGTGTGTGTGTGTGTGTGTGTGTGTGTGTGTGCACGTGTGCGTCCGAGCATTTGTGTGTAAGTGTATACTTTTTGTATACTGCATAAGTGAATGAGAGTAAATTAAGCAATGGGGTCGAGACAGTTCCTGACCCCCTTCCCCCATCCTTTTATATTGGCTTCAGTTTTATACATTACATTATGGCGACTCTTGCTCAGTCATGTCCTTCCCTGGAAGATATGAATGAAGGAAGTTCTAACACCTTGTCTATCTTATTACTTTTTCAACCACACTATAACTTTTGTGTAATGATTATGTTATCTTTTATTGTGTTTTCTCCGCTCATTTCTTCCATAAATGTTTTCTGTAATAATTGATAAAATTCCCTATTCAACTTTTTTTTTTCTTTTGCTGGGAAAAATCGTTGAAATATCGGAATCTTCAAATGCCCTCTGGTCAATTTTACATAGACTATTCCCAATGTTGATTTCCGTAAGACACCTTGTGGAAGCTCGACAGTTTCGGTCATTCTTCACTGGTGTTTCCTACTTAAACAGAGGTTATTGGTGTGAGTAGAGTTGTTACATCATGTTTTTTTTTATTTAGAATAAGTAGGAGCAAATTCGCCCATTTACCAACATAATTAATGAAATTTAAATTGTGGAACGATTTCGGGTTTTGCAAGTTTTAATTAGCCAAATCTTAATAAACAAATCGGCTTGAATGAAAAACCAAGAGATATAGTCTTCTGATAGACTTCAAATTTTAAACACTGATATGTACTTTGATATTTACCTTCAGTAGAAGTTTATGCCGCGCTTTCTACTATCCTTTTGCCTGTGTTCAGGTAGAAGTGTGATCTGGGAAAGCCTTTCTCAGATCACGCAGCAACCAAATTCATTCAATTATTTTGAGTATCCCAGGAGGAATGCCTTAAGTCAGTATGAAAGGGCCAATCTGAAAAGCCAAACTGATACGATGGCTGTAGTTGCCAGTTATATCCAGGTATATCATGCGCTCCAGAAGTGAAAGGTGGTTTTTAGAGGTGGCGATAAGGTTATGGCTGCATCCACTCCTAAAAGAGTCACATGCGGCCCTCGGGCCGCACGTTAAGGACCCCCGGTTTAAGAGGTTGCCTGTTTATATTCTTTATACTTCCTCCACTTTTTTCATTTATAGCTTGAGAACGACTCATTTGGTCACCTTTAAATTTCACTCGATTACCTTTAAATATTCAATGCAGGTGTACAGTTGGAAGGAAAAGTTCATATAACTATCTGATATACCAGTGCCCTCTGGTTAATGTTATCTAGCTCATTCTCAGTTTGATCTCATTGCGATATTTGAGAAATTCTCTTCTGATCGGCTTCAAACTTTCAATAATGATATATCACACTTAGAAGAAGGATTAGATCATTATAAGAGTGTGCAGCTGTCAATTTCTCAATTAAATTAAAAAAAAAAATTCATTAAATATCTTTGCTACTATTTTGAACGTCTTCTGTCGTTAACAGCTGACGTATCCTTATTATTTAAAAAAACTGAAAGTATTGGGCTCCATGTAATAACTGGAGGATGTCTCTTTTGTTGATCCGCAAATTTTCAAATTAGATATGTCATACCTGGAGGAAAGCTCAATATTTTAGTGTGATTTATAATGTAGTCTCTTCTTTCTTTCAACACACCGGCAGTATCCCACCGAGGCGGGGTGGCTCAAAAGGAAAAACGAAAGTTTCTTCTTTTACATTTAGTAATATATACAAGAGAAGGGGTTACTAGCCCCTTGCACCTCGTACAACACGCAACTTCCCCATGGAGGTAAGAGGAAATAAACAAGAACAAGAACTAGAAAGAAAATAGAAGAAAACTCAAAGGGGTGTGTATATACATGTTTGTACATGTATGTGTAGTGTGACCTGAGCGTAAGTAGAAGTAGCAAGACGTACCTGAAATATTGCATGTTTATGAGACAGAAAAAAGACACCAGCAATCCTACCATCATGTAAAACAATTACAGGCTTTCGTTTTACACTCACTTGGCAGGACGGTAGTACCTCCCTGGGGGGTTGCTGTCTACCAACCTACTACCTAGTATAATGTAGTCTCATATATGCTTATTTCATTTAGACATATCTCATATTATCATTATATTCTTGATAAAAGTAGTTATCAAGCTGAACGATTAAATAGACATTTAAAATATTTAAAACCTCCACTAAACAAGTTTTTGCGCAATTTGCTTTAGAAATCTAGGATATATAAATTAGTTACCTAAAACCTACATTGCTTTTAAAATACTTTATTCCAAAACCTGGATTTTCTGTATCCTGTCAGAGGAGAATAACTTGTTTGAATTACATTAGCCAGGAGCACCATCCAGGGAAGAAACCTGCCAGGTACCGCCGAGTGCCATACACACACACAAATACAAATGCATATTCATAAATACATGAGCATACATATGTATAAGCAAAAACAATCGCACACAACTTTACACGCATACATATTTGCAAAAACATATTTGCACACATGTATGTATATATATATATATATATATATATATATATATATATATATATATATATATATATATATATATATATATATATATATATATATATATATATATCGTGCCGAATAGGCAGAACTTGCGATCTTGGCTTAAATAGCAACGCTCATCTTGCCATATAGGACAAGCGAAAATTTATGTATGCAATAATTTCGCCAAAATCATTCTAAACCTAACGAGAAAAATATATTTTATTGTGTTTGTTTAGCATTAAATTACTGTAAACGTTTTTAAAATATATTTAGTAGGATTAGGCTAAAATAAATTGCGCTTGTTATAATAAGGTTAGGTAAGTTTTATAAGATTCTTTTGGTGCAAAATTATAAATTTTTACATTAACATTAATGAAAAAATATATCTTTAAACGTATAAGAGAAATTTGTAGAAAGGACTTAATTTTAAATGAGTTCTTGCTAATTGACCAGTTTTACATATTTCGGCACGACATATATATATATATATATATATATATATATATATTTATATATATATATATATATATATATATATATATATATATATATATATTCACACATACACAGACTCAGGAGTGTCCCTGTTTGCAGACGATGTGAATTAATGAGGAGAATTCAGTCAGAGGAGGACAGGAATACAGAGGGATCTGGACAGGCTGCAGCAACTGTCTCCTGGAGTTCAACCCCACCAAGTGCAAAATCATAAAGATCAGGGGAGGGCAAAGAAGACCGCAGACAGAGTACAATCTGTGAGGCTAAAGACTACAAACCTCTCTCAAGGAAAAGGATCTCGGAGTGTGTATAATACTGAGAACATCTCATGAGGAGCACATCAGACAAATAACTGCTGTAACGTACGGGCGCCTAACAAACCTAAGAACAGCATTCCCACATCTTAATAAGGAATCGTTCAGGACTCTGTACACTGTGTACGTTAGGCCCATATTGGAGTATGCAGCACCAGTTTGGAACCCACACCTAGCCAAGCACTTAAGGAAACTAGAGAAAGTGCAACAAGACTAGTCCCGGAGCTAAGGGGTATGTCGTACGCCGAGAATTTAACGGAAATCGACCTGGCGACACTGGAGGACAGGAGAGATAGGGGGGATATGATAACGATATATAAAAGACTGAGAAGAATCGATAAGGTGGACAGAGACAGAATGTTCCAGAGATGGGACACAGCAACAAGGGGTCACCGTTGGAAGTTGAAGACTCAGATGAATCACAGGGATGATAGGAAGTATTTCTTCAGTCACAGAGTTGTCAGGAAGTGGAACAGTCTGGGAAGTGATGTAGTGGAGGCAGGATCCATACATAGCTTTAAAAAGAAGCTGTGACTCGACCCCTGCAACCACAACTAGGTGAGTACAAGTAGGTGAATACACACACACACACACACACACACACACACACACACATTCACACACACACTACACACACTACCAGAGAGAGAGAGAGGAGATGATGAACCAGCAAGACTGGACCTAGTATTCACCTTGAGTAGTGCAGATATTGAGGATATCACATACGAAAGGCCCCATGGGGCCAGTGATCATGGGGTTTTAAGCTTCGAATACTCCGTAGAGTTACAAGAGGAGGGGGAAGCAGGAAGGGCCGGGCAAATGAAGTCAAATTACAAGAAAGGGGACTACGCGAGAATGAGGAACTTCCTGAACGGGGTTCAGTGGGACAGACAACTGGCAGGGAAGTCAGTAAACGAGATGAAGGAATATGTAACAACAATATGCAAGGAAGCTGAGGAGAGGTTTGTACCCAAGGGTAACAGGAATAATGAAAAAAACAGGATGAGCCCATGGTTCACCCAAAGATGCAGGGAGGCAAAAACCAAGTGTGCTAGGAAATGGAAGAAGTATAGAAGGCAAAGGACCCAGGAGAATAAGGAGAGCAGTTGCAGAGCCAGAAATAAATATGCACAGGTGAGAAGGGAGGCCCAACGACAATATGAAAACGAAATAGCAGCGAAAGCCAAGTCTGACCCGAAGCTGTTATACAGCCATATCAGGAGGAAAACAACAGTCAACGACCAGGTAATCAGGCTAAGGAAGGAAGGAGGAAAGACAACAAGGAAAGACCGTGAAGTATGTGAGGAACTCAACATGAGATTCAAAGAAGTGATCACAGAGGAGACAGAAGGGGCTCCAGAAAGACGGAGAGGTGGATTACACCATGTGTTGGACACAATACATACAACCGAGGGTGAAGTGAAGAGGCTGCTGAGTGAGCTAGGTACCTCAAAGGCGATGGGGCCAGATAACATCTCTCCATGAGTCCTGGGGGAGGAAGCAGAGGCGCTATGTGTGCCTCTGACAACAATATTCAACACATTTATTGAAACAGGGAGATTACCTGAGGTATGGAAGACAGCAAATGTAGTCCCAATTTTTAAAAAAGGGGACAGACATGAAGCACTAAACTACAGACCAGTGTCACTGACTTTTATAGTATGTAAAGTCATACAGAAGATTATCTGCAAAAGAGTGGTGGAACACCTAGAAAGGAATGAGCTCATCAACAACAGCCAACATGGTTTCAGGGACGGGAAATCCTGTGTCACAAACCTACTGGAGTTCTATGACTGGGTGACGGCAGTAAGACAAGAGAGAGAGGGGTGGGCAGACTGCATTTTCTTGGACTGTAAGAAGGCGTTTGACACAGTTCCACACAAGAGATTAGTGCAAAAACTGGAGGACCAGGCAGGGATAACAGGGAAGGCACTACAATGAATCAGGAATACCTGTTAGGAAGACAGCAGCGAGTCATAGTACGTGGCGAGGTGTCAGAGTGGGCGCCTGTGACGAGTGGAGTTCCACAGGGGTCAGTCCTAGAACCAGTGCTGTTTCTGGTATTTGTGAACATGACAGAAGGAATAGACTCTTAAGTTTCCCTGTTTGCAGATGATGTGAAGTTGATGAGAAGAATTCAATCGGACGAGGACTAGGCAGAACTACAAAGGGATCTGGACAGGTTGCAGGCCTGGTCCAGCAGTTGGCTCCTGGAGTTCAACTCCACCAAGTGTAAAGTCATGAAGATTGGGGGAGAGCACAGAAGACCGCCGGACAGAGTACAGTCTAGGGGCCCCGAGACTACAAACCTCACTCAAGGAAAAAATTCTTAGGGTGAGTATAGCACCAGGCACATCTCCTGAGGCACACATCAATCAAATAACTGCTGCAGTATATGGGCGCCTTAGAAACCTAAGAACAGCATTCTGCCATCTTAACAAGGAATCGTTCAGGACCCTGTACACTGTGTACGTTAGGCCCATATTGAAGTATGCGGCACCAATTTGGAACCCACACCTAGACAAGCACGTAAAGAAATTAGAGAAAGTGCAAAAGTTTGCAACAAGACTAGTTCCAGAGCTAAGGGGTATGTCCTACGAGGAGAGGTTAAAGGAAATCAACCTGACAACACTGGGGGACAGGAGAGATAGGGAAGATATGATAACAACATATAAAATACTGAGAGGAATTGACAAGGTGGACAGAGACAGAATGTTCCAGAGATTGGACACATCAACAAGGGGACACAGTTGGAAGTTGAAGACACAGATGAATCACAGAGAAGTTAGAAAGTATTTCTTCAGTCACAGAGTAGTCAGTAAGTGGAATAGTTTGGGAAGCGATGTAATGGAGGCAGGATCCATTCATAGCTTTAAAAAGAGGTATGATAAAGCTCATGGTGCAGGGAGAGTGACCCAGTAGCGACCAGCGAAGAGACGGGGCCAGGAGCTATGAATCGACCCCTGCAGCCACAAGTAGGTGAGTACAACTTGGTTAGTACACACACACACTCACAATCACTCTGATACTGTCACACTTGCCATAAGCTCCCCTGTTCCAAAAACAAAAAATAGCAGGATGAAGAGGCAAGGGTACTGGGATGTCTTCAATGATAAGGAAGCATTGGCAGAAAGGATCAAGAACACAATGGAGTTTTACAACTCGATGGAGGAGAAGATATCTACAGAGATCAAGAAGTTGGAGTTAGAAGCTGTTGCTGCTGAGGCCAAGGTGCAGAGCCTAGCAGATGAACTGGAAGTGTTGAAGCAGAATATAGGGGTGAGGCCTTATAGAAGCAAGGAAGTAGTTAGGTGCAGAAACATCAGTGGACAGTGAGAGGCCTGGACGGCAAGGAGTAAAAAAACCCCTTTAGAAAATGATTTCAAGCCACTGGAACGTCTGTGAGATGATAAGAGAAACAACCATGGAGATACTTGAACCCAAAGATATGGAGGGGAAATGAAATCTTAAGATATGGTGAGGTCGCTTGTTATTCATGGGCTCGATGAAGCAGAAGGGAAGACCTATGGCCAAAGAAGACAGTGGAAGGTAAAAGAGACTGAGAGCATCATTGCAGTAACAGGAGAGGACATGAACCAATTTACAAATTTTCAGACTTGGGCAGTACTCAAGGGAAAAAAACTGCCTAGGCACTAGAGGCAGGAAGGGGAGTCAGAGCAGGTACTGACAGACAGGGAAGGACAGTCTCTGGGGAAACAACAAACGCAACTACCCACACGACTACCCACAGAATCCCCTCAACCCCTACCAACCCACACCAACCGACCACAATAACTAGAAACGCACCACACTCCACACCTACAGTCCCCAATCCCCCAGGAATAATACCACCACAGTTCCGGCCCACTATAACATCCAGCCCTATCTACCACACCCTCATCCTGCACAACCCCTCATACCCCCCTGCATACAGGTGTGGAAAGGAAACTGAAGGTATGGTTGATATGGATGATATAACAAATATGTGTGATGAGTGGCTGGAAAGAATCACTGAGGCATCCCCGGATATCATAGCACTCACAGAGCTTATGGGGGTGATAACAGATGTAATCTTCCTGTCTGGATCTCAGATCGTGACGAAAGACAGGTTAAACAGAGGGGAAGAAGGAGTTGCACTCTTCATCAAAAACTAATGATGTTTTGAAAAGACGGGAGAACTAGTCAGAGGCGAAGAGAATGACTATATAGTAGGAACACTTCTAGTGATATACAACCCACCACCGATCAGCAGAAGACCAAAACACGAATATGATGAGAGTAACAGAGTGATGGTGACCACACTATCAACAGTTTGCAACAAGACTAGTCCAAGAGCTAAGGGGTATGCCATACGAGGAGAGGTTAAGGGAAATCAACCTGACGACACGGGTGGACGGGAGGGTAAGAGAGAGCGTGATAACGACATATATAATACCGAGAGGAATTGACAAGGTGGATAGGTACAGATTGTTTCAGAGATGGGACACAGGAACATGGGGTCTCAACTGTAAGTTGAAAACTCAGATGAATCTTTGGGATGCCTCACGAAATCGTAATGACACGATTGCAAACAAGCCATACCACGGACGGGGATAGAACCCGCTATCAGAGAGTCTCAAAACTCCAGACCGTCGCGTTAGCCACTGGACCAGCTAGCCACAATAAGATTCGTCCAACTAGGTATATTTCTACACCATAGGAAGGTTAGCATAGGCACCACTGTGACCACAAATGCAAGTTTTTACAGACGAATCTCCAGCTAGCGTGGCCGTGACGAACTCTAGCTCAAGTCCCCTCAAAGCCGTCAACATGACTCACGAACTCATAACGACAGGATTGCAAACAAACCATACCACGGGTGGGGACAGAACCCGCGATCAGAGAGTCTCAAAACTCCAGACCGTCGCGTTAGCCACTGGAGTTTTGAGACTGATCGCGGGTTCTATCCCCGCCCGTGGTATGGTTTGGTTTAATCTTTGGGATGTTAGTATTTCTTCAGCCTTAGCGTTGTTAGGAAGCAGAACAATCTGGAGAGTGATGTGGTGGAGGTACAATAAAGCTCTCGAAGCAAGGAGAGAGTAGACCAGGAAGAGGCGGGGCCAGGAGCTGTGAATCGACCTCTGCAACCGTCATATAAGTGTATACATATAGGTGAGTACTCACACTCATACCTATGCCCGTTCACACGCACAGCTCTATCCATAAACATATTTACATATATATACATGTTTACACGCAAGAATATATACATGCACTTATGAATACATACATTTACGCATACATATTTCTATGTTTTGCCGCATTAGACTTTCATGACTGACCTGTACTAATTATAGTGCGTGCATCGATTTATGACATTGTTCACACTCTTAGTGAGCAAAATTTGTGTATTTGATTATTATTCATCGACTATATAATGAAAAAAATAAGATACGGGACGTATTTGGGCCAGGATTAATGTCCCTGGCATAATTATAAACGGTCCTAGCAGTAAGTGGGGTCTCATTCCTTTTTATGACTGACTTCATGAGATATAACCCGAGTACCAGGAAATGCACTTGGCAAATTCAGTTTAGAGTGAGGAACATCTCACGCGTGAATTATTTTACACTAGGATTTATTTATTTTTCGACTTGTTTCCCTTTGTTTAGGGTAGCTATGGGAAGAAAGATAATCTGGAAATTGAAATGTTATGTCAATACTGACAGGATGGTCTAAATGACACTCAGATGCGGGGAATACGTCTAATAATCACAACGTCTCTCTCACACAGTGATTTTATTAGGTATCCCCGAAGGGAGAGCTTTATTAGGTTGCCTGAGTTTTTCCTCCTAGTTTTCGATTTTATTTTGTTCACAGCTCTAGAACGCCTCATCCAATCTGTTTCAAAATTTTCAGCTTTAGTACGGTAATGAGGACCAAACTGACATGTTCACGTGACCTAACTTATTAATCCCAGTCCCAGCATCCTGGAATGGCTCGGATAACTTGCAAAGTCCTCGGTGACGGAACTTCAAACGTTCATAAGAGGTGCAAAAAAAAAAAATAAAAAGACATCTGTGGAGAGTGAAATTCAGATATATAGGCACAAATTTGAAGTTTTTATTCACGTTAATTAAATTTCAGTTTACCCCTTCTGAACGGCTTCAACATTTTTATGGCTGACGCATCGTAGGACCAGGATAGTGTCTATTAAGCTTCGTTTCCCGTTGGCAAATTTGTTGATGCAATAAAATAGTAAAAATAACCTTTGAGTAGATGGATTCCGTGTCATAACTGTAGAATAACTCGGCTTCAATTTTTCACCACCAGTGTAGTTCCTTATAACCAGGTTCACGCCGACGTTGGTTGGTATAAGTTCCAATTTGTCAAATTTATTGGTTAAATATTGATATTACTTTTTCTTCAATAATTAAGGAATGCTTCATGTGATTGGCTTCAAAATATTACTGACAATGCATTGTATTATAAGGAAGATAACAGATAAGTTTAGTCTGAATCGGTACAAATTTGAAATTTTACTGGAAATAATTAAGCTTACAATCACTGAAATCAGGTCAATTAGGCGAGAATGTCTTTTCAGATCGTTTTCAAACTTTTAGCAATGGTGGGCTTTATTACAACACAACTCGTCATTCATTCTGAGCTGCATAATTTGTTTATTATATTAAGCATACTGTTTCCCTCTTCTGATCAGCTTGAAACCCTAAATGCTGGTATATCTTAATAAGTATTGTTATTAATTTTGAGTTGTGTAGGTGCCAATTATGTCAGAACGGTTTTTTAAAAAAATCGATATAAAAAAAATCTTATAGGATAGTAAAGTTTCAGATAGTATGTAAATGTGAAACGCAAACTAGAAATATATAAAAATCAATGAATTTAAACGTTTTTAAGTTTAACAAGGGAAGACTTGCCAAGTTATCGGAACATTTTCAGCAGTATTTTTATTTAATTTTTCCACAAATTTTCGTTATTTTTCGAGGATGGTTTATTCGAAAATTTCAGATTTCAACACTTGTGTAGTGTATCATGGTAGTATTTGCATGTATGGGAGCCCTGTGCACCATGCTACCTAGGTTATTCCCATATTTTTTCCAGTGTGATTACTGGTGAAAGGCTCCTATGATTGGCCATTTTCTTACTTTTAACCTCAGAATAGAATAGTTTTATTTTACCTACCTGGAGTCTATCTGGAGGGCATTCCGGGGATGAACGCCCCCGCGGCCCAGTCCACGACCAGGCCTCCTGGTGGATCAGGGCCTGATCAACCAGGCTGTTACTGCTGGCCGCACGCAGTCCAACATACGAACCACAGCCCGGCTGATCCGGCACCGACTTTAAGTATCTATCCAGCTTCCTCTTGAAGACAACCAGGGGTCTACTGGTAATGCCCATTATGGCTGGTGGGAGGTTGTTGAACAGTCTTGGGCCCCGGACACTTATTATGTTTTCTTAGTGTACCAGTGACGTACCTACTTTTCACTGGGGGTATGTTGCATCGCCTGCCAAGTCTTTTGCTTTCGTATGGAGTGATTTATGTGTGCATATTAGGAACCAGTCTCTCCAGAATTTTCCAGGTGTAGATTATGATATATCTCTCTCGCCTATGAACGCCTGCTTCCAGGCGTTCATAGGAGTTAAGGTATTTGATAGAACTTATACGTCCAGTAAAGGTTCTCTGTACATTCTCTAGAATTGCATTATTTTCCCCTTGATACTGGTGAGTGGTTCTTGATCCAAGGAACTGGTCTGGTCTTTCTATTGTTTGAGTCGAATTTGAATTCCTTCTATTCCGCAGAAATGGAAGGCATTCAAATTCGAGTTTAGAACTTTCTTCTGATTAAGATATAGTAATTCTGAAGGGTATGAATCTTCAGTGGCTGATATATCATATGAAATGAATGAAATGTTTCATGGGTTAAGGTGTAGACTCAAATTTTGTTGGATTTTGTACAATAACTGGAAAATACATCTTGTGATCAGCTTTAAACTATTATGTTGATAAGTTTTTCCTCAAGTGAAACAATCTTTTGACACTGGTTGTGTATGCTACTGTAAACCATTTTTTTAGTTAAATTGTCTCTTCTAATCAGAAATAAAACTAATTTGTTATCCTAGTTTAAATCAGCTTTACGTTCTTTTATGCTTTATAACATGTGCCCGCAAGATCATTCTTAAATATTTGTGTCATGTACACTACGTATACATAGTGTAAAGTAAAAGGACACAAGTGCAACTAATGTGACATTTTATTGTGGCAACGTTTCACTCTCCAGGAGCTTTATCAAGCTTGATAACGGCTTGATAAAGTTCCTGGAGAGTGAAACGTCGCCACAATAAAATGTCACATAAGTTGCACTTGTGTCCTTTTACTTTACATATTGTCGGTAATTCTACCAACTTTATTACGTATACATAATATTTACGTTCTTAAAACCTAGTCAGTCTTGCAAAAATATTTGGATAGGTTATAGACAGCGTAGATCCCAGTTCGCTTTTCCATTTTTTTGTTAAGAAATTGGAAAAATTGATATAAAGTACTGCTTTTCATGCGATAATTTCCAAGTGTCACATTTGATTTGCTTCAAGCCTAATAACTTAATATGCCTGTCTATCTTAGGATATAGATTGGCTTGAAAATTTGAATTAGATTTGGACAGTGTATGTCCTATTTTACTTTTTTTTTTAAGAAATTTGGATATTATTTTCCATATGTTGACTTATGAATGCCTCTTCTGATCTCCTTCAGATCTATGACACTGTAATAGTGCACTCTGTGCTATTACAGTCGCGTGCACTGAGACACAGTGGACTGTGGTTATGGAATACAGGGATACTTTCCTAAGGATGGCACAGCGACGGAAATACTAGTCAATCTTACCATCACTGACCTACTATATGTGAGCGAAACGTTCTCTAATTTTCATTTACTATAAAAAAAAAAGCCGAAGGGTTGTATTTGGGTGGCATTGAAAACTGGGTTGGGCAAATGTTTTGTTAGTGGGAAGGATTGTAAAGGACCTGCCTAGTATGGGCCAACAGGCCTGCTGCAGTGTTCCTCCTTTCTTATGTTCTTATGGTACAGAAAAATGATTACCAGGTGATCAAAACCTGTGCTGACTACTTTGTGTCTGACCTAAATTACTTACACTCTGAAACACTGATGTATTGTTTTAATTCAGTTTATTTTTATTAATATTTTCATTGCTAAGCTCTAAACCAGTAGGGGTAATGTAACGCCTAAGGAACGAGTGGTAATCAAATTTGTTCCAATACAAATGAAAGTAGCTCCAATTTCTTGGATCATGAGCCCTGCTGTGATATCAAGGCACTCACCTAGCTGGGATCCTTAACATAAACTAATACACATTGATATACGAGATACTTGTACAACGTTTAGATATATTTATTCTGGAAGAGTTTCGCCAGGTGGTGGCTTCTTCAGTCCTATGCAGAGAAGGATGGAAGATAAGGAGGTGTTTAAGATAATCAGTCCCTCAACCTGGAGTCAGTCTTGAAAATGTTGGTATGTATTCGTCCTAATGTTACTTATGACTTTGTTATTTTCCCTTATTTGTATGACTGTTTAATTCATCAGTCACTTCCATTTGTACGTGTGGTGTAGCTACGTACCACAGCTACCTTGATGCAGCTACGTACCGCAGGTACCTTGATGTAGCTATGTACCGCAGGTACCTTGATGTAGCTACGCACCACAGGTACCTTGATGTAGCTACGCACCACAGGTACCTTGATGTAGCTACGCACCACAGGTACCTTGATGTAGCTACGCACCACAGGTACCTTGATGTAGCTACGCACCACAGGTACCTTGATGTAGCTACGCACCACAGGTACCTTGATGTAGCTACGCACCACAGGTACCTTGATGTAGCTACGCACCACAGGTACCTTGATGTAGCTACGCACCACAGGTACCTTGATGTAGCTACGCACCACAGGTACCTTGATGTAGCTACGCACCACAGGTACCTTGATGTAGCTACGCACCACAGGTACCTTGATGTAGCTACGCACCACAGGTACCTTGCAATAACATTCCTGATTAAAATATTAGTTACTGCTCCTGCACCTAAGAATATTTATCTTCAAACATTGACCATGCACTCAAGAATCATGCACTCAAGAATCATGCACTCAAAAATCATGCACTCTGTTATTGCTGTTCTTACTGCTGAACAGCGGTTTAGTGCCGATGAAGGTAGCGTAGGTAGCAATGATACGGACGTGGACTAGTTTGGCTTTAATTGGGTAGGAGTGAGTACACAACGGGCAGTGTGAGGGAGTGACCGCGAGCCAGTCCGTGGAGGGGGAGCACTTGTGTCTATCAAGAGGGTCGGCCTAGGAGTGAGAGCCGGTGGGCTCAGCCTCCCACTGACGTGGGTGAGCCTACAGAGGGCAGCACCTAAAATGCCGCGAAATATGAACTAAGCTGGCAGACAGCAGGGACTGTCTGCGCAGACAGTACAGGCTGTCTACAACTCAAGAATATTACTTTTAATCACTGATCTTACACTCAGCAATATTAATGTTATAACCACTTATCCTGCACTCAAAAACATTATTTTTTTATTTACCGACTCTTTATTAAAGAATATTTAATGACTATGTGCCATTACGAAACAAATAATTGAGGCATCTTAGCCCCAAAAATTCAATATGTGAGATATCTTTGTCATACTAAAGGAAGATGTTGGGAAAATATTACAATGGTGGAGGGAGGCAGTAAGTGTTTGTAGAGGCCATTCATTAATGAAAATTTAGACAAATGTGCAACGTCTGGTTATCTTTATTGTAGACGTTTCGCCATCTAGTGGCTTTATCAATACAAATGCAAGGATATGATTGGAAGACAGAACTTTGTACAAAAGATGAGATGATCAGTCCCTTAGCCACTGGATGACGAAATGTCTACAATAAAGATACCCAGATGTTGCACATGGGTCTAAATTTTCATCTTGTCGGTACTGTATATTATTCATGTACAAACCGTTCATTGTTCAGTGGTCGAGTTTCTGGCTCAAACCTAAAAAGAATCTCGTGTTAAATCTGGAGGTGATGAAAATATGTAGGCAAGTCTCCGTACACCTGTTGCCTGTGTTCACTTAGTAAACACGTACCTGGGTAAGGGTAGCCCCAAAAAAATAAAGACGAAAATGCATATTCATACTTAACTGTAAGTATGCTGCAAAAAATAAATACATTTAGGACAATATTTGAGTGCAATATACATACGGAATTTTCCTCTAAATATTTTTCATTATCTAGTATTTCGCATATTTACATTTCACCTCGCAATACGAACGAATTTGGGGAGAAAAACATTTTAAACATTTGATTTTTTTGGTCACCCTTAACCTGGGTCTCAGCAGCTGAAGTATGTAGCATCCTGGAGGGTTGTAGGATACCTTAGACCGGCTCTTACAAATGAGGTGAAATAGGAAAACAGACCGTAAATTCTGGCGCCTAAAACAAGGAGGCCGACTAATATAACCCTTAAATTGTTTGTCTTATCACGAATGCAGTGCAAAATTAATCATAGACGTTTCTACACATACTGGGTTACAGCAATACTGCAAAATTGACATATATCTAATTTCAATGCTGATTTATAGTTTTCGTAAAAGTTAATCTCTTTGTGTACATCGTCAAGCTAAAATGTAACACAGACGACAACAATGTTTAACACTGGTACAGTGTTAGAACTGTGACGATATTTATACTATTTAGTTTTTGTAGATACGTTTGCTAACACCATTACAAGCAAGGAATAGATGTTAGTAAATCATAAGTCATATTGTTATGAAGGCGAATCATATATGGAGATATTAAGAAATATTTAAAAAACTGTGAAGAGCTGACAGACCTAGAGCTTCAGTTAGCAGGATACAGGCTCGTGCTGCAGTAAAGCTAAGAATTTATTTATTTATTTATTTATTTAAAAATTTGAGCACACATACAGAGGTACAAAAAATACAGATAAGAGCAGCATGCCAAAGCCACTTATACTATGCATAGCATTACGGGCTGGCTTAAAATTAACTTAAGATTAACTAAGCAATGATGAAATCAGTGATAAAACTTTAATGTAAACAGATTACTATAAAGCACAAGTGAGTATTACAAAGACAGGTCATATGGTTGTATGCATTGTTGTACATTCAGTAGAATGGAGTATTCTGTTAGGTAGTGTATTTAAAAAATAATAAAGTTAGATTGGGTTTTAGGTTTAACATTTATGTGATATAATTGTGAGAAACATTTAAGATATACAATTTATAAGGTTCAGTTATTCAGTATTTATTTGGTTTTGGGTGAGTAAGTGATCTTTGAGAAGAGACTTGAATTTATAAACAGGTAGTGTTTCTTTTATATTTACAGGTAATGAATTCCAGATTTTAGGGCCTTTTATGTGCATTGAGTTTTTGCATAGTGTGAGATGGACACGAGGAACATCAAAGAGTGATCTGTGCCTTGTGTTATGGTCATGTGTTCTGTTGAGGTTGGCAAGGAGATGTTTGAGGGGAGGGTTAATATCAGAGTTAAGTGTTCTATGTATGTAATAGGTGCAGTAATAAGTATGGATGTTTTGTATGGTGAGTAGGTTTAGTGTATTGAATATTGGTGGAGTGTGCTGCCTATAGTGAGAATTTGTTATCATTCTAACTGCAGCCTTTTGTTGGGTAATTAGTGGTCTGAGATGGTTACTTGTTGTTGAGCCCCATGCACAAATTCCATAGGTGAGATAGGGGTAAATAAGAGAGTGATATAGGGCCAGGAGGGCTGACTGTGGAGCATAGTACCGTATCTTCGATAGTATGCCTACAGTCTTGGAAATTTTCTTAGAAATTTGTTGTATATGTGTATGAAATTTGAGTCTATTATCAAGGTGGATTCCTAAGAATTTTCCCTCTGTTAGCTTTGTGATAGGTGATCCGTTTATCATTATGTTAAGAGGGACATCTGTAGCTCTGTTACCAAACTGAATGAAGTAGGTTTTGTCAATGTTTAGTGTAAGTTTGTTAGTCCTCATCCAGGTAGATATTTTCTGTAATTCGGTATTTACAGTATTGGCTAGCGTGACTGGGCTCGGGTGGGAGAAGACGTATGTAGTGTCATCTGCAAATAGTGTGGGTTTGAGTAATTGCGAAGCATTTGGTAGGTCATTTATGTATAGGAGAAAGAGAAGAGGGCCAAGGACACTTCCCTGTGGGACACCAACTGTAATTGGTTGTGCAGAAGAGTTTGCCCCATTTGCATACACATATTGGCTTCTGTTGCTGAGGTATGACTTGAGGTAGTTGAGGGAGTGCCCTCTTATACCATAGTGTGACAATTTTACGTGGAGCAAGTCATGGTTAACTGTATCAAAAGCTTTACGTAAGTCAATGAAGATCCCCAGTGGGACTTCTTTTTTCTCTATTGCAGTGTATATATGTTCTAGCATGTGTATAATAGCATCATTAGTATTTTTATTAGGCCTGAATCCAAATTGGCAGGGGTTGAGTATGTTTTGGGAGATAAGGTAGGAGTAGATTCGTTTATGAATTAATTTTTCGAAGATTTTTGAGAGAGGGTGTAAGTTGGATATTGGCCTATAGTTATTCAACTCTGTTTGGTCTCCTCCTTTGTGGATCGGGGTGACCCTTGCTATTTTGAGTACTGTAGGGAAGGTGGAGGATTCAATGGATTTGTTAAAGAGTGTTGCAATGATTGGTGATAGCACTTGTGACACTTTTTTGTATATAAAGGGTGGTAAGGTATTTAAATCTCCTGCCTTGTTTTTTAGTGTGTTGATAATAAGGGAGACTTCGTATGGGTTAGTCGGAGCTAGGAACAGTGTGTTCGGGTAGTTGCCGGTGAGGTAGTCATTTGGTGGGGTATCTGAGCTTGGGATTTTATTGGCAAGGTTTTGTCCTATAGTGGAGAAGAAGTCATTGAGTCTGTTTGCTGTTTCTGTTGGTGGGAGTTGGGGTTCATCTGATTTTGCTAATTTTATTTCGCTATTTCGTGATATCTTTTTTGTTCCTAGAATTTCTGATAGGGTTTTCCAGGTCTTTTTTATATCACCTCGTAAGTTGGATAATCTGTTCTCATAATACAATTTTTTTGCCCTTCTTATCAGGCTGGTTAGGATTGACGAGTAACGTTTTGTTTGGTCTCTGGTTATGTGACCCATTCTGTACTGTTTTTCATATTGGTGTTTTGTATTTATGGATTTGAGAATGCTGGGTGTTAGCCAGGGACTGTTCAGTCTCTTAGCTGTCATCTGTTTAGTTTTTTTAGGGCAGTGCTTGTTATAGAGGTATTGGGTCTTTTTTAGAAAATTATTAATACATTCGTCAATATCTGTATAGATTTCTAGCTCAGTGTGCCAGTCAATGTTTGCTACTGCTGTTGTGAAGTTATTAATGGCTGCCTCATTGTGAAGTCTGAAGGTGACTTTAGTAGTGTCTTGGGGTAATTTACCAAGAGTTGTTATGAGAAAAGTAGGGTAGTGGTCTGTGGTATTATCTGTAATTATGCCTGATTTTAAAGGGGATATGGTGTTGGTCCAGATGTGGTCAAGTAGGGAAACACTAGTCTCTGTAACTCTTGTAGGTTTTGTTACTGTTGGTAGCAACATACAGTTACTCATTGTGTTTGTGAATTCAGTAACGTGTGGGTCCTGGTCTTGCAGGAGATTTATATTGAAGTCACCTGAGAGTAGTAAGTGATCTTTGTTCATGCGTGCATCAGTTATCATACTTCCTAGGTTTTGACTAAATTGGCTAATGTTTGACTGTGGAACTCTGTAGATGTTTATCAATGTGAGAGGTTTTTGTAGGTATTTGGATTTGAATTTGGCTATTATATATTCCCCATGTTCATCCCTTGTGCAAGTATTAGTGATACATTCTAGTTGGTCTGAGTAGTATATGGCTGTGCCACCCCCTTGTTGGTCTGGCCTACAGTTGTGTATGGCTGTGTAACCAGGAATGGCATAGACATCTGTACTATCAGGCTTTAGCCAGGTTTCAGTTAGTGTAATGATGGACATATTGGCATGTAAGGAATTTAGTAATGCTATGAGGTCATCGTAATGCTTGCTTAAAGATCTGATATTGTAGTTAAAGATAGTTATGTTGTTGTTGGCACTGAGAAGTGCCTTTGATTGTTCTGCAGTGTAGTAATTACAGTAACTGTTTGATTCATTTAAGTCATTAAATAAGAGGTTGGTATCAGGATCAATGCTTGTAATCATAAGATTTGTAGTGAATCTATAGTTAGAATTAAGTATAAAACAAAGTAAATAGTCTTAAGCTAAAAAATAGCACCTGAATTATTTAACAAATGTAAAATAATGAGCTAAGGTAGTTTTTTTTTTTTTTTTTTTTTTTTTTTTTTTTTTTTTTTTAAGCTAAAATAAAGGAGACAATATAAAAGGGACTAATACAAATATAGTGATGATCAAATAATGGAGCTTGGGAATATGATAGTAGGTAGTACTATAAAGGTAATTCTTTAAAGTTAGAATTATAGTATAAAATAATAATATAAAAGGGACTAATATAAGTTGTGGTGAACAATAAAGTGGTAATCAAATAATGAGCTTTGGAATATAATGGCAAAATTGTGAACTTATTCTACTTTAGCACCTGAGAATAGCACCTTGATTATTTTAACAATTGTGAATATATAAACTAGGGTAGTTATATAAAGCTAAAATAAAGGAGAAAATATATAAGGGACTAAAATTAAGTAATGGTAAACAAAGTTAAATGGACAGGTGGTCACTATGAAATAATATTGGTTTAGGAGTAAGATCTGATTTGTAATATTAAATAAATTGAGCAGTTTATTGCACAATAAAAGTAAAAAAAAATGAGGTAGTTGGTACTAGCTAGCAAAAGATAGTTTTGGTACTTGCAAAAAAGTAATTGGAATATACACTAATTGCATACACAATGAAAAGTGACTAAAAAAACAAGTAGTGATAAACAAAATTAAATGGACAGGTAAGAATAATGAATATTATTAATTTGGAGTAAGATTTGACTTGTAATTTAAAATTATGAGCAATTAATAGCAGTAAGAAAGAAGTATAGAGTATTGGAGGTAGTTGGCATTAGCTAGTGATGAAAAATAATAAAAATAATAATGCACAATATAATAGTAACGTACACTATATGCACCACACGTATATATGTATTAAGGGCACTTATCTAATCTGTTACAGAAATGTCAGCTTTTCTAAGGAAGGTAGAGAAATCGTGTTCATTTGAGATGGTATATTGTTGTCCTGTTGATGTTTTCCTTACTAGTATTTTCCCATCTCGCGTGAAACACTGATGTATTTTGTTTTCCTGTTTAAGTTTTCTCAGCCTGAACAGAAGGTTTTGACGTTTTTTTGTTAGACACTCATTTATGTACACTCCATTTTTCATTGTAATTGCTGATTTAATTAGGTCCTTTCTTTTATCGTATGAATGAAGTCGGATCATTATACTGTGTTTACTTCCTGGTTTTCCTAACAAACGTGTTTCTTTGATTTCATTGTTTTGCACGATGACTTGTACGTGGTTCTGTATTATCCTGATAGCAGTTTCTTTGCACTGTGCTTGTGTTATGTCACTAGGAATGTGTGGACTGTTTATTATAACTGCATCAGACAACTTATCTTGTTCAGTTTTGTCGTCTTGGAAATCAAGGTATTCATTTAGTCGAGTGTGCATGTTCTGATTCCAGTCCTTGATTGCTTCTTCAACCTTCATATTTATTGTTGTTATTTGCTCAGTGTGACTGGCTATAGCTGCTTTTAGAGTATTTTCTGTGTCAACACTTCCCGATGTAATCTTCTCTTCAAGGTTTTGGATCTTATTCTCGAGGTTGGTTATCTTGGATTCTCGTCGCTCGAGTGTTGCTTTGATATCTTTGATTTCATTTTCTAGAGCAACGATGTAGTCCTTGATATTGTCAGGAATAATCATACCTGAGTTATCATGGGTGAATCCTTTGAAGGGAGTGGAGTTGGAGGGGGAGTCAGCCATGTTTGTTGTTGTTGTTGTTGTTCCTTGGGTGGCGGCGGTGAGGGGGGTTGATGATACACTGGCGTCCTGCTGGGTAGACAAGTTGAGTTCTAGGGTCCTTGCTGTTATTCTTTTATTACTGGTGTTGTTTCTTCTGCGATATCCTTTCATAGTATCACTGAAGTAGATACTGTGTAGCAATGGAGGAGAAGGCTTGTTTTCTCGGAGCTTGGGTTAAGTGATTGTCTGGCAGCGGAGGCAGTGTTTGGGTTAGCAGGGCTGTCTTCCTTAGATCTTCTAATTTTGTCAAGATTTGGGTTACATTCTTAGTATTCTTGGGTCATGTTGTGGTCTACGTGGGTTCATGTAGTTGAACTTTCACTTAGGCCATCACAAGTTTTGATGAGCGATGTTTTTTTGAGAAAGAAGAGCTGGTAGGATACCGTTGCTGCCGCTGCCGCACCAGAAGTTTAACAGGAAAGGCACTTTCACCTGAAAATAAGTCTGGTTTCGTGAGAGCCCAGATATTAATTATGGCATAAAAATACACGACGAAGTGCTTAACTGGTATGGATCATATAGCAACTAAATAATGGGAGGGATGAGGTTGAAGAGGCCGGGAAACTCCTGTTCGAGACCAGCAAGAGAAGTGTAGATCCAGTAACATGAATCAAAAGAATTTTACCGGTACTAAGTGGAACATAGACGTTCAAATGTCTGAATATAAAATATTCCCCTATCAATCAATCTTTGTTAAATGTTCCTCAGGTAAAGACAGTGTGTGTCGCAGACTACAGCAGGTCCAGCCAGCATCTAGCAGACAGTGTGTGTAGCAGACTACAGCAGGTCCAGCCAGCGTCTAGCAGACAGTGTGTGTAGCAGACTACAGCAGGTCCAGCCAGCGTCTAGCAGACAGTGTGTGTCGCAGACTACAGCAGGTCCAGCCAGCATCTAGCAGACAGTGTGTGTAGCAGACTACAGCAGGTCCAGCCAGCGTCTAGCAGACAGTGTGTGTCGCAGACTACAGCAGGTCCAGCCAGCGTCTAGCAGACAGTGTGTGTCGCAGACTACAGCAGGTCCAGCCAGCATCTAGCAGACAGTGTGTGTAGCAGACTACAGCAGGTCCAGCCAGCGTCTAGCAGACAGTGTGTGTAGCAGACTACAGCAGGTCCAGCCAGCGTCTAGCAGACAGTGTGTGTAGCAGACTACATCAGGTCCAGCCAGCGTCTAGCAGACAGTGTGTGTCGCAGACTACAGCAGGTCCAGCCAGCGTCTAGCAGACAGTGTGTGTCGCAGACTACAGCAGGTCCAGCCAGCATCTAGCAGACAGTGTGTGTAGCAGACTACAGCTGGTCCAGCCAGCGTCTAGCAGACAGTGTGTGTAGCAGACTACAGCAGGTCCAGCCAGCGTCTAGCAGACAGTGTGTGTAGCAGACTACAGCTGGTCCAGCCAGCGTCTAACATACAGTGTGTGTAGCAGACTACAGCAGGTCCAGGCAGCATCTAGCAGACAGTGTCTCGCAGACTACAGCAGGTCCAGGCAGCATCTAGCAGACAGTGTCTCGCAGACTACAGCAGGTCCAGCCAGCATCTAGCAGACAGTGTGTGTCGCAGACTACAGCAGGTCCAGCCAGCATCTAGCAGACAGCGTGTGTAGCAGACTACAGCAGGTCCAGCCAGCATCTAGCAGACAGTGTGTGTAGCAGACTACATCAGGTCCAGCCAGCATCTAGCAGACAGTGTGTGTAGCAGACTACAGCAGGTCCAGCCAGCGTCTAGCAGACAGTGTGTCGCAGACTACAGCAGGTCCACCCAGCATCTAGCAGACAGTGTGTGTAGCAGACTACAGCAGGTCCAGCCAGCATCTAGCAGACAGTGTGTGTAGCAGACTACAGCAGGTCCAGCCAGCGTCTAGTAGACAGTGTGTGTAGCAGACTACAGCAGGTCCACCCAGCATCTAGCAGACAGTGTGTGTAGCAGACTACAGCAGGTCCAGCCAGCATCTAGCAGACAGTGTGTGTAGCAGACTACAGCAGGTCCAGCCAGCGTCTAGTAGACAGTGTGTGTAGCAGACTACAGCAGGTCCAGCCAGCGTCTAGCAGACAGTGTGTGTCGTAGACTACAGCAAGTCCAGCCAGCGTCTAGCAGACAGTGTGTGTCGCAGACTACAGCAGGTCCAGCCAGCATCTAGCAGACAGTGTGTGTAGCAGACTACAGCAGGTCCAGCCAGCATCTAGCAGACAGTGTGTGTAGCAGACTACAGCAGGTCCAGCCAGCGTCTAGCAGACAGTGTGTGTCGCAGACTACAGCAGGTCCAGCCAGCATCTAGCAGACAGTGTGTGTAGCAGACTACAGCAGGTCCAGCCAGCGTCTAGCAGACAGTGTGTGTAGCAGACTACAGCAGGTCCAGCCAGCGTCTAGCAGACAGTGTGTGTAGCAGACTACAGCAGGTCCAGCCAGCATCTAGCAGACAGTGTGTGTAGCAGACTACAGCAGGTCCAGCCAGCGTCTAGCAGACAGTGTGTGTCGCAGACTACAGCAGGTCCAGCCAGCATCTAGCAGACAGTGTGTGTAGCAGACTACATCAGGTCCAGCGAGCGTCTAGCAGACAGTGTGTGTCGCAGACTACAGCAGGTCCAGCCAGCATCTAGCAGACAGTGTGTGTAGCAGACTACAGCAGGTCCAGCCAGCGTCTAGCAGACAGTGTGTGTAGCAGACTACAGCAGGTCCAGCCAGCGTCTAGCAGACAGTGTGTGTGTCGCAGACTACAGCAGGTCCAGCCAGCGTCTAGCAGACAGTGTGTGTAGCAGACTACAGCAGGTCCAGCCAGCATCTAGCAGACAGTGTGTGTGTCGCAGACTACAGCAGGTCCAGCCAGCGTCTAGCAGACAGTGTGTGTGTCGCAGACTACAGCTACAATTCCTCAAGAAATCCGCTACTTGCTACGTCTTCTGGGATTTGTGATATTACATTTCATTCCACTGAAAAAAAATATTCCAGAACTGACAAAAAATTATTTTACTCTTCTGAAACAAGATTTTTATAAGAGATTTTTTTGGTAAAATTATTCCATATTTTAAATATTTACTGAAAAATACATAATTTCTGTGGAGAAATTTTCTCCAGGAAGGGGGTATCAGCCCCGTTCAGCCCTTTCAGCCCTGAGGGGCCAAGCCCTCTCAGAAGGGGCGAGCGTCTTGTTTACTGCTAGAGTGAGTAATTGATCACAGATGCTATGTCACGTAGTCAAGTGACCTCTGCTCCTTACAGCGGTGTTGCAAAGTGTATTTTTATAAGAGACAGTACATTCTTACTTTAGCAGGACAATTAAGGAAAATCCTGCTCCCACTTTATTACCATAGTAAAGATAGTGTACATTGTTGTCTACGCTTAAGACAGTAAGAAACAAACATACTGCTTTGCTTCATCGAGGAGGTGACAAGGATGCAAGGTACTAGGTCAGCGTTTTTTTTTTGTGCTAGGGCAGTGACGGCTTGGGGCGGTGTGGCGTCGCCAGACTATCTTTGACTCTAGGGAGAGTGACACTGACGCCAGGATAACTAGCAAAGAACACTGATCTGTGCGTTAGTGTGAACAAAGTGTCTCAAACACAATAAACATAAGAGAAGTGTGATCAGCTTCTCTTGTGATACATTGTGAACAATAAAGACAAATCTTGTGGAACATAGTGTACCAGTGTGCGTTTCCTAGACAATGGAAGACGTGGACATCCAAGGACACTTCAGCTTCTATCAAGTCACCGATACCTGTCGAAGGTGTTGAGAACACCGTAGCTCACGTTACAAAGAGAAAGGTATGTTACGAATTTCTTGTAGATCGGGGGATTGCGCAATTCTTGAGTCACAAGGAGTTTGTAATTAACCTATAATCGGCAGTAAGGTGTGGACTTTTGAGTCCAAACAAGTAGGTATTTCGTCAGCCATCATCGAATGAAATATGCTGACATAACACCCCCTAGGGGTAATTTATACTTACAAATTGTATCTCTTGACAGCCCAATGTTGTGATGGTTTCGACAGCTTCTAGACCTCGTCTGCAGGGGCGGCTGTGTAGACGATATGCTGTCATTTATCAGCTAAGTGTTCATTATATATAGTTATAATTTAAACACAGCAGGTAAGGCCAAAATTTTCAACAATTCCATACGAGTACCAAATTCTATTAGTTACTGAAAGGAACGTCACTTCGATAATCTCTATGATGCTTCAATCTGTTTCCAAACAGTTTTCGGTTTTCAAACAGTTTTCTGTTTTCAAGCAGTTTTCTGTTTTCAAACAGTTTTCTGTTTTCAAGCAGTTTTCTGTTTTCAAGCAGTTTTCTGTTTTCAAGCAGTTTTCTGTTTTCAAACAGTTTTTTGTTTTCAAGCAGTTTTCTGTTTTCAAACAGTTTTCTGTTTTCAAACAGTTTTCTGTTTTCAAGCAGTTTTCTGTTTTCAGTTTTCTGTTTTCAAACAGTTTTCTGTTTTCAAACAGTTTTCTGTTTTCAAACAGTTTTCTGTTTTCAAGCAGTTTTCTGTTTTCAAGCAGTTTTCTGTTTTCAAACAATTTTCTGTTTTCAAACAGTTTTCTGTTTTCAAACAGTTTTCTGTTTTCAAACAGTTTTCTGTTTTCAAACAGTTTTCTGTTTTCAAACAGTTTTCTGTTTTCAAACAGTTTTCTGTTTTCAAACAGTTTTCTGTTTTCAAGCAGTTTTCTGTTTTCAAACAGTTTTCTGTTTCCAAACAGAACTGTTTTTATATCCAATATTCAGTGTAAAGCTTCACAGAAACATTAACTTCTAGTAAATAAATCTGCATTTTATGTGTTAGTTAATTAATTCATTAATAAAGTCTTAATAAGTTACTAGCGTCAGGTATATTTTTCGGATGAAGTAGATTTTACTAGAATATTCATAAAAAATAAGCCAAAATTGGTCATACAAAGGTGTGAGACACAGAAGTGGTGACGTCAGAGGAATAGAAGTGGTGATGTCAGGGAAAGAGAAGTGGTGACGTCAAGGAAAGAGAAGTGGTGATGTCAGGGAAAGAGAAGTGGTGATGTTAAGGAAAGAGAAGTGGTGACGTCAGGGAAAACGAAGTGGTGACGTCTGGGAAAGAGAAGTGGTGATGTCAAGGAAAGAGAAGTGGGGAGGAAGAGCTCAAGTATGAAAAGTAGATGTCATGGTTGATGTCATAAATCTTAGACAGTCAACATCAAAGGTGAGACTTCCCGAGCAGAAGGTAGCCAGAGTGAGACTTCCCGAGAAGTGGGCAGCTTGGGTGGGACTTCCTGAGCAGAAGGCAGCCTGGGTTAGTCTCCCCGAGACTAGGGCAGCCGGGGTGAGTCTCCCCACCCTGAGCGGAGGGCAGCTAGGGTTGCGGAAAAACTAGTTTCCCAGTTTTAGACAAAACTAGCAGCCAGAGCTAGAGAGTGAGTGGTTGGTGAGGTCCAATGAGGGGAGGGTTGTGGTGGTCGAGTGAGGGGAGGGTTGTGGTGGTCGAGTGAGGGGAGGGTTGTGGTGGTCGAGTGAGGGGAGGGTTGTGGTGGTCGAGTGAGCGGAGGGTTGTGGTGGTCGAGTGAGGGGAGGGTTGTGGTGGTCGAGTGAGCGGAGGGTTGTGGTGGTCGAGTGAGGGGAGGGTTGTGGTGGTCGAGTTGTGGTGGTCGAGTGAGGGGAGAGTTGTGGTGGTCGAGTGAGCGGAGGGTTGTGGTGGTCGAGTGAGGGGAGGGTTGTGGTGGTCAAGTGAGGGGAGAGTTGTGGTGGTCGAGTGAGCGGAGGGTTGTGGTGGTCGAGTGAGGGGAGGGTTGTGGTGGTCGAGTGAGGGGAGGGTTGTGGTGGTCAAGTGAGGGAAGAGTTGTGGTGGTCGAGTGAGCGGAGGGTTGTGGTGGTCGAGTGAGGGGAGAGTTGTGATGGTCGAGTGAGGGGAGGGTTGTGGTGGTCGAGTGAGGGGAGGGTTGTGGTGGTCGAGTGAGGAGAGGGTTGTGGTGGTCGAGTGAGCGGAGGGTTGTGGTGATCGAGTGAGGGGAGAGTTGTGGTGGTCGAGTGAGGGGAGGGTTGTGGTGGTCGAGTGAGGGGAGGGCTGTGGTGGTCGAGTGAGGGGAGGGTTGTGGTGGTCGAGTGAGCGGAGGGTTGTGGTGGTCGAGTGAGGGGAGAGTTGTGGTGGTCGAGTGAGGGGAGGGTTGTGGTGGTCGAGTGAGGGGAGAGTTGTGGTGGTCGAGTGAGCGGAGGGTTGTGGTGGTCGAGTGAGGGGAGAATTGTTGTGGTCGAGTGAGGGGAGGGTTGTGGTGGTCGAGTGAGGGGAGAGTTGTGGTGGTCGAGTGAGGGGAGGGTTGTGGTGGTCAAGTGAGGGGAGGGTTGTGGTGGTCGAGTGAGGGGAGGGTTGTGGTGGTCGAGTGAGGGGAGGGTTGTGGTGGTCAAGTGACGGGAGGATTGTGGTGGTCGAGTGAGGGGAGAGTTGTGGTGGTCGAGTGAGCGGAGGGTTGTGGTGGTCGAGTGAGGGGAGAGTTGTGGTGGTCGAGTGAGGGGAGGGTTGTGGTGGTCGAGTGAGGGGAGAGTTGTGGTGGTCGAGTGAGGGGAGGGTTGTGGTGGTCAAGTGAGGGGAGGGTTGTGGTGGTCGAGTGAGGGGAGGGTTGTGGTGGTCGAGTGAGGGGAGAGTTGTGGTGGTCGAGTGAGGGGAGGGTTGTGGTGGTCGAGTGAGGGGAGGGTTGTGGTGGTCGAGTGAGGGGAGGGTTGTGGTGGTCGAGTGAGGGGAGGGTTGTGGTGATCGAGTGAGGGGAGGGTTGTGGTGGTCGAGTGAGGGGAGGGTTGTGGTGGTCGAGTGAGGGGAGGGTTGTGGTGGTCGAGTGAGGGGAGGGTTGTGGTGGTCGAGTGAGCGGAGGGTTGTGGTGGTCGAGTGAGGGGAGAGTTGTGGTTGTCGAGTGAGGGGAGGGTTGTGGTGGTCGAGTGAGGGGAGAGTTGTGGTGGTCGAGTGAGCGGAGGGTTGTGGTGGTCGAGTGAGGGGAGAGTTGTGGTGGTCGAGTGAGGGGAGGGTTGTGGTGGTCGAGTGAGGGGAGAGTTGTGGTGGTCGAGTGCGGGGAGGGTTGTGGGGGTCAAGTGAGGGGAGGGTTGTGGTGGTCGAGTGAGGGGAGGGTTGTGGTGGTCGAGTGAGGGGAGAGTTGTGGTGGTCGAGTGAGCGGAGGGTTGTGGTGGTCGAGTGAGGGGAGAGTTGTGGTGGTCGAGTGAGGGGAGGGTTGTGGTGGTCGAGTGAGGGGAGGGTTGTGGTGGTCGAGTGAGGGGAGGGTTGTGGTGGTCGAGTGAGCGGAGGGTTGTGGTGATCGAGTGAGGGGAGAGTTGTGGTGGTCGAGTGAGGGGAGGGTTGTGGTGGTCGAGTGAGGGGAGGGTTGTGGTGGTCGAGCGAGGGGAGGGTTGTGGTGGTCGAGTGAGCGGAGGGTTGTGGTGGTCGAGTGAGGGGAGAGTTGTGGTTGTCGAGTGAGGGGAGGGTTGTGGTGGTCGAGTGAGGGGAGAGTTGTGGTGGTCGAGTGAGCGGAGGGTTGTGGTGGTCGAGTGAGGGGAGAGTTGTGGTGGTCGAGTGAGGGGAGGGTTGTGGTGGTCGAGTGAGGGGAGAGTTGTGGTGGTCGAGTGAGGGGAGGGTTGTGGTGGTCAAGTGAGGGGAGGGTTGTGGTGGTCGAGTGAGGGGAGGGTTGTGGTGGTCGAGTGAGGGGAGAGTTGTGGTGGTCGAGTGAGGGGAGGGTTGTGGTGGTCGAGTGAGGGGAGGGTTGTGGTGGTCAAGTGACTGGAGGATTGTGGTGGTCGAGTGAGGGGAGAGTTGTGGTTGTCGAGTGAGCGGAGGGTTGTGGTGGTCGAGTGAGGGGAGAGTTGTGGTGGTCGAGAGAGGGGAGGGTTGTGGTGGTCGAGTGAGGGGAGAGTTGTGGTGGTCGAGTGAGGGGAGGGTTGTGGTGGTCAAGTGAGGGGAGGGTTGTGGTGGTCGAGTGAGGGGAGGGTTGTGGTGGTCGAGTGAGGGGAGAGTTGTGGTGGTCGAGTGAGGGGAGGGTTGTGGTGGTCGAGTGAGGGGAGGGTTGTGGTGGTCGAGTGAGGGGAGGGTTGTGGTGGTCGATTGAGGGGAGGGTTGTGGTGGTCAATTGAGGGGATGGTTGTGGTGGTCGAGTGAGGGGAGGGTTGTGGTGGTCGAGTGAGGGGAGAGTTGTGGTGGTCGAGTGAGGGGAGGGCTGTGGTGGTCGAGTGACGGAAGGGTTGTGGAGATAGAGTGAGGGGAGGGTTGTGTTGGTCGAGTGGGGGGAAGAGTTGTCGTGGTCGAGTGAGGGAAGGGTTGTCGTGGTCGAGTGAGGGGAGTGTTGTCGTGGTTGAGTGAGGGGAAGGTTGTGGTGGTAGAGAGAGGGGAGCGTTGTGGTGGTAAAGTAAGGGGAGGGTTGTGGTGGTCTATTGAGGGGAGGTTTTTGGTGGTCTTGTGAGGGGAGGATCCTGGTGGTCTAGTGAGGGGAGGGTTGTAGTGGTCTAGTGAAGGAAGTGCTGTGGTGGTCTTGTGAGGGGAGGGTTGTGGTGGTCTAGCGAGGGGAGGGTTGTGGTGGTCTTGTGAGGGGAGGGTTGTGGTGATCTAGTGAGGGGAGGTTGTATTGGTCTAGTGAGGGGAGGGTTGTAGTTGTCTAGTGAGGGAAGAGTTGTAGTTGTCTAGTAATTGGAGGGTTGTAGTTGTCTAGCGAGGGGATTGTTGTAGTTATCTAGTGAGGGGAGGTTGTATTGGTCTAGTGAGGGGAGGGTTGTGGTGGTCTAGTGAGGGAAGGGTTGTAGTTGTCTAGTGAGGGAAGAGTTGTAGTTGTCTAGTGAAGGGAGGGTTGTATTATTCTAGTGAGGGGAGGGTTGTAGTGGTCTGGTTAAGGAAAGGTTGTAGTGGTCTAGTGAGGGGAGGGTTGTAGTGGTCTAGTGAGGAAAGGGTTGTGGAGGTCTTGTGAGGGGAGGGTTGTGGTGGTCTTGTGAGGGAAGGGCTGTGGTGGCCTTGTGAGGGGAGGGCTGTGGTGGTCGAGTGAGGGGAGAGTTGTAGTTGTCTAGTTAGGGGAGGGTTGTGGTGTCTCGAGTTCAACAGAGGCGCACGATAATCCCTGCACTTAATTACGAGACCTTGAGCTTTAAAGCACAGACATTGTGGTTCATTCAATCAGACATGGTATTACTCTGTTATAGACTCTTTATAGCAGAGGAATTTCCACACTGTAAGATTGAGGACCTGTACAAGTAAGCTGCTTTTTATTGAAGCATCGCAAGTTGGTGAGTAAACATCTCAGCATTGTTAGAAAATTGAGGAATTATCGTAAACACTTAGGTATTTGACCTTTCTTCACGAATATGTTGCACTTTTATCAAGAGTGATAGACTGAACACATCGACTCCAGGCCGAGGGACTGATTAGTTCAAACTCCTTCTCATCTTCCACCTTTCTCTGCACTAGACTGAAGAAGCCACTGGCTGGACAAACGTTTCCAGAATAAAGATATCCAATCGTTGCACAGGTGTCTTCTTTATCACTTGCTGATCTAAACTGGGGATGAAGAGGTGGGTCTGGTCTATGAGCAGGTCACGTCAGTATTAAGCAGTGTAGTATACATCAGTGTACTTTCGCTCATGTTACAAAATAACATTAATTGTGCTCCTAAGTACACAGCCCAGTCAAGAAGTTAGTTCTATTCACCAGTATAAACTAAGCGTCGGTTGTCCAGCGCTTGGCGTGACTTTTCTGTGACGTGTTAGTGTCAGTCAGGTAAACCTATCTCAACAAGACTGAGGCTTAGCAAGTGGAGGGCAGCCACGGTGAGACTTGCCGTGTGGAGGGCAGCCAGGGTGAAATTTGCCGTGTGGAGGGCAGCCAGGGCGAGACTTGCCGTGTGGAGGGCAGCCAGGGTGAGATTTGCCGTGTGGAGGGCAGCCAGAGTGAGATTTGCCGTGCTGAGGGCAGTCAGGAATGAAGACAATGAGGCGTTGTAGCAGACATCTGAGATTCTGTACGAAATAACTCACTAACAACTTTGGTGACAAAATTTTAATCTAAGAACACATCTTAGCGTTGCTCAATTAGATTGGATTTTTTCCCGTTTAAAAAAATAGGAGTTAACGCAACCCATGTAGCTTTTTGACATCTAACTTTATGTGTTAAGTATCAAAGTGTGACTTACTGGATTCCTTAAAGCAGGGAATGCCCAGAAGGTTCATGACCGAGGCTCACTGAGTCAATGGAGGGTCCATAAATAATTATACACATTAGTCTTACTTGTTACTGCACTGGCTGTGACCTGTTTCCTGGTGAGGCATTCGCAAGTTTAAAAAAAATATTCTTGTAATGGACTCTTATAAAAACAGTGTAAGTGGAGTGGAACTCTTTGCGAGTCTGGAGGAGAGTTCGTACGTGTTAAACGACAAGAACCTCAACCCTGGAGGATAAAGTTTCCTGTAACATCCCAGAGTCGTTCTACTCATAATAAGAGTCCGCATCTATAATGACGAGATTAAGTGTTGTAATGTGAAGAAAACTTCGATGATGACAAATTTTTCCATTTTGTTATTCAGTATTAAGAGGATGATTTTTTCTTTTTATATATTATATTGAGAACATATCTTGTACAAACAGATATAATATATAGAATAAACATATTGAGAACAATAGGTACATACAGAAAATATCACACATACACGTTGCTGTACACAGAAGAAACCTGTCACAGAAAACGATAAAATCACAATCACAACATACACCACTCAAGCAACCTGACAGTATATATATATATATATATGAATAATACTTATAATTGTCATGTCTCACTTTAACTTAAGTGTGACGTGAAGTGGACCAATACAACAGTGTACTCATGTAAATTTATGCACAGAACTTAATACACATATACATTAATATAAAAAGTGTACACATCCCTAATACTACCCCTACCCCTGTCTTGGGGGTAAATCCGCCTGAGCTACACACACCTCCGCCAAATACATTGGCCACAGCTACTTTAATTAACATTTTGTTGTACACATGCAATTGGTATATCATTATGTAAGATTAAGTATACTGTCAACAAAATTCAATATTATCACAACATAGTCTTCTGTAACCTAATGCAAACACAAAAATAAACTACCCTATCACAACCTATTCACTGCACAAAGGTCAGTGTGCAAAACAAAGGTGTATACAATAAATACTACCATGTTGCAAAACCAGTATCTCCGACACTCCTTAACCCCCTCTCCCCCGCCATTTGGGCACCGCCCACTTTTTCTCGTCATTACAGATTGCCCTGTCACTCATTCACCTAGCTTTACATGAGCATATAAGCCTGTCACAGAGCACCACAGAATCACAATCACTACAGACCCCACCAAAGCATCCTCACAGCATACATGCGAATAATACCTAAAAATATACCATCACACATGAACATAGGTGTGATGTGAAGTGACCATTAGCGTATGCAAGGCTATATGTACATAGATAGTAATACCATCCTCATCCTGGGGGACACATATATAAATCTATAAACTGAAACCCCCCACAGCCATTACCGAATCATACTTTTAATCCAGCTGTCATCACACTTACATCCTAACACCTGCCAACCACACTGAACCATCCCTCATTCATGTCTAAGCCAGATGCCCATAACCCATACACACACACACACACACACACACCCATTCCCAGCGGCAAACCCGTTCAGACCCCTGAAATCATCCCCAATCCTCGCCCTAGCCATGACAGCTTCCCCCCCAATTACAAAGCTAGTAAGATCCCAACGGTTAAACCACGATCCCGTGGGGAAAACCACCTCCCACCACTGTCCATATATTTCCCTATTCCTGCAAGCCATCTTATAGAAAGTCGTTGCCATTACCCATTTCCACACAACCCAATCCCCATTCCCACACATACCCCACGACACATACACAAAATCTACCATTAAATATGCCAATGCCCACTGAATACTCTCAGGCACCCCTCCCACATCCAAAATGAGCAACCTCTGCACGGATATCCCCCCCCTCCCACTCGCCTCACTAACCTACCCATCCAATCCCGAACATTCCCCAAACATTCGCAAAAATACACCGCATGACATGCCATATCATTCCCACCACACACCCCACACCCACTCTCCTCCACCACTCGTCGTCTCGCCCATAGAACTGCTCCTGATGGCAAAATGCCATGCAGAAAACCGAACGTAACCTCCCGCACCCAAAGCCTAAGCTTCAACTTGCAAAAACAACGCCAAATATCTCCCCACCCATACATGGGGTATATTCCCTCCACCAGCACCACCACCCAGCTTCCAATCAATCTCGCCAACACCCCCACACAGTTCTTGCCAGGCTCTCGTAGGACCACGAGGGCACGCACCACTGCCTCACATTCCCTCAACTCTGCACCCCCATACCACCTCTTCACTTCCTCATGCAGAAGCTCCAACCCCCACCCCCCGCACCCCTTGACACGCACAAACTCCCATCGTAAGTAAACACATTTTATACAACGCCGCAGATCCAATAACCCTAACCCCCTGACGTTCTGGCAGCATTATCACCTCGCTCCTCAGCCAATCACACCCCAATCCCCATATAAATATGAACACCCTCTTTAAGATTCTTGCAATTCCTTGCCCTGTTATGGGGTATACCACCGCCATGTGCCAGACCTTACTGAATAGTAACGTGTTTACCACGATGGCCCTCTACAATAATGTCGAATGGTACAGTTGCAAACTTCCCAATCTATGCTCTACTCATTCCACAATACACTCAGAGTTCACCTCTCTTGTCTGCTCTTGATCCTCCATATACACTATTCCACATATCTTTAAGTTATCCACCACCATCCACTCCACTCCAGAACCTCACTTTCCCTGCCAGTTCCAATTCCCCAGCCTCATTAAGCACGATTTCTCCACATTTACCCTCATCCCCATAGCCATCCCAAACATACGAATGACCTCTCCCACCTCTCTCAATCTCTTTCCCTCCCGCACGAGAACCGTCATGTCATCAACATATCCCATGATCCCTGGCCAACACCCCACCTCCCCCATCCCCATTTCCCCACAGATATGACCTCAGTGAGTCTGTAAAATGGGTCCTGAACACAAGCAAACAGGATTTGCAAAAGTGGACATCCTTGCCTGAGGCCCCCACCCCATACACACACTGCTTCCCCTATGCAACCATTGATTTGCACATGCACCTGCGCCCCTCGATATAATGTCTTCACCCACTCCACAACTTCTTCCCCAAATCCCTGTCGCAGAAGAATCTGCCACAATGCCTCTCGTTCCACATGGTCATATGCCCCCTGCCAATCCAAGGCAAGTAAACCCCCCCTTTGCACACTAAACCCTCCATAAACCCCTTAATACGCCCATGCCCCTCGACCATAGACCTGCCAGGCAACCCGTATAGCCCTCCCGATACGATGCGCCCATGACACATTTCAGGCAATTTCCCAATATATTTTCAAACAATTTATAATCCACACATAGTAAAGATAGCGCCTGATAATCCTTCAGGCTCTTCCTTTAGGACCAGAATGATCACCGCTGTGGCTTGTAACTCCCCCAAATGGCCCCTCTCCTTCATGGTGTTCATCAACTTCACCCATGCATTAACTGCCAATGCTGCAGGTAGAATTCACATGGCAGTCCATCTATCCCCGGTGCCTTTCCTCTATGCATACCCACCAATGCCTGCCAAATCTCACCCTCATTTATCTCCCCACCCAGTGCTACCCAATCACTATGCCCCAATGAAAATGGCACTAGCTTGCAGACGCTACGAAAAGCTTCTCCTCTCACTGCACTACTCCCCAAATACTGCTCATACCATGCATCCATGTAACCACTCATCCCCTCTGTCGTCCGCAACACTTGCCCCTCCCTCCTAATAACTCCCCACTTCTGAGTGGACGACTAACCTACCAACCTCAGTAGCTTTCTGTCAGCTCTGTTGTCCCTGTAAGACACACGTCGATGGTTGATCACCCCAAAGCACCTCCTCAACCCTCCCCCCTGCACACACACCATATCGAACACTCATTTTGCAGCTCCCGAATCCTTCCCTTCAACATTTCTATATCCTCCACAGGATATCTCCCTTGTGCCCACCCCTCTCATAACAAGCCCTCAACCTATCCTCTAAGTACTGAAGGAGCCCATATGACTGTTGCATAATGTGTTTCCCGTCCCTCACATAAAATTGATGCATCCTTCCCTTAGCCACCCCATCCCACCACCCCAGCAAATTCTCCACACGCCGCCCTTCCACACTGAGCTCTGCCCACAACGTCTCAAATCTCCCCCTGTCCCTCTTCATCACCCAGGATCCTCATATTTAGCTTCCAATAGCTTTTACATCTCCTGGCCAACCCATCCCACCCTAAATCTACCACAACCACCCTATGGTTGGAATACCCCACCTCCACCATACACAACGACTCCACTCTTACCCGCTTCGTGATGTACATCCGATCTAGCCTTGCCACATATCCACATCTGACAAAAGTATGCTCCACCTTCCAAGCCCCACCCCCAAACACGTCCCAAAAACACACATCTCTCAGAAGATCTCCTAGAATAGTTGAAAAATGCCCCACCCCCCGCAGCTCAACGTCTGCCCTACGAATAATATAATTCCAATCCCCTCCCACGACAGCAACACGTGGCAACGAACGAAAATAATAAACGAGCTCATCCCTCACAAAATCCGCTTTCACACATGCATCACTCTCTGCAGATGAATATACATACACTAATGCCTCTCACTCGCCCATCCACTCTCATGATACCCCCCCCCCCTTCATTTCTACTAACCACAAACGGGCTTGCCTCCCGGAGTAGGACTCCCACCCGTCCATTCAAGCCCCCTGTCTGCATCACAAAAGTCCTGTAGCCATCCACCTCCAATACTCACCCCATCTGTGCTCTTGTGCTCTTGCACAAATCCGATATCCACTATATGCCAGCACAAGAAACTGGCAAACCACACACACTTCACATCCTGACACAAACCATTAATGTTAACTGTCATACACCTTAGGCCAGCAGTGGTTTCTTTCCCCTCTGTTTTGACACCTTCTTCACAACACCACCATGCCCTTTTGGACCTCCTCTACTCATGTCCCTATTGGCAGCCCTAACACCCCCCGACCACCTCCGTGCCCAGAGTCCCCTCCACCTGCTTCCACCACCACCACCTTCCCAGTCCTCCGTGCTGAGGTCAGGCCATCATCCAAATCCTTCCCTGCTCATTTACTTCGATTAAGAAACCACCTGGAGCATAGCATTGTTCCTTAGTCTCCAGAAAGTGCGAGTACTTGTGACACTTTCACAAGTACTCGCTCTCCTGTGTTGAAGAGATTTCAATTACATTGGTCAAATTATAAGTGTTTAAAACTTTGATCGCCTCAGGAAATGGAGACTCTGTACCTTTATCAAATCTAGATTTAAAGACCCATTCAGCCAGAATGGAGGCCTCTGTAACTATACATGATTATAAGCCTGCTAAAGTGTTTGTATCTAATTGATAAGTAAAAGGTACCATTAAAATACCTTAAGACCATAAAGTAATAAACGTTATATTAAAAGAGATATTTTATGAATTTTTTATATCTCCTTAATACTAAAATTGATCTGCACAAGAGATTGAATTATATCATTATATATAATTTCTTATTACGATTTCCCATGTGAATATTTCATGCTGAAGATCCCCTCGACTCATGCCATTAATACTTTACAAATTCTAAGGAACATCAAAATATGAATGTAAAGTATGGATTTATTGGCTAAAAACAAACCTAAAACTACACGATATAATTTTGGATGTTACTTCTTGGTTACTACCAGATCAACGTTAGCCACAACCTATCATGGCTTCTTCCATTAATGCAGCAGTCGAGATCTCCCTTAACGTATCAATTGGGAACCCCATTAATGCAGCAATCTGGGCTCCCTTTCAAGCTTCCGTCAGGAGGTCTTGTAACCGTAGGCAGATGAGATGCGATCCTCAACACTCAGCACATTCCTCCACAACATCGGTGGTGACCCCCCTGCCTCTCCAGCCATTCACAAGACCTCCCCACTTCCGCCCAGTTGCAAGACTCCGTTCCCTGTCTCTCATATCTCCCATTTTCAGCCAGTAATAGGACACTCGTTTCCAGCCTGTTATATGAATCCTCCCCCCCCCCCATTTATGACATGACTCACCTCACTTACAGTAAGTCACACTCATCATCCAGCCAGTCACATGACCCCCGTCCCCGACTTCCAGCCGCTCATTTATTATCCAGCCAGTCACATGGAAAAGTAGCATACTGACAGTTTCTCTACCTACCTCCTTATTCTTCTCTCTGTATTCTCTCTCTCTCTCTCTCTCTCTCTCTCTCTCTCTCTCTCTCTCTCTCTCTCTCTCTCTCTCTCTCTCTCATATTTTCCGTTTATTGACTACTCTTATTTGTCTCATCCTCCTTCATTCCCTTTTCCTTCCCTCTCTCCTTCCCTCCCGCACTCTTTTTATCTCCCCATTTTCTTACTTCTCTCTTCTTTCTTTCCTTCCTGAAGACAAAAGCAAAAAAGGGCGACATCGTAACTGGGCTCTGAAGCAGACTGAAGGCGGCTACCTGGAAGCTTTTGTTATGTGTGCGAATGAAGCTTTCTAGGAAGACGAGACGGAGATCCAGACAGCCTAGTACTTGTAGTGAAGGTAAGGAGAGGGAGGTAAAGAAGACATCTTTTATAGTGATCAAGCAGCAGGAAGAGAAACAGCAGGAACAACAGCAGCAGGAACAACAGCAGCAGGAACAACAGCAGCACGAACAACAGCAGCATGAACAACAGCAGCATGAACAACAGCAGAAGGAAGAGCAGCAACAACAGCACCAAGTTACTGACAAGGAGGGGTGTATAGTGGATGCTCACAGGAAACGCAAGAAACAGAATTGGATGTGTGCTAATTGAGAATTCCCGAAGGTGGAGTCTACCTGGACTCTAACTGGAGAGCGCTCCGAGGATCAGCGCGCCCTCGGCCCGGCCCCAGAGGAGGCTTCTACCTGTTAGCGGTTGCCCAAAAAAATTTTTCCTCCACCTTATCGATTTTATTTCGCTCATAAGTCGATAACCCCTCATCCAATCGGCACTTCAGATTTTTAACACTTATGTACGATAACTTGGGGTAGAATCTAGAGGCGACTGACATATGCAGGTGGTCTATGATAAGAATTGTTGAACCCGTTTCCAGTATACTGGAACGGCTCCGAAGCTTCCAAAACCCTCATTGGCGTAGTTTCTAACGTTTACAAAAGGTGCTTCCTAATTCGACGTCAGCGGAGAATGACATTCAAGTGTGTAGGTGCAGATTTGATTATTTTTGTGCAAAATGGTGTGGAAATTTTCCTCTTAAAGCCATGTTAAAGAAATTTCTGTCTATTCCTTCCGAACGGATGACCCGTGGCTCGGTTGGCAATGCACTCAGCTCACATACTGAGTAGCCATGGTTCGATCCCTGGCAAGAGTGGAAATGATGGGTATGATTCCTTATACCTGCTGCCCTTGTTCACTTAGCAGTAAGTAGGTACCAGGGTGTTAGTCGACTGTTGTGGGGTCGCATCCCGGGGGATGGCAGTATACCTTAGGCAGTGTTGGGCTTTGAAATGAGTTGAGGTAAGACAACAGTTTTTAGCCTGTTAAATTGATTTGTGCAAAAAAAAAACGGCTTGAATATTCAATAGCTGATTCATTTTTTGATCAGAACTGTACCCACTGAAATTTGCTTGTGTTCAGACAAATTTGTTATTATAGCAAAATATTTAAAATCTTGTAGTCCACGCTATAACTGGAGAATGTCTCTTCTTATCGGCTTCAAACCATGATTCATGGAAGTATTTGTGTGTGTGAGTATCCTGGGGAAAATGTTACACAGCACATTCACAAGTTTTGGTTCAGTGTGATAACGGGGGAAAACCTGTCATCAGATTCAAATTTTCGCGGCCGATGTAGCCTACTTAGACAAAGGTCTTCTAATATGTTATGTTTCCTTTATCATCTACCTTGTCCATAATTATTATCGCATTTGCTCTGTCTGCTTTCGTAAGGTGAACTCTATGCTCTTTCCATAATTCATGGTTAACTTAATAATTTTTTGAAGACAATTGTGTTGTAGAAGTCTGAACTTTGCTCAGACTTCTACAACACAATTGTCAACAAAGATTTGTTAAGTTACACCATTAATTATGGAAAGATCATAGACTTCACCTTACGAAAGAAGACAAAGTAAATGCTATAATAATTATGGACAAGGCAGATTATAAGGAAAAATAAACATGATACCAGAAGACAGGGGAAACTCAGGCGTCTCATAATGGTTTGTGTGTTGCGCTGATGCTATTTTACCACTTTTGATCTAACTGGTATGATATTATTTCACATTATTGCATTATTTTGCATTGATGCAGGTGAGAGAGACTCTTGATCCAAGAAATTGGAATTTTCTCCCCTCCTTGGATCGAATCTGATTGTCTCCCATCCCACACGCGCTATAGGACATCTGAATAAATTAAAAATTCTGCAAGGCAACATTTCTTAGTTTTGTGAGGTGAAGGAGCACATCAGCTTCTCTTAATAAGTGAAAAATTCCTCTTCTGGTTCACTTTAATTATAGGAAGTGTAAATTTTAATGCGCCAGTTTTATTAATCAAATTGATTTCTGTGAAAAAAAAAAACTGAAGAATATCTATTTTGTTTTGAAATATATCTCAGTATTTAACTATTAAATTATTTTACATTACATCAACTTTATGTTCATTTATGCGCACATAACACATAACATGGTATGTGATGTTACCAAAATTTGAATAAACTCAATTGCTTCAATTTTAAACGCTGGAAAATATTAATTAGAAAAAATGGATAGTTTTTAGACTATGTTCATCCCAATTTGCCTTTTTTTTATGGAAGAACCAGGGAAAATTGAAATACCGTTTTTCCTACGATATTTTCGGAGCCGCGCATCCAGCTGGCGCCAGTCATCAATGCTGTTAACTTGATTATGCAAATTTTGAGCGACTTTACAAGTAATGTGTGTGCGTATTTCAGGATATTGTTCTCAGTGAAGTAATGAGAGAATGTTTCTCTAGCTTGGCTTTAAACCTGGTATTACTTAGGTTTCAATTAGCTTCAGGCTTGATATATCATTAATTTGAAATTTCTACTGAAGAAATATCGATACTGGAATCCATGTTATAACTTCGGAAATACCTGTAACAAACACCTAACATTATGTACTAAACATGTATCTCTCACATCTCATGTACTGTATATGCCAACTGTATATATCAACAATGTATCTCTTAAACCTTTTGTACTATATTATGTAATAAAATATACCTATTTGTAAAATAGAATGAAAAGATGGGGTTGTAGGGGAAGTGGAATATTCAAACGGCTTCTGGAAGAAATCCAAATATTCTTCCCTGAAGCCTTTTTATCCACTTCTCCGAGGCTATGGGTCCCATAATATACACCAGAGGTGGACCCAATCCTATATATATATATATATATATATATATATATATATATATATATATATATATATATATATATATATATATATATATATATAAATGAGTGTAAAACGAAAGCCTGTAATTGTTTTACATGATGGTAGGATTGCTGGTGTCCTTTTTTCTGTCTCATGAACATGCAAAATTGCAGGTACGTCTTGCTACTTCTACTTACACTTAGGTCACACTACACATACATGTACAAGCACATATATACACACCCTTCTGGGTTTTCTTCTATTTTCTTTCTAGTTGTTATTCTTGTTTATTTCCTTATATCTCCATGGGGAAGTGGAACAGAATTCTTCTTCCGTAAGCAATGCGTGTTGTAAGAGGCGACTAAAATGCCGGGAGCAAGGGGCTAGTAACCTCTTCTCCTGTATATATTACTAAATGTAAAAGGAGAAAATTTCGTTTTTCCTTTTGGGCCACCCCGCCTCGGTGGGATACGGCCGGTGTGTTGAAAGATAGATTATATATATATATATATATATATATATATATATATATATATATATATATATATATATATATATATATATATATATATATATATATTATATATATACATTATATATATATATGTATATAATGTGTATATATATATATATATATATATATATATATATATATATATATATATATATATATATATATATATATATATGTATATATATATATATATATATATATATATATATATATATATATATATATATATATATATATATATATATATATATAAATGTCGTGCCGAATATGTAAAACTGGTCAATTAGCAAGAACTCATTTAAAATTAAGTCCTTTCTAAAATTTTCTCTTATACGTTTAAAGATATATTTTTTCATTAATGTTAATGTAAAAATTTTTAATTTTGCACCAAAAGAATCTTAGAAAACTTACCTAACCTTATTATAACAAGAACAATTTATTTTAGCCTAACCCAACTAAATATAATTTAGATTTGTTTACAATAATTTAGTACTAAACAAACACAATCAAATATATTTTTTTCGTTAGGTTCAGAATGATTTTGGCGAAATTATTGCATACACAAATTTTCGCTTGTCCTATATGGCAAGATGAGCGTTGCTATTTA
Source organism: Cherax quadricarinatus (assembly GCF_038502225.1). NCBI lineage: Eukaryota > Metazoa > Arthropoda > Malacostraca > Decapoda > Parastacidae > Cherax > Cherax quadricarinatus. The sequence continues at coordinate 505,424 of NC_091344.1, forward strand.
AGCCAAGATCGCAAGTTCTGCCTATTCGGCACGACATATATATATATATATATATATATATATATATCGGAACTATTCACTTTTGTGGTGGGCAACTTTCGATAAAAGCGTTATCCTGGGTCATTTTCCCGAGCTGCACTTACTCACCTTGTTAAGATATATCGATTTTAAAAGACTTTTTGGCAAGACAATCCGTTCTCTGTCACGCTGGTGACCCAGAACTGCCAACTTGTTAAGTGTATACTAGGTGTCCCTGCCAATAGTGTTTGTTCTTGAGGTATTCTTAATTTTACTTACTATTAACAATAATAATGAAATTGCCTATACCATTTTAATTGCATGTATATTTTTTTATTATTGTAGTATTCTTGTGGAAACAGTGAATCTGCAGCTGTCATGAAGCACCTGATTAACATTCCGTTATCAAATTAGATGACGCTACAGCAAAATGGAAACCTTTATTAAATAATAATACAATTAGAACTAAGCGCTAACCCCACAGACCTTCATTGTAAGAACGTTTGTCTGAGACGAAGCTTTTTCTTTTATACAGAAAAAGTTTGGTCACCACCTGTAGAAAGCAGGTGACGAGGAGACGTGAGGTGTGAACGTGTCTGTGTCAGGTGAGGATAGCCGTGTGTCCTGAGAAGCAGATGAGCCGATGATTCCTACGACTGGAAACTTCCCGTGTTCTGGGTGATGGTGTCAGTATTGTGAACGAACTCAGATTCCAAGCATTTCTTTTGTTCTTGTCTTGTTCACACTTAGTCATGCTCGTCCTGAGTCAGTCCATGTGGTATAAAGCATTGATATTATGCAAAATACTGGCTTTGTCAGTGTTACTGTTACCCGACACATCTGATAGAATATATGCGTAAAAAAAATCATTAACCACACGCAAGTATACTTCATGACAACTGCTCCTGTTGATGTAGACGCCAACATTCTCTTCATGGCTGACATAAATCCTTTTAGACCTAGCAAAATATGTACGTGGTGGTGACGGAGGCAGTGATGTGCCCAACATTGCAAGTAACCCACAAGGGTTCTCGGGTTTCGTTTATGAAATAATGTCTTTTCCTCAGCTTTTCGGCTTTTCACAGTATCAAGTGGGTGAGTTACAGTAGATAATTATTGTATTTATGAGTAAGCGCTAAACCCATATGCGTTATACAACACTGTGGCAAGATTGTAGATAACTGTTTCATCCCGTAATGCTTCATGTCTCACCTCTCTGGAATGTGATTCACTCAATAACAGTCTTCATGCACTCGATGCATAATCCTGGTGAACCTCCTCTTATTACTGAAAGAATATTCAGTCAGGTCACAGCAACTTAAAATAAGTGATTTTTTTTTTTTTTGGGGGGGGGCTTTTTTTTTCTTTTTTTTATAGCAGTCCCTGTAGTGGAATTTGCTGGATATTGCCTTCTCCTGACTTCCCGGTAAATTTAGAATTTTGTAATCCTCTTTTATTGCATTCTGATCCTTCTACTCTTGCACTAGGTCTTGCTAATACCGAACGTTCAAGATAGACAATTATTACACTCTGTCTCCTTGATTCTGACTAATCCAGGTTGACAGCAATTTCTAATTCAACAGTGTATTCGTACGGCTTTTGAAGACAGCGGCGTAGTTATTGCTCTTTGTATTTTCTGGAGGGATTTTGCGGCTTTCAGGTTCTAATACAGTTTGATGTTTTAAAAAAATAATAGACTGAAATAACTGTTTATTCCTCATAATGCATAATTTATCCTCACCTTCAGCAATTAGGTCTCTGAATCTTATGAGGGACATAACTACGACAAAGGTATACCAACAGCAGTGAGAGATACGGGACAATTGGCAACATTTACATACAGACGAGGCGTGGTATTAGACCAGTCTGGAACTACAACAATTAGGATTCCTTGCTCTCTCTATTTCCTCTGTCTTGATTTGTATGTTGAGTTCAGTTCAGAGTTCTTCCATTTTTTTACAAGCTAAACGCTGTTTTTTTTTTCCACTTCAACTTATTTAACAAACTTTTATCAACATTTTTATGGTAGGGAATTTGTCAGTTATAAAAATTAAATACGTTTAGGGAGAAGGATGAACTTGGCGCCATCTGTAGTTAAGTTTCCATATTAACAATTTATTTTATTTCTATTAGGTACATTTGTTATGAGGACATGTTTCAAATGACCATTATTTGAGAAATAAAGAATTGCTTATGGAGTTATGTCATCTAGAATGATACAGCCACAGTAAAACCAATGGTCGTTGCTTGTGGTAAGAGAGGAGCGTCCTGCTGAAGGGAACCTTGTACATAACAGTAGCGCCACCAGTATCTTTACTGGTTTTTAAGATTTTCAAACAAAATAAACATCCAATAAGGCCAGGTCGAGAAGAGCGATGAATCCCCTTGTCTAGAAGTCCGTTCAAAAGTGAACTTGAGGCTCGTATATAATTTTGCATTGGTTTTAAATGAACTTTTAAATCTGTGTGGGTCCTTCGGTGCCAGTAGTGGTAGAAAGTATCATAGTTTGATTCGAAGAGTACTACCCTGTGCATAGAGTGGTGAAAGTTTGATCCTCATAATGAACAAGGCTTACAAGGGTTTTTCGCAAAGGTCAAGGAGACCGTCTCCTGAAGACTCTAGTCTTGGAACTTCGGATCATATCTCTCAGCGCTTGAGAAACAGAAACTGTCAGTAGAGTCGTCCACCACCTGTCCACGGTGAAAAAAAACTAGGCAGTGTCCTCTGGGAGTACTTCAAGGCAACTTTCTGATCTTATTTCAAATCCGTCTGGGAGGAGTATTGGAGCTAAAGCCTTCCACATAATGGATCCCGGACCCAAGTGCTGAGCTCACCTTCAGCTTTGATGACCGCCACATGTTGGTTTATCTGCATATTAAAACGAGAATTTTGATTCCTGGGGCAACGATATGTCAAATTAACAATTTAGCAGTGCTTCTCAATCTTCATTCTACCAACCGAATGACAAATGAATGCTAGCCGCTGGTGCCCCTAAAGAAACATTAGCCTACACTGCATCATGGAAATCAGACTAGCCAATCCACAGCCTCTGGAAAACCCACTTTCTCAATATGAAGAGCGCACTCTCCCTCCTGTGTACTACATACACATACGCTGTGTCGTTAGCGTTAAGAGAGACTCTACAGTTGTGATACTGCAAGACTCAAGTACAGGATTGGACAATGTCAAATTTAGCTCCACAAGCAACACAGCTTGTGCTTCTGGTAGTCAAACTTCTTTCACTTTACTAAACTCTCTATCCAGGATTTATACTGAAGGGAGGTCCGGTTGGTCTATTGTGAGGACTCGTGAATTATTTTTCGCCAGAACTCCCACTCCATTTCTCTTAATCCTGTGAACCATGGCCACTCCAGGTCCGTATGATCTACCCTCATTATGCTTCTAACTTCTGTTTTAAACCAATCAAGTTATAATCTAGCCGGAAACAGAACATAATGTACAAGTGCTTGTAACCTTCTTTGGTTACAAAAAGGGTTACTCATTGAGTTGGTAACTCCTAACTCAATGAGTGAGAGCAAAAAAACACTCATAATAACAGTTGGTCCTACTCCTCATAATAGACAAGAGACTATGAGTGCATACGACCATATATAGTGAGCGTTTGCCACACAGCTGATAAAGCATAACCTTAACTTCGCTGGGCAGCCAGCTCACTGGATGAGACAATCTAATAGAGCAGTGGGGCGCCTAAATAACTGCTCCATTCTACACTGTCATTTGGCTGGTCGAGAGGGCATGCTAGTATGTATGTGTGATTTAGATTTTGCCACCGAAGTGGCTAGTTTATTGTGCACCCCATATCCATCCTGTGGACGGTAGCGCGAGAGCATATGGATACACAAAAGGCCTAGGAACTAGGCCCCAAAAGGTTAACATGAATACATATGGATTTATATTCAAATTCAAATTCAAAGTTTATTCTCTATAAAGATTACAATGTTGAATTTACAGAATTTGGTTGTTGTGTGGTTTACATATAGTTAAATAATGATTACAGAGTGTACCACTTGAGCAGTTGCTCTAACAAGAGATTTAAGGAAGGGATTACTAGCAATGAGCTTCTTGGGAGGGACTTGTAGGTATGTGATATTAAATGAACACATCTTCCACGGAGGGGTGAAAGGCTGTGTGTGTGATAAACGCCGAATAAATTGTAATTTACTCTGCACATGCGACAGTGAGGGTGAAATGGCAAAAATGCCGAGAATTACTCACCATCCTCAGAATCAAAGGTTATCCGAGGTAGTACTTCTTCCATCAGACAACCATCAGCAATATTCATTCTTAAGATCTACCTGAAGGTTCATCTGAAAATGTAATCCCAATGGGTGGTGAGGACTCCTTTAACACCACATTACCCCGAGAGCAAAATTTAATGAGTAGCGAAAAATCCCGGCTATGCAAACCAAATAAAGGAAAAGCTCGGAGGGTTGTTTGTTTTTTAGTCACGCTCAACCTCTTAAAGCCAGCCACCAGTAACTTCGGGAAGCAAAGCTCTGGAAGTTAAATACTACGTAAACTGTGTTGAAAATGACACATGTGCAACAGTTGGGTATCGTTATTGTTGAAACGTTTCGCCTATACAGTAAACTTCTTCAGTAAAATAAAGAGGAAGTAGGCGTAGTAGCGAAATGAAGATGATGTAATCAGTCTATTAACCTCGGAGAAAAAGTATTTGAAGTGGTCTGTCCCTCAGACTGGAGAGAAGAGTTCAGTTCTACGGTCTGGAAGAATATAAAGCTGAAGTATGAGAATGGAATCTTCAATACTGTCAAAGGTAAGGTGGAAGATCACGAAGACGTTGCAGGAGGCAGGATTCACTAGTAGAAGCAAGAAGGCAGATCCCTCTGGACTCCAACCCTTCTTACTCATAACTAGTAGTTACGCGATGATGTGTGAAAGATGTCCTTGTACCAAGATGACGTTTTGCTGCAGTGTCAGGCACTGCAGCAGTGTCTGACACTGCTGCAGTGCCTGATACACGTGTAACAGTGTATTAATCATCAAGTACGTAAATTGCCTTATAAACCTTTACAGTAAGATAAGAGAGAACTCCAGATGTCGAGGCAGAACGACAATGTTCTCGTCAAGAAGCCTATAGCGAACTGTGCTATTAAATTAAAGTAAATTTTGTGATAAAAAAATATTCATTCAACTTATTTGCAAGAGATTAAAATAGAGTTCCAGGAAGTTGACTCTCATCCTGAAGGCCATGGGCTCTTTGTAGTAAATAAGAAAGCTAGTCGCTCTTTTTAAAAGGCCTCCGTTCTCGACACTGACAGTAATGCAGCTATTCCATCTCGCACTGCTGATATCATGGCATAGGGACCTAAAATGAGGCCTGTCTTGCCAGCTGAGGGATAGTGTTCTCCAAATTATCAGGAATGTTCTGTTCCACAGTTCTTACTCGCCATGGTGTCTGATACTAGATGAATCAGCCATTAATATTAACTCAAAAAAATAAATCGCAATTAATTTACAGTTTTACACTCTTACAAGCAACAAGCTCTTCTTCCGTTATATCTTACTAGTCTTACTCATTTTAATACAAGGTCAAAAGAATTAATCAATTTCTTAAACAAGTTAGGACCATCAATGTCCAATGACCGTTATCTTGTTTCATTTAACTTTGGTAAGATAACAATCCAGAAAGTTTGAGCACTGTGTACGTCACTGACATTCAATATTTTCACATCATATTCAGTGGACAACAGAGATCACAACTTTATTCCAATAACTTCCTAGAACGCGCGACACAGCACAACTATATCTTTTCCAAACACCTCGACAGTGCAATTCACTTTCCATAAATGGAATGAAAGTTAATAGATTTTCTGAAAGCTGCGTGTCTGTCCCTTCTGCTTTGTCTTCTGGAAAAATTATTGTTAGTGCCTGATTTACGAAGCATCACTGACGCTTGAATGAGTACCACTTCGCACCATCAAAAATAACCATCATTAGGTCACACCTTCTGTACAAACACAGTGTACAAGCCAATCCATTACAGCATCCATTCTTCCTTTGTTTCCAGTTGCATGGAAACATAGAAATCAATCGCAATGATCAGGTGTACTATTGATGTCAGCATGCCAATACGTTGTATCGTTAATCCAAGATTGACAATCGCCCTAAATTCTCATTAATAATTTTTAATATATTTCAGAAAAATGGACGAAGCCTAATGCATATATGTACCGTGAATATGTATAATTTCTGGAAAAGAATCTTTTCCAAATCTTCCTCAAACGTATTTTCATTATTTTTTATTGTTAATATAGATATGAAGACATTTACGATATTCAACATTAAGGCACTAATATTTTTAATGGTCAATTAATCTATTATTATGATATAATCTTTAATGGCACTAATACCTCATTTTAGGTCAGGACAAGAAAAAGGTAGAAAAATGCATATTCTGGACCATTTCTGGGGGTTTGCGCAATGCAGGAAAGGCAGCCGGAAAAGCGGCTCTCTGAAAAAAAGATCTAAAATATTTCATTTCAGCAATGCCAAAATGCTCGTAATCACTAACTTGCTTTATATATTTTCTTTGAGCGAATGGCGCGAGGCCGCCATTTTGTAAAATGGTTTTGATGGGTGAACAGGATGAAAACCACAATGGTTCCAGTGTTGCTAGTCTTGTGGTCTATGAAACACAACACCAAGTCAAATGCTCTTGTAGCACAAAGTACACGATCCTTCCACATATCTGCCGGACTCTCTGGTCGAGGTGTGAGCGGCTACGAGGCTCATGTCACTTCGGCGACGAGGCTCACGTCACTTCGGCGACGAGGCTGAGTCACGTCACTTCGGCTACGAGGCTCACGTCACTTCGGCGACGAGGCTCATGTCACTTTGGCTACGAGGCTCACGTCACTTCGGCTTATCACGATCTTCCTCATTATTTTACCACTCTAGTTCCCAAGATCTAAATTAATGAAACGTCGATAACGTCTGTCTGTCCTTGATCGACACACTTCAGTCAAGGGAGTCATCACCATCACCGCCGCCGCCTCACCACCACCGCAGTCGCCATCACATCCACCACCGCCACATCACCATCACACTCACAACTACATCCGCTACCAAGCACCACTGTAGCTTCTACAGCAGCCACCACCACCACCGCAGCCATCGCCACCGCAGCCGCCGCCACCACAGTCGCCGCCACCGCAGCCGTTCCTCATCTCTACTATTCCACTATAAGTTTTTAAGAGTTTAATTAATCTGAATATTGAAGTGTTTTAGAAGTGACTAATTACTTTTTGGAGACGAAATAATGCTAGATTTTATACTTTATATATATATATATATATATATATATATATATATATATATATATATATATATATATATATCACTCTAACAACTAACGAGTGGTATTAATCAGTAACAACACTGCGCTAGCCAAGGATTCGAACCCATGTTGTACTGGCCTGCCTCATGGTAAGCGAGAACCACATGACGCTTTAAACCACAGGACCACCCAACCCTACAAGAATGGCGCAGCCAGCACACAGCTAGCTGTTGGGCCACCATCCGAGGGCATACGGAGGTGTGGGAGCTTCTAAGCTAATTTCATTTTCATCCCTGTTTGGTGTACTAGCCTCACCAGCAGCATTTATATATTATTGTAACCACGAACGAGTGGTTTAAAGCGTCATGTGGTTCTCGCTTACCATGAGGCAGGCCAGTACATGGGTTCGAATCCTTGGCTAGCGCAGTGTTGTTATTGATATATATATATATATATATATATATATATATATATATATATATATATATATATATATATATATATATATATATATATATATGCAAGGAATTCGCAAGAGCAGGCGAAATATACACAAACACTGATCTCTGGCTGAAGGAGACTCGAACCTACGAACCTTGGAACAAAGTAAGCAGTGCTTTACCAATCTACCCACACTGGACCAATACCTTGGAGTCCATCTTGCGCTAGACTTTGATCCAAGGCAGCCAGCTTTCAGGGAGAAGGCTTACAGCTTTTCATCTCATCCCCTGCATGCATCAGTGTTTGTGTATATTTCGCCTGCTCTTGCGAATGCCTTGCAGGGGATGAGATGAAAAGCTGTAAGCCTTCTCCCTGAAAGCTGGCTGCCTTGGATCAAAGTCTAGCGCAAGCTGGACTCCAAGGTATTGGTCCAGTGTGGGTAGATTGGTGATGAGGGTATCAATTGATTTAGATAAAGAAAAACTGGATATCAAATTGGGGAGGAGGAGTATGGAAGAAGTGAATGTTTTCAGATATTTGGGAGTTGATGTGTCAGTGGATGGATTTATGAAGGATGAGGTTAATCATAGGATTGATGAGGGAAAAGAGATGAGTGGTGCGTTGAGGTGTATGTGGAGACAAAAAACATTATCTATGGAGGCAAAGAAGGGAATGTATGAAAGTATAGTAGTACCAACACTCTTATATGGGTGTGAAGTTTGGGTGGTAAATACAGCAGCGAGGAGACGGTTGGAGGCAGTGGAGATGTGCTGTCTAAGGGCAATGTGTGGTGTAAATATTATGCAGAAAGTTCGGAGTGTGGAAATTAGGAGAAGGTGTGGAGTTAATAAAAGTATTAGTCAGAGGGCTGAAGAGGGGTTGTTGAGGTGGTTTGGTCATTTAGAGAGAATGCATCGAAGTAGAATGACATGGAGAGCGTATAAATCTGTAGGGGAAGGAAGGCGGGGTAGGGGTCGTCCTCGAAATGGTTGGAAGGGGAAAGGGAGGTTTTGTGGGCGAGGGGCTTGGACTTCCAGCAGGCGTGCATGAGCGTGTTCGATAGGAGTGAATGGAGACGAATGGTATTTGGGACCTGACGATCTGTTGGAGTGTGGGCAGGGTAATATTTAGTGAAGGGATTCAGGGAAACCGGTTATTTTTGTATAGCCGGACTTGAGTCCTGGAAATGGGAAGTACAATGCCTGCACTCTAAAAGAGGGGTCTGGGATATTAGCAGTTTGGAGGGATATTTTGCGTATCTTTATACGTATATGCTTCTAAACTGTTGTGTTCTGAGCACCTTTGCAAAAACAGTGATTATGTGTGAGTGAGGTGAAAGCGTTGAATGATGATGAAAGTATTTTCTTTTTGGGGATTTTCTTTCTTTTTGGGTCACCCTGCCTCGGTGGGAGACTGCCAACTTGTTAAATATATATATATATATATTTTTTTTTTTCAACAAACCGGCCATATCCCACCAAGGCTTGCTTGTTTGCTTGTTCAGACCAGAGCTTTGGTGAGATGGGTAAGGAAGAAGGATGGGTAAGGATGGAAATATTGGAAAAGGGTGGGAGGGGGGAGAGAGGTAGGATATAAAGGCAAGTGGCCCAACCACTTTGGTGTAATTTAAAAAGTGTACGTGAAATGATAAGATATTATTTAAGGGGTATAATACTAACCCATCAGAGTCACATAGATATAACAGAATATAAGTACATGACTCTGAATTGCTAGTAATTATACAAGTTGCAATTCTTTTTTTTTTTTTTTTTTTTTTTTTTTTTTTTTTTTTTTTTTTTTTTTTTTTTTTTTTTTTGCGATTGCACAACGGATATTTATGCGACAAGGAAGGCAATAATTTTCTGGCCAGTTTATAGAATTTCGTGACAATGGCTTCTTACAGGTGGTGTCCAGCCATAGTAAATAGCATAATTTTTACATTAGAAAGTTATATAAGATGTCTCCCTAATTGGGGGCGATGATTTTCTCAGTATACATAGAAGGGTTCTGGTGTTACCCAATCTTCTTCATCAGGGAGGTTGCTCAATATCATGGGTCGAGGGTAATCATCTTTATGTATAAAACGACGGACCCTCTGTGGGAGAGTCATTCTTTGAGTCCTGTGAGGAGGAGTATTGATTATATAATCCGTGGTATTTACCACTTGTATAGCATGTTCTCTATCTGGCATGTATAGTTCTTGCATTGAATAGAGTTGTTTCTTTTTTAGAGTGTCGAGGCGTACATTTATGGCAGTAATATCTTGTTGTATGTGTAAATCTGCCATTTTAACTCTGTCTCTCCTCCTGGTATCGGTAATGAAGCGAAGAGCTCTATTCTGGACCCTTTGTAGCCGTAGCATGTTGGTCTTTGTTGTTAATGACATTGGGACACAAGGGTATTCGAGTATAGGTCTTATTATCATTTTATACAGATGTTTTTTGACATGTTGAGGGGCTTGATTGAATCGAAAGAGACTGCTAAGACCGGCTTTGGCTATGTTGATCTTTTTAGTTACATGAGATGTTGAGTGGAGCAGCCTGTCTATTTCATATCCCAAAATCTTGTTAGGGTTTCTAATGGCTACAGGTGTACCTCTGATGGAGATACCCCCTTTATCTTCAATTGTTGATGCAAAACATCCTATCGTGCTAACAAGGACCTTGTCAGGATTAGTTGTAATTCTCCATTTCTTTTCCCAATTAGATGTTCTACGAAGTTCAATATTCATTTTTTCTATGACTCTCTCATACTTGTATTTTCCTGTTAACGGAGTTGATGAGACGACATGAATAACATCATCTGCAAACTGTGTCACAATTGTGTCATTAAACTCTGGTTGAGGAAGGTCATTCACATAAATGTTGAACAGAATTGGACTTAGACAAGAACCTTGTGGGACACCAGCTGTCGGTATAAAAGGCTCTGTCGACCTGCCATGAAAGGTGGGAATGATTTTTCTTTGAGTTAAGAAATTATATATTAATCTGAGAAAAGTCCAGTTATGGTCTGGTAGGTCAATGAGTTTGTATATAAGGCCATCATGCCATAAGCTATCAAAAGCTTTATGAACATCTCTGGTGGCAATTAAGGCAAGATTGCCCTGATGTTTTAGACTTGCTACAGTATCGAAAATAACATTTATTGCATGATTGGTACCTCTATGTGTTCTAAAGCCAAATTGTTTTTCAGTAAAAAAGTGATTAAACTCCATATAGTAGTTCAATCTGTTGGAAATAACTTTCTCAAGAACTTTTCCAGTGACTTCAAGTAAAGATATAGGTCTATAGTTCCCAGGTTGATGGATGTCTTTATTGGGCTTACCAAGAAAGATCATCCTAGCAGTCTTAAAAACAACTGGAAAATGTCCTGAGGCCAAGATGGCATTAAAAATATTTACCAAAGACTGTTTACAATTTCTAGGTAGGTACTTTATTTGTTTCATTGTTATTCCAGAGAGGCCAGGGGCTCTATTTCTCATTCTTCCAATAACCTGGCTTATCTCTAGTAATGTAATAGGTCTAGTAAGCGGGTGGGTATCTTCAAGAGTTGACGTATCGATGGAAGGTAGTGGTTGTAGATCATCCAAGTTCTCATCTCTCCATTCATTTACCAACTGATAATGATTATTGTTAAATTGACGACTCTTATTGTGGGAGAGAATTTTCTCCCATACATCACCCATCAAATTAGCCTGGTCCTGTGGATCATCAAGTTTAATTTCAACATCTTCATCACCCTCATCAGTGAAGGTATGAACTAGGTAATTAGGAGCCTTGTGCGTTGACCCTAAAAGTTGTCGGATCTTACTCCAAAATTTTGCTGGTTCCCGTTTATACTGATTAGCTTGAAGAACTAGAAATTTCCATATGTCCCGTTTGTGATGACTAATCATGTTAATTAATTCGTGCCTTAATCGGTGCAGTGTAGCTGCTGGTGGTTGTCGCGTTTGAAGATGCCTTCGACATTCTGCTTGATAATTTCTTAAATTGTCTCTAATTTCCCTAGTAGGTTTATATTGTTGGTATATCTTTGTGGAAGCTAATTGACAAGTTGCATTAGTAGCTTCAATTATTCGATTATGCAGGGACCTGATTGCATCATCAATTGCATTGGAAGGTAGATTTTCCAATGACACAATTTCATCGTCACCCAGATATGCCCTGAAGGGGTCAAATCCTAGGGTGTTAAGATTGGGTTTAGGAGTTACAGGTATTCTAAATGGAGAAGTTTGTAGTTGTATTATAACAGGGATATGGTCAGATCCTACATTTCCACCAGGAGATATACGACAGTGAAAGATGTCACAGTCTCTGTTTGTCAGTACTATATCTGGTGTCCCTGGATGAGGTCCAATGTACGATTTAAAGAATGGGCCTTGAAATGACAAGTTTCTAGCTGTCATGATATTAAAGAGTTGTTTTCCTTTTAAGTCACCCAGTGGAATACCAGCTCCACAGTTGAAGAGGGTGATGAGCATTAAAATCTCCAGCAAGAATTGTTGGAATATTCCTGCTTAATATCCTATGTAGAGGAATTGACTCTATATATTGTTGTCTCGGGGGAAAATATCCAGTTACGATCAGACGTTGTCATTTCTATTGCAAGAATGTTATCTTCATCAACATGAATATTTTTAAATGTATAGCCTAATTTAACTAAGATGGCTACACCACTAAAGGGTCCTCTCGATTTCTCCACAGTAGAGTAACCACGTAATTTAATATGTTGATCAACTCTTGCAGCTGTCTCGTTCAAAAGTATAACATCGGGATTGTAGTTATGTAGTTCAACCTCAAGAAGGTAACGGTTATTAAAGAAATGTTGAACATTAAGTTGGAAAATTGTAATCCCCATTATTTCTTGCACTTCGCTCGTGTACTGCGGTCTGAACGCCTGCAAGTAATGTCACGTGTTGTATCCACACTATCCCTGCTGGACTCGTCAAGGGGAGGAGGGAACTTTTGCGTAGTTGCTTGTGTATTAAAAATGCCATCATCTTCACTAGAGGTAGTAATATTAACAGACTCATTAGAATAATTAGAGTCATCATCAGAAAACTGAGGTATGCTATTCCCAGTTACAGGTAGCAGAGGCTCGTGAGAGTTAATGGTAGACTGTGGAGGCTCCAAGGGAATATTAGGCAGGCAAGGTGAGTCACCCTGGGAAAGTTCCTGTTCAACAGGATCAGCTTCTATAGCGGGAGAGTAGGCACCAATTTCTGGGGCATTGTTATGTTCAGTTGTTGACTTATCGGGTTGAGGGGAGTTGACAACCTGGGTTTGCGAGGTGGGCGATCCCTGGGCCAGGGATGACTTAGGCTTATTTTTAGATGTAGAGTATGGTACATACTTCTTGTTATGAGAAGGCTGGGTCATAATAGCCTTCACATTTTCTGGGATAGTGATGGGAGTGATCCCATTAGCCATTAACAGATCATTTAAAAACTGAGAGCAGAGTTGAATGTCACCACCTGCTATGTCTTTGGCCAGCATATACATTAGATGTGCTCTCGTCATATCCCCGGCTGTGGATACCTGAGACATAGGAGATGCGACTGAACCTTGTTGTTGCGTTTGTGTATGTTGTAAGTGAGGGTTAGATTGGGGCGCTCCAAGAGGGGCAGAATTCCAAACATTGGAACCATTGGTAGAGACCTGAGGAGTCCCACTTGATCCAGGCAGAGCTGGGAAGGAAGTTTGGGACATCGTTGGCGGTGCCTGGGGAGTCGTCTTCTTAGAAGTGGACAGTTTCTTGGCTTCAAGAATTTTCTGCATTTCCTTTTTTCTTTCAGGACAAATAGCAGAAACAGCATGATGTTTTCCATTGCAGAGGACACATTTGGGTGTATTTTTGTTGTTACAATCTCGATACGAATGTTGGCCAGAGCAAATGCTACAAATCTGCCCTTGAGTACTGCATTTGTTGTTGTTATGACCAAAGGCATAACACTTAAAACATTGTGTCACACTGACAAATCGTTCAAGAGAGATTTGGTCAGGTGTACATCTGGTGCCAAAACATTTGAAGCCATTTTGACACACAAGTTTGGCCTCCTCAGGTGTCTCAAGTATTAACTTTAAGGTTACCTTGTTGTTGTTAGGATTAGAGAATTTATGTGCTTCTACAGCCCTAAATTCAGAATTCTCTGTATTAATGTCCTCAACAATTTCATTCACAGTGCTATTTTTCATAAAATTGTTGATTCTGGCCACAAACACAGTCCTCTGAGCATGATAGCTCTCAGGTGCAACTGGGGTAACACCAGAAGTCTTCAGTTTATCCAGGACATCATGCTTCAGCAGTTGAAGTAACTCTTCTTCCGAAGAGAGGAGAAGTACTGCTCCAGCGTGGGTTTGAAAAACATCCACTGGAGCAACAGTTGAGTTGGAGCAAATACATGTTAGAATTTCTTTCATGGACATTTGATTACCATCAATGCGTAATCTTACACGTATCCTCGCCATGATGTCTAGGAAGGAGCATCTGGCAGAGGAGTTGCTTAACAAAAAGGGATCTTTCCTTAATGTTAGCCTAACATCCTATTTCAGCTGACTTATGAAGGTCAGCCCCTAAGATAGCCTACCCTCGAGTAGTGAGGGGAAAGGGCCCAAGGCAAAGATCGGCCGGATTTTAAAAAACCACACGGGCTACCGGATGGTCAAAATGCCTTGTGTTAACTCGCCAAAGCGAAGTTGCCGAAAAAGAAGAAGATAGGAAAGTCAGAAGGATAGCAGTGTATGTAGTGTGTTAAGTGTGTGGGCCAGTGTTGATGTTTGGGTGAGGGGAGGATGGGGAAGGATGGGGGGATGGGGATGAGAGGGGTGAACAAGCAAGCAAGTCACCGCCTTACCCTCTTGATGGGATGGGGCTCGAAGTGACTGCAAGCAAGTTTCCTCTCAGCTCTGGTGAAGAATTACTCAGGATAACTCAAGAAAAATCTCGAGCAACAGTGTTCAGAGTTGCTCAGCTGAAGAGCAGGAACGACGACGTCTTCTCTCCACGGTGGCTGGGCTGCTACTCTATCCCCCCCCCCCCAAAGGCGGGGTGGCCCAAAAAGAAAAACAAAAGTTTCTCTTTTTAAATTTAGTAATTTATGCAGGAGAAGGGGTTACTAGCCCCTTGCTCCTGGCATTTTAGTCGCCTCTTACAACACGCATAGCTTACGGAGGAAGAATTCTGTCCCACTTCCCCATGGAGATAAGAGGAAATAAACAAGAACAAGAAAGTAAGAAAATAGAAGAAAACCCAGAGGGGTGTGTATATATACATGCTTGTACATGTATGTGTAGTGTGACCTAAGTGTAAGTAGAAGTAGCAAGACGTACCTGAAACCTTGCATGTTTATGAGACAAAAAATGAACACCAGCAATCCTACCATCATGTAAAACAATTACAGGCTTTCGTTTTACATTCACTTGGCAGGACAGTAGTACCTCCCTGGGCGGTTGCTCTCTACCACCCTACTACCTATATATATATATATATATATATATATATATATATATATATATATATATATATATATATATATATATATATATATATATATATATATATATATATATACAAATATGCAAAACAACCACGCGGGGAGTAGAATGATATCTCTAGGACTTTCATGTTGCAATCAACACCTCATCAGGAGCTTGCAAAATTGCAATTTTCGTTAGGTTCGGAATGATGTTTGCGAAATTATTGCATACACAAATTTTCGCTTGCCTTATTCGACAAGAACAGCGTAGCCTTTTAAGCGAAAACTGCAAGTTTTACCTATTCGGCACGATATATATATATATATATATATATATATATATATATATATATATATATATTCAATAAGATCACAGTAAACAGGTGATTTCAGAATATGCAAAACAACCACTCTGAAAGAATAGAGAAATTCCAAGCGCTTTCGTGACTACTCACATTATCAAGGAACTATGAAAGTAAAGCATCCAAGGAAGCTATATAAGGGGTATGGCCAGCACCTCACTATCAGATCCCACAACGGTTAAACACCTGACGCGCGCCGACCCAACTTGGATAGGTCCTTTGCACAACTCACCCACAAACTATTCTACCCAAGAAAATTTAAAAATTATTTGTCCAATGTATTATTAAATTCTTCCCAAATTCTATTAATTATAAATGGCTCTAATTTATATAAACCAAAGGAAATATTCATATTATTGTCAAACTGCTTTTTATGAAACAAGATTCAATTATATTCCTGTCGACCATGGACTTGCTTGATACTACTTTCTCAACTTTTTGAAAATCAATTGGATGGTTAAAATCTCTTACATGAATAAATAGAGCATTGGAATCTTGTCCAGTTCTAATGCTAAATTTATGTTAACATAAGAACATAAGAACATAAGAATGTAGGAACACTGCAGAAGGCCTACTGGCCCATACGAGGCAAGTCCTTATCAAAACGACATCTACCTAAAGCTACCCAAGAAATAACTCCCGTACCCCATGACACCAATCAAACCCTGATTAAAACCCTGTTTTAATCTTAGTTCGAGATTTTTACCAGTTTGACCGTAATAAACTTTATCGCAAATTTTACAAGGAATCTTATAGACACATCCATCAGCATTTTGGGGGGAATTCTTTTTCAAAAGTTTTTTTACTGTATCAAGATTTTTGAATACAACTTTAATATTAAAAGTCTTAAGAAGAGAAGGTATATCAACCAAGTTTTCATGGTAAGGGAGAACCAACATATTTTTAGTTGAATAAGGCTGGTTGTCCCTTTTTGGATTGTAAAAAGTATTTCTAGCAACTTTAAAAGATTTATCAATTACATTTCTTGGGTATTTTAAATCATTACCTATTTCAAAAATTTTGGATATTTCCTCATCTATGAACTCAGGACTACAAATTCGTAAAGCTCTCAAAAACATTGATGAGAAAACAGACAGTTTGACTCTATCTTGATGCGAGGAATAATAGTGGACATAGGAACAGTTCCTATGTTCACTACTGTTCCTATGTCCACTATTATTCCTCGCATCAAGATAGAGTCAAACTGTCTGTTTTCTCATCAATGTTTTTGAGAGCTTTACGAATTTGTAGTCCTGAGTTCATAGATGAGGAAATATCCAAAATTTATGAAATAGGTAATGATTTAAAATACCCAAGAAATGTAATTGATAAATCTTTTAAAGTTGCTAGAAATACTTTTTACAATCCAAAAAGGGACAACCAGCCTTATTCAACTAAAAATATGTTGGTTCTCCCTTACCATGAAAACTTGGTTGATATGCCTTCTCTTCTTAAGACTTTTAATATTAAAGTTGTATTCAAAAATCTTGATACAGTAAAAAAACTTTTGATAAAGAATTCCCCCCAAAATGCTGATGGATGTGTCTATAAGATTCCTTGTAAAATTTGCGATAAAGTTTATTACGGTCAAACTGGTAAAAATCTCGAACTAAGATTAAAACAACATAAATATAGCATTAGAACTGGACAAGGTTCCAATGCACTATTTATTCATGTAAGAGATTTTAACCATCCAATTGATTTTCAAAAAGTTGAGAAAGTAGTATCAAGCAAGTCCATGGTCGAGAGGAATATAATTGAATCTTGTTTCATAAAAAGCAGTTTTGACAATAATATGAATATTTCCTTTGGTTTATATAAATTAGATCCATTTATAGTTAATAGAATTTGGGAAGAATTTAATAATACACTGGACAAATAATTTTTAAATTTTCTTGGGTAGAATAGTTTGTGGGTAAGTTGTGCAAAGGACCTATCCAAGTTGGGTCAGCGCGCGTCAGGTGTTTAACCGTTGTGGGATCTGATAGTGAGGTGCTGGCCAGACCCCTTATATAGCTTCCTTGGATGCTTTACTTTCATAGTTCCTTGATAATGTGAGTAGTCACGAAAGCGCTTGGAATTTCTCTATTTTTTCAGAGTGGTTGTTTTGCATATATATATATATATATATATATATATATATATATATATATATATATATATATATATATATATATATATATATATATATATATATATATATATATATGAAGAACGATTAAAGTCCCTTAAATTACATTCACTTATAAGACAAAGAATGAGGGGAGACATTATCGAGGTCTAATAATAACGATCCCAAATGGGTTAACAGGAGGCTAAAGCATCTATTAGAGGAGAAAAGAGGAATTTATTGGCGCATCAAAAGAGGAGAGGTTAACCTTACTGACCAATATGTTCAGCTTAAAAGAGAGGTAAACAAAGGGATTAGAAAGGCTAAACGTGACTATGAAATTAGAGTTGCTAATGAATCAAAGATTAATCCAAATCGGTTCTTTCAAGTGTGCAAGACAAGGTGAAGGAAAAAGTAGGACCTCTGAAAATTGGGAATGGACAGCTGACGGATAACGAACCCGGAAATGCGTTCCCTATTTAATGACTATTTTTCGTCAAGTTCGAAACTCATTTGCCTCCACTATTATTTAACACGCTCACACTTGCCTGCTGGATGTCCAAGTCGCTTGCACACAAAACCCTCTTTTTCCCCCTCCCTCTATACTTTCCTACGACGACCCTTATCCCACTTTCCCTCCGCTAAAGATTTATACACCCCACAAGGGTATTTTGCTCCATCCTCTCTAAATTTCCAAACTACTTCAACAACTCCTCCTCGGCCCTCCGGATAATACTTTTTAGTAATCTTCACTTCCTCCTAATCTCCAAACTATGAATTTTCTGCACAATATTTACACCACACATCGCCCTCGAACACGACATCTTCAGTGTATCCAGGTGGGCGTCTTTCCGTGCACCTGCTGCCCTTGTTCACCTAGCAGTTAGTAGGTACCTGGTTGTTAATCGACAGTTGTGGGTCGCATCCCGGAGAGGCGAGGGGGGGGAGGACAGAATACAGTTGAGAAAGCTGGGCTTTGAAATGAGCTGAGGTAGAATAACAGGTCTTAGTTTGTACGATTGGTCTGTGTTGAGAAGAAAAATAATGTGCAGATTTAGAAAAATCTGGTTACCCACATCCAAAAAATGTCTTAATAGAATAAGAAAAAAATAATGATACTTGGAAGAAATATGAGAATTCTAAGAACCAGAAATGTGTAAAAAAAATGATCATGGAAAATACTATTTTATGACTTTGACTTTCCATTTTCTCTCATAAGATGCACTGAAAGTTACACATGTGCTTATTTTCATACGCAAAGAAATAAGAAGACGAGAGAAATAAGTCAAAGGCTCTGAGCAGACAAATAAATATATGGAGAGACAGCAGGTGAAGCACAAGGATCGCAAATTGGAAAAAGATGTATTTCAGCCGCTGAGCGACCCGAGAAACGTAGTCATATTCCCCTGTACCTCAGTGCAGGTGAAAGGAATAGTGTAGAGTGCGGTGTAAGTTTCTAATGCAGTTACATATTAGAGCTGAAAATTTAAAGAGCATCAGAAGAGACATTTACAAATTATCACAGGGATTCCAATATCCCAATTTCTTCAATAAAAGAAGTAAATTTGGACATAAACTGTTCTAAACTAAAACATCCCTTAAGAAGCACTAGCTTTGGAAAGCATGAGTATATCATGTTTCCCAACCAGCGAACCAGCTGCAAAGGGTTTACCTATCAAAGGGGCTCCCGCCATTATACCAGTACCTGGGTTCAACCTGGGTTCAACCTGGGTTCAACCTGGGTTCAAATGGAACATGCTCTTAGCATGCCACAGTTATCCACAAAGTATGCAATGCTTTAAGATAATGAGGCTGATGGACGAGAAACCATCAGCTTCACATCAATACGTTCCCTATATATATATGTACGTCCTCCTTCCCCAGGTAGATCTGTTTCTGACTTGATAGATACCACTGTAAGGGCGATACTTCGTCACTAACGGAAAGCATTATATTGGATTTCTCTTTCTTTTTCCATAGAGGAATAGTGCAGCAGGTTTACTGGTGCACCGTAAGTAAGGTCCTCAAATCCAGTCTCTTCTCTGCTGTATATTTGTCCAAACTGTCATTAGTCTACCTATAAAGTCAGCTTCAACAAACCTCATCTTACTCTTCACGTCACTAAGTTACCTATATATGTACGCACAACCTCTCTTCCCAGGTAGATAAATTTCTGATTTGATAAAGCTCACTGTGTGGGCAAAACGTTGTCAATAGAAAAACGTATTATACTACACTCATTTTATACAGCCTGATCTTAAGGGGCACGTAAGTTCCCCCGTCTTCTAATAACATGTTCATTTTTCCATTATAATCTACCTTGTCCATAATTACTATTGCATTTGCTTTCTCTGTGTTGTAGAAGTCTGTGTTGTGTTGTAGAAGTCTGAACTTTGCTCAGACCTCTACAGCACAATTGTCCTTAAAGATTTGTTAAATTATACCATGAATTAAGGAAAGATCCTGGACTTCACATTACGAAACAGACAAAGCAAATGCAATAGTAATTATGGACAAGGTAGATTATAATGGACAAATGAACATGTTATTAGAAGACAGAGCAGGCACCTCTCTCCAGCTGTTTGCATTCACTGTAAATTATCAACTGACTTAGCACATTATGTTATCGTTTTGTCAAGTAATCAGAATGCAAGGTCTATCATCAAACATATTTATGAAAGATTAAAGCATAATATAGTAGTATGCCTGTTTTTTTGTTTTTTTAATTTAAAGGAACGATATTAACAAACTTGTCCAGTTTTAGAAATAAATAAGTAAATACCACTGAAAATTTATAAAAACAAAAAATTTCGAGCCTTTTAAACCATCTGAAATTTTAAAACATTTGCCAAAGAGAGAAAAATTGTTTCCCTATAAATACTGGATGTTGAAAAGTTTGTTTCTACAAGAAATATTCCCTAAGATTTCATGTATTCATTTTATTCAGTGTTTACTCAGCTCGAAGAGTCGAGTAATACGTCTGAATTTATATAAATATCATCAAACTCAATGTTGGTCGGAAATAGAGTTGGTAAATCTTTGCCAGTCCACGACGCTTTTCACAAACCAAAATACATACAACTTTAAATGAAAATGTTCCGCTTCAGTTAGTACGAATTTTTGTGTAGTTCAAAGTGGAAGGGCAGAGGAATGAGAGAGAAATGGAGGAGTGAGAGAAGTGGAGGGATGTAAGATAAAAAAAAATGAAGGTGATGAAGAAATGTGAAGGGGTGAGAGAGAAGTGGAAGGGTGAGAAAGAGAAGTGGAAGGGTGAGAAAGAGAAGTGGAAGGGTAAGAGAGAGAAGTTGTCGGGTGGGAAACCATAGAATGGATGAGAAGCTGCCGACAAGACTTGCAGTGTTCCTCCTTTCTTATGAAGTCTTTATGACAGTCATCAGACTGAATAAAACTGTTATTATTCTTGAACTGTCAAATGACATTTGACACAGTCGCTCACAGGAGTCAATATCAAACTTAGGAATAGACCTGCAACAACTGGAAAACTCAGTTGAACAGCTAAGAAATAACTGGGAGTCACGGTGAGAGGTGGTGTAAGAAGAGAGATTAGTCGAATCCAAATGGCATACCACTGACAAAAGTGATGAAAACACACGATATAGAGCGAGCACTTACTGAACAGCACTTATCTCTGTATAGGTCTTATATAAGTCATGACTATTTATCTCTAAACACAGCGAATGGTTTTCCAAATTAAAGCTTTGTCCTGCAACATCTCTTTCTTTCACATGAAGAGAGGTGACAAATGGAGTACCACATGATTTAATTACCGGATTCATAAAGTAACGTTGAGTGAGGAACTCGTGTAATACAGTACTAGAAAGGTATATATGAAGCTGAGCAGAGAGCACCCGCACTTGTCAATAGTTACTCCAGCCTTTTCATAGTGATAATTGACCACAGACGAAAATTTGAAGTTGATGAAATAAAGCATTAAGTTATAAACGAAAACCTTGAAAGAAGTTGACTGATAATGAGGACATTGTAACTAATAATGTCTGTTCCCAGGCATTAAGTCGTACAGTATTTAATGGTTCACTAAACTCATGAAAATTAAAAACGCTATAAAAACGCGAGTTTTCAACATTTCTTCACCTTCATTTTTTCCCAGCACCTTTCTGTTTAAAAACTTCTACAATTCTTTAAGAAAAACATATTTTTTTTTTTAAGAAAATCTAATGTGATAAAAAGAATATCTATAAACTGGGATATTGGCACCCAAAAAGCCCAGATTCAATAAAAAAAAGTTATAATTAAGATACACCAAAGCTTAATGTCGGAAGCCAAACAGAAGAGTTATTCTCTAGTTATTACATGGAAACCAATTTATTTAATAAATTTAGCTCTACATAATTTACATAACTAAAAGTAAATGGCATGCTTTCTTAAAAAAAAAAATTATTAAGATATAACTTAAAGGCCATCACAAAAGGCATTTTCCAGTAAGTGATCTGTATCAAACGATACAAAGTTTTAAACATTTTCATTAAAATTTCGAATTTGCAGCTAACTGTCTAAATTTATAGTGCGTCTTACTTCTTATGGAATACATCGGCGTTACTGTTTTAAACAGATAAGACGAACCATTATTTATTTATTTACTGGAAATCATTATCACAGTTTAATAAAATTGGTAAATTGGGAGTTGTGGAAGTCAGTAACACCACCAACCTTGGTGTGTGTAAAATACGCCAGGGCTGAAAATTTTGTGTAAAACACGCCAGGGCTGAAAATTTTGTGTAAAACACACCAGGGCTGAAAATTTCAATCTGATATGAAGAGGCTTTATTTATCGCAGGGATTTCAACGAAGCCAAGTTTTGTAAAAAGAAAAAATATAGTACATTGACAGACTATACTTAATGAGTACTATACTGGCCATAAGATGCACCAGCCATTAAATACTGAAGCTACTCAGAAGAGGAAGACTAATATATTTTATGTTTTTTAACAAATAAATTTCCCCTCTTAATTGGCGTTTGTTCACCTACACAGAGACACTCTCCGTCAGTGTTGAATCAGAAGGCACTTTTCATGAATATATGAATCTACGCTATAGAAGGTTTTGGAAGTTACTGAAGCCATACCAGGATGCTGGGAATGCCTCCTGCAAATATATTCATAAATCTTCAAATGCCAATTGATCCTAGAATCTTGACCTAGTCAACGTAATCTAACGTTGAAAATGTGAAGGCGACTGGATAATGGTTTCTCGTGTTGAGTCAAATAAAAACGAAAAATATTGGAAAAAAAATTAAAGAAAAAAATATGAGAACCATTTCAAGATTCCCTTCGGGGATATCTAATGAAAAAACAAACATGACAACCAATAATCAAGAAAAGTATTCAAAGTTTTAATATTCCCAACCTTTTCAACTACCTATGTTCACTGATAAAAAAACCTTTTGTAATTCGAGAAAGAATAGCAATGGAATCAACAAAGTACGAAGCTACAACACTCACACATCTGCAAGAGAATATTCATTAAAAATGCTACAGGAAAAACTTTCAGAGCCATATTCATCGAATCTTATCCTTAAATCTCAAGATGTTTTCACTTTCAATGAGCAATGCAAATTATGTAATCAGTTTGCATAATTATTAGGAAAAAGAAGTGCTGTTGTCTTCCCTGGAAGAACAAGATCTTTAATCATTCTTTCAACCAATATGCAGAGTTTTATGATGTCTGGGCTCATTATGTTGGAAGTTCTAGTGTGTTAATGCAAGATTTGATTGCCACATATGGTGTTTACCATATGTGGCACAAGTTACAAGTGAGGTTTGAGATGGTGTCGAGTCACATGATGGAAATGTTGGTGAGGTGGTGGAGTATCAGGTGTGCTGGTGTTGTGGTGAGGTGGTGGAGTATCAGGTGTGCTGTTGTTGTGTTGTGGTGGTCAAATATCAGGTGTGCTGGTGTTGTGGTGAGGTGATCAAGTATCAGGTGTTCTGGTGTTGTGGTGAGGTGGTCAAGTGTCAGCTGTGCTGGTGTTGTTGTGAGGTGGTCAAGTATCAAGTGTGCTGGGGTTGTTGTGAGGTGGTCAAGTATTAAGTGTGCTGGGGTTGTGGTGAGGTGGTCAAGTATCAAGTGTGCTGGTGTTGTGGTGAGGTGGTCAAGTATCAGCTGTGCTGGTGTTGTTGTGAGGTGGTCAAGTATCAAGTGTTCTGGGGTTGTGGTGAGGTGGTCAAGTATCAAGTGTGCTGGTGTTGTGACGTGGTCAAATATCAGGTGTTCTGATGTTCTGGTGTAGTGGTCAAATATCAGGTGTTGTTGTGTGGTGGTCAAGTATCAGGTGTGCTGGTGTTGTGGTGAGGTCAAATATTAGGTTTTCTGGTGTTGTGGTCAAATATCAGTTATTCTGGTATTTTGAAGAGGTGGTCAAGTATCAGGTGTGCTGGTGTTGTGGTGTACTGCGACTCCTGAATGGGTCACAATGTATATAATGTATATTTTCTGTTCATATAATTTTATATTGCTTATATTTGCGATAATAGCTAAATCGTAAATATATTGCTTTATATTATTATTTGACTTAGTTATATTATTAGGTAGGATGTAACATTTATATATTATTCAGTGCTCATAGTTCGAGTGGTAAGTAGCTGACAGCATTGTCTAACTACTGTGTTTTCTCTTCGCTCGTTATGCTGCCGGTTTCTTTATGTTGCTGGGCAGCAGCAGTCCACAGAGAGTCACGTGATCAGGGGGAGGTTGATCACACCTCGCCTGGAGTAGTCTGTCTGGGCTGCTCGGTCTATTGTCTGGTTGGACGTGCTTCTAGCAAGAGGTCCCTCTACTCCTCTCCCTTGCTGGCCCTTGTTGGAAGATCGTCTCTATTGCTTTCTTGTTGTTGGGCCTGTGTAACTCTGTTCACAGAACATAGCCTAGACTTAGTGATTTTCGACGTTGTACTGAGGTTGTGTGTCGAATAGACACTCTGAGAAACTCGGGTCCTGAGCTGTAGCTTCTGACCTAATTTGTACTGGTATCTGTGCACCGTCACAGTCGGGGATATTTCTAATGCTGAACTTAGATTCAGTAGTATGGGAGATTTTTGACTTTTGTGGAGGATCTGCAGATGGTCCCTACTTAGTGTCGTTATATTATCTCCTTGTTCCTGATACTGCGTCGCTGTTGCTTGTTATATTGCTGTTCGGCTTAACAGTCGCTTTATTGTTCAAGTAAGCTGTTCTGATTGCCAGGTTGGTCAAGAAGTTAGTTTATGTGAGGACTTTTAGTCAGTCACTGGTTAAGTCTAGTCGAGTCTTCTTAGAGCACTTACACACATACACACAAACTTACTTGTATATATATATATTATGTTATTAAACGTTAACAATGTACCAGACGGTACTTAAAAGCCATAAAGATGTGATATGTGCCTTCAGCACAATACTACTGTACACGAGAGAAGTGATTATTTTGATTATATTAATTACTTTAAGTTATTTTGATATAAGCCTAGACAACTTAATTGTTAATAAACTAATTAAATTTAATTTTTTTTTAGTTGGTAGCCTACCAGTTGTAATCCTGAAGCACTACTGAATCTTACTAAATTCTAATGGATAATTGGACCAGGATACTTGTTACAAAAACCCAGTAACAGGCTGGATGCTAGAAGGGCAGTACTTTCTAGTATTCACTGGAGATTTCTATTATTATTAGAAATTGCATTTTTTGTAACATGGTGTTGTGGTCAAGTATCAGGTGTTCTGGTGGTGTGGTGAGGTGATCAAGTATCAGGTGTGCTGGTATTGTGGTGTGGTGGTGAAGTATCAGGTGTGCTGGTGTTGTGGTGAGGTGGTCAAGTATCAGGTGTTCTGGTGGTGTGGTGAGGTGGTCAAGTATCAGGTGTGCTGGTATTGTGGTGTGGTGGTCAAGTATCAGGTGTGCTGGTATTATGGTGTGGTGGTCAAGTATCAGGTGTGCTGGTGTTGTGGTGTGGTTGTCAAGTATCAGGTGTGCTGGTGTTGTGGTGTGGTTGTCAAGTATCAGGTGTGATGGTGTTCTGGTGTGGTGGTTAAGTATCAGATGTGCTGGTGTTGTGGTGAGGTGGTCAAGTATCAGGTGTGCTGGTGTTGTGGTGAGGTGGTCAAGTATCAGGTGTGCTGGTGTTGTGGTGAGGTGGTCAAGTATCAGGTGTGCTGGTGTTGTGGTGAGGTGGTCAAGTATCAGGTGTTCTGGTGTTGTGGTGAGGTGGTCAAGTATCAGGTGTTCTGGTATTGTCGATATGTGATAATGTTCACTTTCTTCAACCGCGGTGTAGGTGTCAGCAATTATTGAGACTTTTGGCCATTTTTAACACTTCGGTCGTGTTCTGTGATGACGACCCCCGTGTAGGAATTCCATTTCCATCCCAAGTAATTGGTTTATGTGACAACTTTTATTTCTTCCGACCAAAGTAACGAGATACTTCATTACAATAAAAATGTTAATGGAAGTTTTATTACAATATTCGTGTTACGCATTAACACTATTACTTGAGAAAGAGAACCTTTGACATATATGTAAATTCTATAGTTAATTTTCCACAACTTATTTGTTACAATACTTAGCTTAATTAATTCACCGACATATGACGTATTATTCTATTTTGAGGGTAAATGTGCTGTATTATGTCAAATAATTTTTGTTGCGATAATCTTATACTAATTTGTTTTTTAGGAATTCATTCGTTGCCTTACGTATGTCCTTAAATTGCATGGCTTACCTCTGTCAATCACATATTAATTAAATACTATTTTGATAGCCAGTCATTTATAGGATGTTATTAAGGCAGAAATACATAACAGCATTAGCATTAATAATTCTTAATTCGTTAAAATAGGAATTAAAAAACTCACTATATAATTATTAACTGAGAAATGCACACATCTGTGTGTAAATAGGTGAACATGCATAATAAGAAGTCTTATCGATAAGAAGTGAAAACAGCATTAAGAATACAGCTTATTTTTACGTCTACCTGAGGAAAGGTGAGTTCCATCGATCGCTGGAAGCGCAGTATACATAGCCTACCCCTTAAAGAAACACCACTCTAGTCAGTCAAGTGTTCGGGCCTCAGGCACGTCAAGAAGACAGATTTCCCGTGATCACCGAGGGCTCAGGACACACACACACACACACACACACACACACACACACACACACACACACACACACACACACACACACACACGCGCGCGCCCACACACACACGCACACACACGAGGATAGGAGAGATAGGGGGGACATGATAACGACATACAAAATACTGAGAGGAATTGACAAGGTGAACAAAGACAGGATGTTCCAGAGATGGGACACAAAAACGAGAGGTCACAGTTGGAAGTTAGATAAGATAAGATTTCGTTCGGATTTTTAACCCCGGAGGGTTAGCCACCCAGGATAACCCATGAAAGTCAGTGCGTCATCGAGGACTGCCTAACTTATTTCCATTGGGGTCCTCAATCTTGTCCCCCAGGATGCGACCCACACCAGTCGACTAACACACAGGTACCTATTTGCTGCTAGGTGAACAGGACAACAGGTGTAAGGAAACGTGTCGAAATGTTTACACCCGCCGGGAATCGAACCCGGGCCCTCCGTATGTGAAGCGGGAGCTTTAGCCACCAGACCACCGGGCCACTCACCAGACCACCAGACTCAGATGAGTCAAAGGGATGTTAGGAAGTATTTCTTCAGTCATAGAGATGTCAGGAAGTGGAACAGTCTGGAAAGTGACGTAGTGGAGGCAGGATTCATACATAATTTTAAGACGAGGTTTGATAAAGCTCATGGAGCAGGAAGAGAGAGGACCTAGTAGCGACCAGTGAAATGGAGGGGCCAGAACCTATGAATCGACCCCAGCAACCACAATTAGGTGAGTACAATTTGGTGAGTATATATAAACACACACGCACACACGGCACAGCTTCAGGGAGGGAAAATCCTGCATCACGAACCTACTGGAGTTCTATGACAATGTAACAGAAGTAAGACATGATAGAGAGGGATGGGTAGACTGCATCTTCTTGGGCTGTAAGAAGGTTTTCGACCTAGTTCCATACAAGAGTCTTACTGAAAAACTAGAGGAACAAGCAGGAATAAGAGGGAAATGGATCAGGAAATACCTGACAGGAAGGAAACAAAGTGTGCTGGTATGAGATGAGATGTCAGAGTGGGTGCATGTGTCAAGTGGATTTCCACTCGACACATGCGTCGATGATATTACGGAAGGGATAGAGTCAGACGTGTTCCTGTTTGTAGAGGAGAATACAAGCGGAAGAAAATAACGTAATCCTACAAGGGGGTCTGAACAGGCAGCAAGCTTGGTCCGACAAATGGCTTCTGGAGTTTAACCTCAGCAAGTACAAAGTTATGAAGACTGGGGAAGGACAAAGGAAACCGCAGACGGTCTGCAATGACTACAAAACTTACTCAAGGAAAATAATCTTAAGATAAGCATCATACCGAGCACATCTCCTGAGTCACACATCAGCCAAATAACTACTGCAGCATACGGGCGCTAGGCAAACCTGAGAATAGTGTTTCGACATCTAGGTAAGGAGTCATTCTCGACACTGCACCGTCTCCGTCAGGCCCATATTGAAGGTACAGTTACGGAAAAACGTTCCTGGGCACTCTCTCCTCGGCAGAAATATCTGACAACTCAGTCGTAGTAAACAGAGGATTAAAGACTATTTTCATAAATGAATTAGCACAGCCGTCGAGCCGTTACAATGAATGCAGGGACACAGAATATATATATATATATATATATATATATATATATATATATATATATATATATATATATATATATATATATATATATATATATATATATATATAGTCAACAAGGATCTTTAATCGCCATTTCAAACACTGTTAAACAGAGAAGTGGCAGTTTCGTCATCTCTGAAGTATTAACGAGAGTTATTCTTAAAACAATGATACATCCACTACGACTACTACTACTACCACTACTATTACTAATTCTTCCACACCTACTACTACTACTATTATTGCTGTTACTATTACTACTACTATTATTACTACTTCTACTACTACTATTACTGATATTACTATTACCACTACTTCTACCACTATTTCTACTACTACTTCTACTACCACCACCACTACTAATACTGCTATTACTACTCCTCTTACTATTGTACTACTTTTACTGGCACTACGACTACTACTACTACTACTACTGCAGCTACTACTACTACTACCACTACTACTACTGCTGCTGCAACTACTACTACTACTCCTACTACTACTACTGCTACCACTACTACTATTACTACCGTTACTACTACTACTACTATTATTTCTACTACTACTACTACTACTACTACTACTACTACTACTACTACCTTTAGCATGGATGAGTATTATTTGTATCAGTTTTACGAAGCTCCTGGAGAGCGAGACGTTGACACAATAAAAATTCAAATTAGATGAGCGAATATCCTTTTACCAAACTAGGGAATTGTGGGATGTGGAGTCCCATCTTTTTTTTACTGAACGTCTTTAAGGTCGCTTTCCAGTAACCAGAAAGGCACAAAAGTCAGGATTCTAGGATTCTTACATGTTATTAGCAGAGTCAGTTATTAAAGTTAGATTTCTGAAATATGTCACCTTGCAGCTGTGATTTATGAGTCATGTGACCTTGCAGCTGTGATTTATGAGTGATGTGACCCTGCAGCTGTGATTTATGATTGATGTAACCTTGCAGCTGTGATTAATGAGTTATGTGACCTTGCAGCTGTGATTTTTATGAGCGATGTGACCTTACAGCTGTGATTTATGAGTTTTGAGACCTTGCAGCTGTGATTTATGAGTGATGTGACTTTGCAGCTGTGATTTATGAGTGACGTAACCTTGCAGCTGTGATTTATGAGTTATGTGATCTTGCATCTGTTATTTATGGGTTATATGACCTTGCAACTGTGATTTATGAGTTAAGTGACCTTGCAGCTGTGATTTATGAGTGATGTGATCTTGCATCTGTTATTTATGGGTTATGTGACCTTGCAACTGTGATTTATGAGTTATGTGACCTTGCAGCTGTGATTTATGAGTGATGTGACTTTGCAGCTGTTATTTATGAGTTATGTGACCTTGCAGTTGTGATTTACGAGTGATGTGAATTTTCAGCTGTGATTTATGAGTTATGTCGCATTGCAGCTGTGATTTATGAGTTATGTAACCTTGAAGCTGTGATTTATGAGTTATGTCACGTTGCAGGTGTGATTTATGCCACCTTGCAGCTGTGATTTATGAGTTATGTCACCTTACAGCTGTGATTTATGAGTTGTGTCGCCTTGCAACTGTCATTTATGTCACCTTGCAGCTGTGATTTATGAGTTATGTCACCTTGCAGCTGTGATTTATGAGTTATGTCACCTTGCAGCTGTGATTTATGAGTTATGTCACCTTACAGCTGTCATTTATGAGTTATGTCACCTTGCAGCTGTGATTTATGAATTATGTCACCTTACAGCTGTGATTTATGAATTATGTCACTTTACAGCTGTGATTTATGAGTTATGTCACCTTACAGCTGTGATTTATGACTTATGTCACTTTACAGCTGTGATTTATGGGTTATGTCACCTTACAGCTGTGATTTATGAATTATGTCACTTTACAGCTGTGATTTATGGGTTATGTCACCTTACAGCTGTGATTTATGAATTATGTCACTTTACAGCTGTGATTTATGGGTTATGTCACCTTACAGCTGAGATTTATGAATTATGTCACTTTACAGCTGTGATTTATGGGTTATGTCACCTTACAGCTGTGATTTGTGAATTATGTCACTTTACAGCTCCTCCTGTCGTCTTCAATACTTCGGAGAAACTGGTCGATCTCTTTCTGACAGACTTAGGGAACACAAAAATAGTATTAGGCTTGCCGACACTAACAATGCTCTTTTCTGTCACGTCAGAGATCATAGCCATCCTATTGACTGGTCTTCTACTAAAACTGTCTTCCCTACTTCCAACTCGAACAGTCGCCGTCAAGTTGTATCCTCTCTAATACACAACTTTCCTTATATGAATCTTAGTCCTGGCTTCGTCTCTGTAGATGCCTTCCTCTCCCACTACATTGTAAAATGCTCCAAACTTCAGAACACCCGTGACTTAACCTGAATCCTCGTTTTTTTTTTCTTCTTCTTCCTCTTCCCCTTTCCTCTTTCCTTTTCTCCTCTGGGTTGTCTTTCTCTCTCCTGTCTCGTGTTTCTGTTCCTTCTTCATTTATTTCACCACTTCCCCTTTCACGCACCTCTGTGCGCTTGCTCTCCCTCTGTGGGCACCTAGCTCTCTTGCAGTGCTCCCCTTCCTTTGTATTTGACTGGCTCGTTTTCCCACTTCTACCACTACCACTACTACTACCTCTTCTTCTTCTACTACTACTACAACTACTGATGAAATTAAGACACGTGTGCGGCGTCTGGTTGTCTTTGTTGTGGACGTTTCGCCATCCAGTGGCTGGCTGGATGGCGAAACGTCTACGATGGGGATGCCCGGGTGTTGTGCATGTGTCTTAGTTTCATCTTGTCGGTATTATATACAATTCTTGTACTACTACTACCACCACCTCTTCCTGCCTATATATATCCGTCCTGCTCCACTTCTGGTTAGTGTGACTTTGTCAATGGTCCAAGTCGGACCGAAACGTCGTCGTAAGCTTCTCTCTTTTATGTGCGGGTTATTTGTGTATAGTGGCATAAGTAGTAGTAATGTTAATATCAGTAACAGTAGTAGTAGAAGTAGTAATAGTAGAAGTAATAGTAACAGCAGTAATAGCAGTAGTAGTAGATGTGGAAGAATTAGTAATAGTGGTGGTAGTAGTAGTAGTAGTGGATGTATCATTGTTTTAAGAATAAATCTCGTTAATACTTCATCTATGTAGATATTACTGATGAATGATAGTAATATTTCCCTTATACGTCCCATTCAATACATTCGGTCACCTTTTCAAATAATTTTTATGGTTTTTATAATCATGGATATGATATCCGAAAAGTAATTAATTCATAATTGCATTCATAAATCTGCTTTTATATAGATACACAGTAAGTACTGGCAATTAATTGTGTCAACCAATCACCAACGTCCTTACAAGCAGTGCTAATTCATTTATGAAAATAGTCTTTACTCCTCTGTTTACTACGTCTGAGTTGTCAGATATTTCTGCCCAGGAGAGTGTGTCCTGGAACCTTTTTCCGGAACAGTACAATGTTAGTAGGAGGTTGATGTGTCAGCGTCAGGTCAGAGTGCAGCACCGTATGCATACACTAGTCACGCACATACACACGCCCATACACGCGCCCATACACACGCCCATACACACGCCCATACACACACATACACACACACACACACACACAGGGCCAGGAGCTATGAATCGACCCCTGCAACCACAACTAGGTGAGTGCATACACACACAAACGTACACTCACACTTCTTCACAAACTCTCTCACATACACTCACACCCCTCATACACTCACACTTACTCCTTTGCACACATTCTCACACTCCCATAGACCCACATGTTTAATGGGTTTATTGGTAGGCTGTAGCAGGTGCGTGAAAGATATACTTGTTCGGAGGCTTCTTTGTTTATCGTTAAGTCGTGGTGGGTAGGCTTGTGTGTTGTGCCCATGGCCCGGGAGGACCATCCCACGAGAGAGAGCTACTAGGCCTACTGTTTTAACTGCTTGAAGTGTGTCGTCAGAGTGAGAGCGTGGCAAGGGCAGACAGGCTGGCGTGGCAACGCCTATAGGTTGCGGCACCAGCATGGCGCAAAATATGAACTAAGCTGGCAGACAGCATAGGCTGTCTGTGCAGACAGTACAGGCTGTCTACATACGCTCGGCCACCTACCTCGCGTCGTCCCGACGCGACAATACTGGTGGTAAAAGAAACTCGGTCTCTCTCTCATAGGAACAGGGCACAGAACACAAAATAAAAACATATATATACATATGGACATGGAAAAAAAAACTTCCTACAGGGAGAGAAGAAAAAAACATGTGGGTGTGCTAAACATCATGGTCAAAGGCAGTGAGCGTCGATGGGCATCACTGCACGCCTTCCTGCATCTTGACATACTGCAACACAGGAGACATCGCTGCGGCTGAGCTGTGACATAACAGGGTACGGTCTCCTCTGGAACGGTGAAGCAGACATCGTAGGAGTCGCTGCAGGTTTCACTCAACCTGGGGCACGACATGCTGGTGCCCTCGAGTGAGACGTCGACAAAACTCGGCAACTGGGCAGGACTTCTGGCAAGCAACTCAGGAGGACACTTCTCGACTGGTACTGTCACTGGGCTGTCACTGCCGGCGAGCGTGGAGCGAGTTGTGGAGCGAGTCGTGGCAGAGACGACTGGGCGAAACATCAGGGAGTTGTAACATCATACACCAGACTGCAGTGAGCGAGCTAGCAGTCAAAGTGACATCATCTTTGTGCAGGCTGTTCACTGAAGCTTGTGACACGAGGCTGACACAGCGCCTGCCGACAGTGGCTAACTGCGGCTTGGCGAGTGTCTTCTCTCGGCAGTTGGAGTTATAGCAGAGGTTAGTCTAAGCGTCCCAAGACTTGTTTCTCTACATATAACTGCACTCTGATGGTCTGGAGGTGAAGTGAAACAAATCTCGATGGGAATCATAGCAGGTACGATTCTGTAGAACATCACGAGCGACGAGCATAAAAGCTTTCTGTACAAGAGGGCTCGGTCACTCGGGGCTGACTTGACATCAGCTGTCAAATGTACTGGTCACACGGGTGACTTAGCACAGTGGTGCTACTCAGGTCTGGCTCAGACCTCACTGGACACATGGAAACTTTACACACCCGCGGTACATGCGGTACAACATGGCTTAAACTAGCAAATGATGCTTTTCTGTGCATACACTAACATGTGAGAACACTAACTGAGAGGAATTATTTAACACACGACATATATCTTCTCTCAATCTTCTTGACAATACTGAAATAATTACTGAACACTCGATGGTGACATCATGTGATGTCAGGCGTGATGTCGCGAGGTGACGTCAGCAGACATCTCGAGGTGACGTCAGGCAGACATCGTGACGTCATGAAGTCGGGCAGCATCGTCGGTGACGTCAATGTGATGCGGGCAGCAGACCACAGCATGTGGCCTGGGACATCTGGTAACTCGCGTAGCTCGTAGGTCCACGTGACATCGCCCACACCCAACGTGGTGTTGTGATCCACATGGTGTCGTGATCTACGTGGCATGCTGATCCACGCAGCTTCGAGTGGCCTCGGGCACTCGGATACACAGCTCTGGCAATGAATTCACATGGAAAACAACAGAAAACACAGCAGAGGGAGTGAGTAGTGGTGAGTGGTGTATGGTAGGCTGGTGAGGTGTGAGAGTACAGCAGGGCGAGGCAAGGAGTGGCCACTTCCTCCTCCCACAAACATGTGGAGAACTCTCACTGGAAGCAGAAATCGCCACAAAACTCACCTCTGGCTTGCTGAAACAGCTGTGCTGATCTGAACAACAACAGCAGCAACATACAAGTGACGCTGAACACGTGACTTGGGAAACAGCGTGGGACACTGCAGCGTGGGGTCACTGGGACGCCACTTACAATTCTCGAAGAAATTCAGCAAATTTCGGCTGGATCCTGCTTGTACCTGTGTCTGGATGCTCAAACGTGCAGACACGACGTCAGGATAACTTGTTGAGAGATGGATGCTTGTTGTGTAGGGGGATGAAGTGAACAACTTCATTCCTTCCTTCCTTCCTCTCTCTGGGCAAACACACTGCTGCGACCACCGCTGCTACCAATGTTTAATGGGTTTATTGGAAGGCTGTAGCAGGTGCGTGAAAGATATACTTGTTCAGAGGCTTCTTTGTTTATCGTTAAGTCGTGGTGGGTACACAGGCTTGTGTGTTGTGCCCATGGACTGGGAGGACCATTCCACGAGAGAGAGCTACTAGGCCTACTGTCTTGACTGCTTGAAGTGTGTCGCCAGAGTGAGAGCATAGCAAGGGCAGACAGGCTGGCGTGGCAACGCCTATAGGTGGCAGCACCAGCATGGTGCAAAATATGAACTAAGCTGGCAGACAGCATAGACTGTCTGTGCAGACAGTACAGGCTGTCTACACACATAGACCCACACTCACATATTCACCTTGAGTAGTTTGGACATCGAGGATATCTTATGCGATAGATTCCTTGGAGCTAGTGATCATGTAGTTCTGTGCAATGAATACATAGTTGAGCTACAAATGGAGAGGGTAGTAGGAATAGGACGGAAGAAGCCAAATTACAAAAGGGGAGACTGCACAGGCTTTCAAATGAGCTGATGTAGGTAACAGCTCTTAGCTTGCCAATAAAGTTAGGAATCCTTAACCTGTAAATAGCTTGTCAATAAAACTAGGGATCCTTAACCTTGTCAAACCCTGTTTAAAAAAAAAAAAAAAAAAAAAAAAGGAACTTTGTGCAAGACATTCAGTGGGAATGAGAATTTTCAGAAAAACCAGTAAAAGAAATGATGGGCTAGGTGACAACAAAATGCAAGGATGCGGAGGAGAGGTTTGTTCCCAAAGACAACAGAAATATTGGGAAGACAAGAACGAGTCTTTAGTTCACCCAAAAGTTTAGGGAGGCAAAAACTAAGTGCACAAGATAATGGAAAAAGTACAGAAGACAAAGGACCCAGGAAAATAAAGAGATTAGCCGAAGAGCCAGAAATGAATATGCACAGATAAGAAGGGAGGCTCAGCAGCAATACGAAAATGACATAGCATCGAAAGTCAAGTCTGACCCTAAGCAGTTGTATAGACACATAAGGAGGAAAATAACAGTTAAAGACCAGGTAATCAGGCTGAGGAAGGAAGGTGGAGAATTCGCAAGAAACGATCAAGAAGTATGTGAGGAGCTCAACATGAGATTTAAAGAAGTATTTACAGTGGATACAGGAAGGACTCCAGGAAGTCAGAATACGGAGGTACACCAACATGGGATACACCAAAAAGTGCTGAAATAAATACACTCGAGGAGGAGGTGAAGAAGCTGCTATGTGAACATGATACCTCAAAGACAGTGGGATTGGACATCTCTCCATGCTTCCATAGAGAGGGAACAGAAAGGTGTGTGCCACTAACAAAAATCTTCAACACATCCATTGAAACTGGGCAACTACCTGAGGTACGGAAGATGGCAAATGTAGTCCCAATTTTTAAGAAAGGAGACAAACACGAGGCATTAAACTACAGACCTGTGTCACTGTCGTGTATAGTATTCAAAGTCATGGAGAAGATTATCAGGAGGAGAGTGATGGAGCACCTAGAAGGAAACAAACTTATAAACGACAACCAGCAGGGTTTCAGGGAAGGAAAATCCTGTGACACAATCCTACTAGAGTTTTATGACACGGTAATGGAAATAAGACACGAGAGAGAGAGAGATGGATAGATTGCATTTTCGTGAACTGCAAGAAGGCCTTCGACACAGTTACTCACAATAAGTTAATGCAAAAAGCTAGAGGATCAGACATGTATTACAGGAAAGGCACTGTAATGGATCAGAAAATATCTGATAGGGAGGCAACAACGAGTCATGGTACGTGACGAGGTGTCAGAGTGGGCGCCTTTGACGAGCAGGGTTCCACAGGGGTCAGTCCTTGGACCAGTGCTGTTTTTGGTATATGAGAATGACATGGCAGAAGAGATAAGCTCAGAAGTGTCCCTGTTAAAAACATAAGAAAGAAGGAACACTGCAACAGGCCTACTGACCCATGAAAAGCAGGTTCATGTCCCACCCTCCCGATTAGCCCAATGTCCCACCTAATCAGGTCACTTCTACTTAGGGAAGGAGCACCGCATCAGACCTAGTAGCACAAGCTAGTCAGGTCCAACTCACACCCACCCACACCCACTCATGTATTTATCTAACCTATTTTTAAAGCTACACAACGGGAGTTTGTTCCACACATCGACAACTCTATTACCAAACCAGTGCTTTCCTATATCCTTCCTGAATCTGAATTTTTCCAACTTGAAACCATTGCTGCGAGTCCTGTCTTGGCTGGAAATTTTCAGCACGCTATTTACATCCCCTTTATTCATTCCTGTTTTCCATTTATACACCTCGATGATATCCCCACTAATTCTACGCCTTTCGAGAGAGTACTGATTCAGGGCCCTCAGTCTATCCTCATAGGGAAGATTTCTGATACATGGGATCATCTTTGTCATCCTCCATTGTACGTTTTCCAGTGCATTTATATCCATTCTGTAATACGGTGACCAGAACTGAGCAGCATAATCCAGATGAGGCCTAACCAAGGATATATAGAGTTGAAGAACAACCTGAGGTCTTGTATTATTTATACCTCTAGATATGAAGCCAAGGATTCTGTTAGCTTTATTGCGATCACTAATGCACTGTTGTCTTGGTTTTAGATTACTGCTAACCAGAACTCCTAAAACCTTTTTGCAATCAGCAGTATTAAGATCTACATTATTTAGTTTATATATGGCATGGTTATTTAACTGTCCAACATTTAGAACTTTGCATTTGTCAATATTAAACTGCATCTGCCATTTCTCCGACAATTGCATCAGTCTATTCAAATCATCCTGAAGTGCTCTATGGTCCTCATTAGAGTGAAGTGAACGGCCTATTTTGGCTATTTATTCCCTCATCTATGTCATTTATGTAAATTGTGAACAACAACGGGCCCAACATTGACCCCTGTGGGGTCAGTGTTGGGCCCGTTGGGCAGTTAGGGGGCCGTTGGGCCCTTTAATGGCTTAATGTATAATGTATAATGGCTTTCGGTACAGTACCACAGAAGAGACTGGGTGAAAAGCTAGGGGAGCAAGGAGGAATAGCAGGGAAAGTACTGTAGTGGATCAGGGCACACCTGACAGGAAGGAAACTAAGGGTATTGGTACGTGATGAGTGAGTTAATGTGTCGAGTGTTTTTTTTCACGAGGGTCGGTCCTAGGTCCGGTGCTGTTTCTAGTATATGTGTGAGATGACAAAAGCGATAGATTTATAGGTGTCTCTGTTCGCAGAGATATGAAGCTAATGAGGAGAATACAAGTGGGCGAGGATCAGATAAGCCAACAAGGAGAGATGGACAGGCTGCAAGCCTGGTCTTACAAATGGCTCCTGGAGTTTAACCCCAGCAAGTGCAAAATTATGAAGTTTGGAGAAGGACAAAGACTGTAGATAGAGTACAGCCTAGGAGGTCAAAGGCTGCAAAAACTCACGTAAAGAAAAGGATCATTTGATGAGCATCATATCGTGCACATCTTCTAATGCGCACATCAACCAAAGAACGGCTGCAGGATATGGACACCTGGTAAACCTAAGAATAGCATTTCGACATCTGTGTACGTCAGACCCATATTGGAATATGCAGCATCAGACTGGAACCCACACCTCATCAAGCATGTCAAGAAATTAGAGAAATTGCAAAGGTTTGCAACAAGACTAGTCCCGGAACTAAGGGGTATGCTCTGCTAGGAGAGGTTAAGAGAAATCAACCTGACGACACTAGAGGACAGAAGAGAGAGGGTGGACATGATAACGACATATGAAATACTGACAGGATTTGACAAGGTGGATATGGACAGGATGTTTCACATAAGAGACACAGCAACCAAGGGTCACAGCTGGAAGTTAAAAACTCAGATGAGTCACAGGGATGTTAGGAAGTAGTTCTTCAGTAAAAGAGTTGTCAAGAAGTAGAACAATCTGGAGAGTGATGTAGTGGAGGCATCATCCATATATACCTTTAAGAGGAAGTTCGATAAAGCTCATGGAGCAGGAAGACATTGTACCTAACAGCAACTAGTGAAGATGCGAGGTGAGGAGCTGTGACTCGACTCCTGCACCATAGCTAGGTGAGTACAACTAGGTGAGTACAAATTAGATCACGGGTGTGGATTGAACTCGTGGCGAGTGAGTCATAAAACTCCAGTCCAGCGCGTAAGCCACTGGGCCAGCTGGCTACACCTGCTCCTAAACTGTCAACAAACCATACCACGGGCGGGGATAGAATCCGCGATCAGAGAGTCTCAAAACTCCAGACCGTCGCTTCGGTCTGGAGTTTTGAGACTCTGATCGCAGGTTCTCTCCCCGCCCGTGGTATGGTTTGTTTGCAATCTTGTCATTACGATTTCGTGAGTCCTAAACTGTATTTCTTTCCACCCACGTAATGTTCACCGAGACAGATTATCCTAACGACATTTTCTTTACTGTTTCTGAATTTAGATTTTTTTTTTGTTCTGTATTGTGTATGCAGGGGATGAGCTCCAGCTCACTGACTTCTTTCAATATTTATATTGATCGTTTGACGTGAATTACCTCAATCCTTTATTTGCTTTTTCCCGTGTACTCCATCAGCTTTTACTGAGACAGTGTCTCTTATTACACTGCGTTTCTTCTCTTATGATATAGTGTGTGATGATTCCTCGATAAATTAGACACATGTGCAACTCTTGGGTATCTTTACTGAGGAAACGTTTCGCCACACAGTGGCTTCATCAGTCCATACAAAGGAGAATCTTGAAGAACAGGAGGAGAATGAGGTAATCAGTCCCTCAACCTTAAGTCGATGTGGTCAGTCCATCAATCTTGAATAGAATACAGCATATGTGCGGAGAAGGAGCTTATATACCGTAGGCAGGAGAGGTGCAGCAGTCGTAGGTGGTGTCACATTTGTTCAATGTTGAAGTAGGTCGTGCCCAAGGGTTAGGCAAGCGAAGGATTCCCGAGTATTAAGATCCCAAGAAGTTGCAGTGTCTGACAGGATTCTTCGCTTGCCTAACCCTTGGGCATGACCTACTTCCACATTGAACAAATGTGACACCACCTACGACTGCTGCACCTCTCCTGCCTACGGTATATAAGCTCCTTCTCCGCACATATGCTGTATTCTATTCAAGATTGATGGACTGACCACATCGACTCAAGGTTGAGGGACTGATTACCTCATTCTCCTCCTATTCTTCAAGATTCTCCTTTGTATGGACTGATGAAGCCACTGTGTGGAGAAACGTTTCCTCAATAAAGATACCCAAGAGTTGCACATGTGTCTAATTTTTCAACGTGTCGGTTCTCTGAACCATTCATCTACAATGATTCCTCCTTTGGTTGTGTATGTATTTATAAATTTTAGTCCTTGGTTGGCGTTATCTATATTGTTCTGTGGAGTACTTTATATGCTCTGATCCACCAGGAGGCCTGGTCACTGACCGGGCCGCGGGGGCGTTGACCCCCGGAACTCTCTCCAGGTAAACTCCAGGTAATATATCGTCTCACCTGGACGAGATATTTAGTAGTTTACTACTAATTGATTAGACTCCAGTTTAGATACATACTATCGAACTACATTTTCTGTTTGATTTAGTAAGGGTTTCACACCGACGATGCATACACAAGGATTGGTCTGACGAATTTGGTGAAGTGTTTGGAATCTTTGTCTAGATTCCTGAAGGCAGTTAGTTCTTGTGTCAGAGTCTATACAATACCGACAAGATGAAAGTTAAGACACTTGTGCAACATCTGGTTATCTTTATTGTAGACGTTTCGCCATCCAGTGGCTTTATCAATACAGATTCTTGGACATAATAAGAAATCAGAAGAACTATATACAAAAGATGAGGTAATCAGTCCCTCAGCCTTGGAGGTGGTGTTTAGAGCACCATGCCAGAGTCCAGCTAGTGTCGCTTCTGTTATCTTTAGCATACACTTTTGGGGTCAGGTTTAGCAGTGACTTGCCTCATTTTTATTTTGTCTATTTTCGAAAGTTTTTCCCCCACCCTCTTTTCCTCCCAGATGTGGTATTTTGTCGGTGGTCTATATTCCCCAGTTCTATTTCATTTCATCATTTTCCACGTCTTGAAATCTTTTCCGATAATTCTTCTAGTTTGTTCACTTCTTTTTGTAGTCTCCTCCACCGTTTGTATTTACTTCGTAATTCTGGCGTCGTCAAACAAAGATATATAGGGCTCTATCCATGTAGATGAATGGTTCAGAGAACCGACAAGTTGATAAATTAGACACATGTATGAACTGATGAAGTCACTGTGTAGTGAAACGTTTCCTCAATAAAGATACCCAAGTGTTGCACATGTGTCTAATTTATCGACTCTATCCTTGACAGTAAGTCATTAGTTCATACCAGAAACAGAAGAAGACTAGGATCTGCCTGGATTTGTGAAGGACCTGCCTTGGATTTGTGAAGGACCTGCCATGGATTTGTGAAGGACCTGCCTTGGATTTGTGTAGGACCTGCCTTGGATTTATGAAGGACCTGCCTTGGATTTGTGAAGGACCTGCCTTGGATTTGTGAAGGACCTGCCATGGATTTGTGAAGGACTTGCCTAGTACTGGGCAACAGGCTTATTGCAGTGATCCTCCCTTCTTATGTTCTTATGTTAAGATTCATCCATCTAGGTATATTTATACGCCACGGAGGTTTGCATGGGTCCCACTGACCACAATGTAAGTTTAACCAAATGCAAGTGCTAAACTCTCTATGGTGTATAAATACCTAGTTGGATGAATCTTATTGTAGCCAGCTGGCCCAATGGCTTACGCTCTGGCCTGGAGTTTTACAACTCACACGCCAAGAGTACAATCCCCTCCCGTGGTATGGTTTGTTTGCAATCGTGTCATTACGATTTCGTGAGTTAGGTGAGTACACACACGTATCTAAGAAAGGAGCACACATCCTACAGCCAGTTAGCATGAAGGGCCTCAGGCACTTCAGAAGTTGAACAGGTCCCTCTCATATGAAAATATAAGAGGGAAGATGCAACACTATTCAGAGGAATTATTTAAAATAATTCCAATAGAAACAAAAACGGGTTTCTGTCTTATGAATAATTTAAAACAAGAACATTGAAGTCATTTCGCATATTAAGTATATTCCCTTTCTAAAGAAAAACTGGCAGCCGCTGTATGAAAAACGCGATCAATGAGAAATTACTAAATACATACTTATAATTTCAAAATGACATGAAAATTAATGCTTAAAGATCCATTTAGCAAAGATCCATATTTCTGAGTTACATCATATGGCCACTTCCTCCGAAATGATGATAATACGATCCAGTCGTCATCATGAAAAGGAATAACAGGGTGAATATCAAAATGGTATACAATACCGACAGGTTTGTAGATAAGACACATAGGCAACAGTTAGGTAACTTAATTCCGAAACGTTTCGCCTACACAGTAGGCTTCTTCAGTCGAGTACAGAAAGTAGGCAGGAGCAGTAGAGATGTGAAGACGATGTAATCAGTCCATCACCCTTGAAGTCGTAGATTTGAGGTTGTCAGTCCTCAGTTAGTTCCAGACTTTGGAACAGGACATCTCCAGGCTGAAGGACTGACAACCTCAAATGAGGGGGGGCGCCCTGTTATATGTTTAGGGGGGGGCGCCCTGTTATATGTGGAGGGGGAGCGCCCTGTTATATGTTGAGAAGGGGCGCCCTGTTATATGTGGCATTTTGCCAAGAAGAGGTGTTGGTAATGAATGGTTGTCCAGAGCAATTGGTATTAATTGTTGGCTGGATAAACACTGTAAGGATAATGCAGTACATTGACAATTGGGGCAACTTCTATGGCCGAAATGACATGTATGCCAGGGATGGGGTTCACTTATCCAGGACAGGTGTGGGTTTACTTGCTAACTCAGTTGAGGGGGTTGTTAGGAATTTAAACTAGGATTAGTTAGAGGTATGGGTTTAGAAATGATAAATAATGAGTATGGATATATTGACTTATGCTCCGATATTAAGAATCTTAATAGTAACTGTCATGGAGTAACTCTGGCTAATGATAATTTCAGAAATTGTGTAAAAACAAAGATCAATAGGAAAAATGTGCAGAAGAAAAAAACGTATGATGGTATTTTATGCTAACAACCTGTCGGTATTTTATACCATTTTATTATTCAAAATTAATGAACTACGTTTGGTAGCATGTGCTGGGAACTTTGATATCATTGCATTAACTGAAACGTGGTATGATTTAAAGAGTCGGGATATGTGATGAATGGTTTGGAAAAACCGACAAGTTGAAGATTGAGACACTTATGCAGCATATGGGAATCTTTATTCAGGAAACGTTTCGCCACACAGTGGCTTCATCAGTCCAATACAAAGAGGAAGGCGTAAGGAGAGGAGGAGAATGAGGTAATCAGTCCCTCAACCTGGAGTCGATGTGTTCAGTCCATCAATCTTGTAGAATGTACGTTCTACAAGATTGATGTACTGAACACATCGACTCCAGGTTGAGGGACTGATTACCTCATTCTCCTCCTCTCCTTACGCCTTCCTCTTTGTATTGGACTGATGAAGCCACTGTGTGGCGAAACGTTTCCTGAATAAAGATTCCCATATGCTGCATAAGTGTCTCAATCTTCAGTCGGGATATGACTGCTGAGTGTAATATTCAGGGATTTAAGTTATTCAATGTGGATAGATGTAATGGGAAGGGGGGAGGAGTTGCATTGTATGTTCGAGAAAATATTAATTGTTGCATAAAAACAGGTATAAAAATAGATGGAGCAGTAACAGAGTCTGTTTGGGTAGAGTTCGTGGAGGGTCA
The DNA here is from genome assembly GCF_038502225.1 of Cherax quadricarinatus. Lineage (NCBI taxonomy): Eukaryota > Metazoa > Arthropoda > Malacostraca > Decapoda > Parastacidae > Cherax > Cherax quadricarinatus. Next base: position 548,789 of record NC_091344.1, read on the forward strand.
AGAAAAACTAATTCTAGGTGTAATATACCGACCTCCAGGCTTGGATCACGATAGAGGGAGACTTCTTTGGGACGAAATTGTTAGGGCTTCTGGACACAGTAACGTAGTCATAGTAGGGGACTTTAACTTTAGCCAAATTGACTGGAATTCTTTGACAGGTAATCTAGAGTCCAGTGACTTCATGGAAACAGTTCAGGACTGTTTTCTGAAACAGAGTGTAACTGAACCTACCAGGGGTAATAATTTGCTAGACCTAGTCTTGTCAAATAAGGAAACACTCGTGAATAATCTGGAGATCACTGAAGAGCTTGGCGCAAGTGATCACAAATCCATCACCTTTAGCATTAATTGGGAATGCAAGAATAATGATAATACAGTAAAAATCCCCGATTTTCGTTCTGCCGATTATAATGGACTTAGGGAACATCTGTCTAATCTTGATTGGGGTTATCTAGCTAATGATTTTATTGACGATAATCATACTTATGAATATGAAGGGATCTGCTTTTATGATTGTTTTCTTAATAATGTACACAGTGCCCAGAGTATATACATTCCCCAGAGAGAAATTAGGTCTAATAATAACGATCCCAAATGGGTTAACAGGAGGCTAAAGCTTCTATTAGGGGAGAAAAGGGGAATTTATAGGCGCATCAGAAGAGGAGAGGTTAACCTTACTGACCAATATGTTCAGCTTAAAAGAGAAGTAAAAAAAGCGATTAGAAAGGCTAAACGTGACTATGAAATTAGAGTTGCTAATGAATCAAAGACTAATCCAAAGGGGTTCTTTCAAGTGTATAGGACGAAGGTGAAGGAAAAAGTAGGACCTCTGAAATCTGGGAATGGACAGCTGACGGATAATGAACTGGAAATGTGTTCCTTATTTAATGACTATTTTTTGTCAGTTTTTACACAGGAAGATGTAAATGAGATTCCAGTAATTAACAATTATTTAGTTCCTGATGAATTCAAGTTAACTAATATTACTGTCACGAGGGACATGGTTATTAAACAGATAGACAAACTGAAACAAAATAAGTCCCCGGGACCCGATGAGTTGTTTTCAAGGGTACTTAAGGAATGCAAAATGGAGCTTAGTCAGCCATTAACGAGTGTATTCAATGCGTCCATCCTTACCAGTGTTGTGCCAGACATGTGGAAGATGGCTAATGTGGTTCCTATATTCAAATCAGGGGATAAGTCCGTTCCTTCAAATTACCGTCCAATAAGCCTGACATCTATAGTGGGCAAGTTATTAGAATCAATTATAGATGACATTATTAGAAGTCACCTTGAAGAGCATAACTTGATAAATGAATCTCAGCATGGATTCACGAGAGGTCATTCCTGCCTGACAAACTTGCTGACGTTCTTCAATAGAACATTTGAGGCAGTTGACAGTGATAAGGAATATGATATTGTTTATTTGGATTTTACTAAAGCCTTCGATAGAGTACCTCACAGGAGACTCTTGAAAAAAGTGGCAGCTCATGGTATAGGAGGTAAAGTTCTAGCATGGATAGAGGCATGACTTACCAATAGAAAGCAGAGAGTTACCATTAATGGAGTGAAATCTGAATGGGGATTAGTCACTAGTGGCATTCCACAAGGATCAGTTTTAGGCCCTCTCTTGTTCATAATTTACATTAATGACCTTGATGAAGGGATTACGAGTGACATGAGTAAGTTTGCTGATGATACAAAGATAGGCCGTATAATTCACTCTGAGGAGGATAGCAATGAACTCCAGGAGGATTTGGACAAATTAATGTCCTGGTCTGAAAAATGGCAGATGAAGTTCAATGTCGATAAGTGTAAGGTACTAGCCCTTGGTAATGAAAATAACCGTCGAAGCTATAATCTAGGTGAAGTACAGCTTGATCATACAGAATGTGAAAAAGACTTGGGAGTCATGGTGAGCAGAAATCTAAAGCCAAGACAGCAGTGCCTTAGTGTGCGCAACAAGGCCAACAGATTACTTGGATTTATCTCAAGAAGTATAAGTAACAGAAGTTCAAAAGTTATTTTACAGCTCTATACATCACTAGTGAGGCCTCATTTAGATTATGCTGCTCAGTTTTGGTCCCCTTACTACATTCCGAGAAGAATGACTAAAATGATTTACTGTGTAAGGAACCTCCCGTATGAAGATAGACTTAAAGCCTTAAATCTCCACTCTCTGGAGAGGCGTAGAATGAGGGGAGATATCATTGAAGTGTATAAGTGGATGACGGGCATAAACAAGGGAGATATTAATAAAGTACTGAGGGTTGAACATTAAAATGGTATAAAATACCGACAGGTTGTTAGGTAAGACACATATGCAACAGTTAGGTATTTTTATTATGAAACGTTTCGCCTACACAGTAAGCTTCTTCAGTCAAGTACAGAAAAGTTGATAGAAGCAGAAGATACTTGAAGACGATGTAATCAGTCCATTGGGAACAGGAGTTATTTCTTGGGTAGCTTTAGGTAGAGGTCGTTTTGATAAGGACCTGCCTCGCATGGGCCAGTAGGCCTTCTGCAGTGTTCGTACATTCTTATGTTCTTATGTTCTTAAATCTATGACTTCAAGGGTGATGGACTGATTACATCGTCTTCACATCTCTACTGCTCCTGCCTACTTTCTATACTCGACTGAGGAAGCCTACTGTGTAGGCGAAACGTTTCGGAATAAAGTTGCCTAACTGTTGCCTATGTGTCTTACCTACCAAAAGGAATAACCTAAATGTTATTGCTCTTGCCATGAAGATGCGTGCCTTTACTGCCATTTATCTGACATTCTTTGGCATGAGCACGATTTGTCACCTAAAAATTAAAGTGGCCTTCATAGAAATTTATGTTCAGAAAATATGCATTTAGATTTGATTCTACAATACGCCAAGATGTATTAGGTTTAAAAACAATTTCCCAATGGAGAAAAGCTATTAAGGATTTTTATGTCTGGTCACGGGTTAATGACCCGTCATGTCATCCATACTGAAGGTAAGCCAGTAGTAATAACAACGATCACACACCGCGCATATAGATGGAAGCCGATAGCAAAAATCGTTGCCATATTTTTCTAAACAGGTGAATTCGTGTGTACTTGAAGACGACAAATAGAGCAATACCAAAGGAAAGGAAACAAATGTTCTTGACAAGCTTATCATGCAAAGTTATACAAAAATATATATGGAAAATGCTGGTAGATCACATGAAGATTGCAGATCTCACAGAGCATCAACATAACTTAAGGACTGGGAAATCATGCTTAGAAAAACTGAAAAGAGATACATGGCAGGTTAACAGGATTCCGACGAACAAATGGGTGGACTACATAATGTAAGAGTGCAAGAGTGAGACACTTATGCTTCGCCTCACCTCACTACAGTATATAAGCCACGTCTACGGCCCTATGCTGTACATTCTACAAGATTGATGGACTGAACACATCGACTCCAGGCTGAGGGACTGATTACCTCATACTCCTCCTCTCCTTACGCCTTCCTCTTTGTATTGGACTGATGAAGCCACTGTGTGGCGAAACGTTTCCTGAATAAAGATTCCCATATGCTGCATAAGTGTCTTAATCTTCAACTTGTCGGTTTTTCAAACCATTCATCACAACTGTCAGACACTGCAGCATCATGGGATCTTCTTACAAAGAATTCTTCAACGCTTGTTCAACCTTTGGACAAAGACCTACTTCGACTAGTGGATGATACCACTATGATCCCGCCTCCGTCTGCTTCAAGTCACCTCACTACAGTATATAAGCCACGTCTACGGCCCTATGCTGTACATTCTACAAGATTGATGGACTGAACACATCGACTCCAGGCTGAGGGACTGATTACCTCATACTCCTCCTCTCCTTACGCCTTCCTCTTTGTATTGGACTGATGAAGCCACTGTGTGGCGAAACGTTTCCTGAATAAAGATTCCCATATGCTGCATAAGTGTCTCAATCTTCAACTTGTCGGTTTTTCAAACCATTCATCACACAGTGCAAGAGTGCTTTGATGCACTATTATACTCACTCGGTAGCGCAAAAACCTACAGTGCTGATTGTGTGCTTTTAAAATGAATCCATGGAAGAGCAGTGAAGCCTCAGCTCACTGAATGAAGCCCCAGAAATAAGGCCACCCCACCCCCACCCCCACTTGAAGGAAGTCTGATTCATTGTCATAGAAAAATTTTGCTTAATAAACTGAGGACACGTGTAGAGGCAACAGGAACAGGACTAATATGGATTAAGAAAAATATCGGAATGATAGGCGACAATGTCCCAGAGATAAATGAATTCCTAATGTGACAGAGTGTAACCAGTGGTGTCCTCCAATTATAGAAACAAGGCTTCTTCTGTCTCTAGTGTGAACTAATGATTTGCTGTCAAGGATAGAGTCCTATATGTCTTTGTTTGACGACGCCAGAATTACGAAGTAAATACAAACGGTGGAGGAGACTACAAAAAGAAGTGAACAAACTAGAAGAATTATCGGAAAAGCGGCTATCAGATTTCAAGACGTGGAAAATGATGAAATGAAATAGAACTGGGGAATATAGACCACCGACAAAATACCACATCTGGGAAGAAAAGAGGGTGGGGGAAAAGGTTTTGAAAATAGACAAAATGAAAAGGAGGCAAGTCACTGCTAAACCTGACCCCAAAAGTGTATGCTAAAGATAACAGAAGCGACACTAGCTAGACTCTGGCATGGTGCTCTAAACACCACCTCCAAGGCTGAGGGACTGATTACCTCATCTTTTGTATATAGTTCTTCTGATTTCTTATTATGTCCAAGAATCTGAATTGATAAAGCCACTGGATGGCGAAACGTCTACAATAAAGATAACCAGATGTTGCACAAGTGTCTTAACTTTCATCTTGTCGGTATTGTATAGACTCTGACACAAGAACTAACTGCCTTCAGGAATCTAGACAAAGATTCCAAACATTTCGCCAAATCCGTCAGACCAATCCTTGTGTATGCACCGTCGGTGTGAAACCCTTACTAAATCAAACAGAAAATATAGTTCGATAGTATGTATCTAAACTGGAGTCTAATTAATTAGTAGTAAACTACTAAATATCTCGTCCAGGTGAGACGATATATAAAGTACTCCACGGAACAATATAGATAACGCCAACCAAGGACTAAAATTTATAAATAAATACACTACCAAGCAAAGGAGGCATCATTACACACTATATCATAAGAGAAGAAACGCAGTGTAATAAGACACTGTCTCAGTAAAAGCTGATGGAGTACATGGGAAAAAGCAAATAAAGGATTGAGGTAATTCACGTCAAACGATCACTATAAATATTGACAGAAGTCAGTGAGCTAGAGCTCATCCCCTGCATACACAATACAGAATAAACAAAAGACTACCTAAATTCAGAAACAGTAAAGGAAATGTCGTTAGCATAATCCATCTCGGTGAACATTACGTGGGTGGAAAGAAATACAGTTTAGGAGCACGCGTGGGTAGACGGCCATTAAGTTTGTGTGGAGGTGATACGCATAACAAGCCTTTAATGACCTGCGTTGGCCTGCCTTTAATGACCTGCGTTGGCCTGCCTTTAATGACCTGCGTTGGCCTGCCTTTAATAACCTGCGTTGGCCTGCCTTTAATGACCTACGTTGGCCTGCCTTTAATGACCTGCGTTGGCCTGCCTTTAATGACCTGCGTTGGCCTGCCTTTAATAACCTGCGTTGGCCTGCCTTTAATGACCTACGTTGGCCTGCCTTTAATGACCTGCGTTGGCCTGCCTTTAATGACCTGCGTTGGCCTGCCTTTAATGACCTGCGTTGTCCTGCCTTTAATGACCTGCGTTGGCCTGCCTTTAATGACCTGCGTTGGCCTGCCTTTAATGACCTGCGTTGGCCTGCCTTTAATGACCTGCGTTGTCCTGCCTGTCTGCCTGCCTAGCGTATTTAGCCAAGTGATCAATTTACTGAAGATGATACATGTTATTATATTTATGCGGAAAAGCTTCCCGACATAAATTATATATATTATATAATTCCGAAAAGACTCATTCTGTAAAGGAATTGTTTTAGAAAAAAATAATTTTTGAGATAGTTAGGCTTAATAGGAACAATATATACATACATATATATATATATATATATATATATATATATATATATATATATATATATATATATATATATATATATATATATATATATATATATATATATATATATATATATATATATATATGTCGTGCCGAATAGGCAGAACTTGCCATCTTCGCTTAAATAGCAACGCTCATCTTGCCATATGGGACAAGTGAAAATTTGTGTATGCAATAATTTCGCAAAAATCATTCTGAACCTAAGGAAAAAAATATATTTCACTGTGTTTGTTTAGTATTAAATTATTGTAAACAAATCTAAAATATATTTAGTTAGGTTAGGCTAAAATTAATTGCTCTTGTTATAATAAGGTTAGGTAAGTTTTCTAAGATTCTTTTGGTGCAAAATTATAAATTTTTACATTAACATTAATGAAAAAAATATATCTTTAAACGTATAAGAGAAAATTTTAGAAAGGACTTAATTTTAAATGAGTTCTTGCTAATTGACCAGTTTTACATATTCGGCACGACATACATATATATATATATATATATATATATATATATATATATATATATATATATATATATATATATATATATATATATATATATATGTATGTATGTGTGTGTGTGTGTGTGTGTGTGTGTGTGTGTGTGTATGTGTGTGTGTGTGGTGTGTGTGGTTGCAGACAGCAACCACCCAGGGAGGTACTACCGTCCTGCCAAGTGAGTGTAAAAAGGAAGTCTGTAATTGTTTTACATGATGGTAGGATTGCTGGTGTCTTTTGTCTGTCTCATAAACATGCAAGATTACAGGTACGTCTTGCTACTTCTACTTACACTTAGGTCACACTACACATACATGTACACGTTTATTTATACACAATCATCTGAGTTTCCTTTGATTTTATCTTAATAGTTCTTGGTCTTATTACTTTTCCTTTTATATCCATGGGGAAATGGAATAAGAATCTTTCCTCCGTAAGCTATGCGTGTTGTAAAAGTCAACTAAAATGCCTGGAACAATGGACTAGTAACCCCTTTTCCTGTATAACTTACTAAAAACAAAAAGAATAGAACCCCACATTCCAATATTGCATTTTTAAAACTATCCCATTCTTCTTGAACCCCCCTCCCTCCACTACCCATATTTGCACTAGCCAACCATTTTACCAATAGTTGCTCATATCTCACCCTAACTTTTTCCTACCTTAGTTTATAAACTTTCACCTCTCTCTTACTTTCTGTTGCCATTTTCCTATGGCTCATCTGCCTCTTACTCTAACTGCAGCTACAACTAGATATTGATCCGATATATCCCTTGTTCATCTATAAACATGTACATCCTGAAGCCTACTCCTTAGCTCTAACTTTGTTAGAAATCCCTGACCTAATCTCATTTATTTCTCCCCACTGAAACTCTTCTCCCCTTTTAGCTTTGTTTCACTTAAAGTCAGGACATCCAGCTTCTTCTCATTCATAACATCCACAATCATCTCTTTTTTATCATTCGCATAACATCCACATGCTTGAAGGGGCAAATACAACAAGAACCACCAGAACATGGCTAGATCTCCTGATTTGCAATGAGTGACCCATCATCCCAGGAAGGAGGGTCAAGTCCGTGACAAATTCTGTCATTAATGTCATACAGGTATCTCCCACACTGACCTCGCTAGACTTTCCTCTGGAGTGAACATTCTCCTGAGAGTTACAAAGACTTTGTCTAAACTTCAGTGAGCGGAGGATCGCTTAGCTTTCCTTGTGAAACCTTCTCTAAAGGATCAAAGGAAGTAAAGGATTATCTCCCTCATCATATCAAACCAAACTGCGTCCAATAGCACTATTTACTCTTTATGATTAAATTAACATTGGAGTCTCAGCCATGTTCTTCACGAACTTTGTGAAATTGGCAGCAAATCGACCCCTGCCATTTATTTCATGTGGCAGTACTATTATTTTATTGATGGGTAGGTGCTAAACCAGTGGAGGTTGTGCAGTACCTGAAGAATACACTATTATAACATTTGTTACGAGGAAGGGGAGGTGAATCAACTCCTCAGAAGTGAAAATAAAATCACTTTAAAATGTTAATTTTAACCGTCTTTGGTTTCTCTTGTAATTTTATCCTTCATTAGTGGGAAAAGAATATTGATCTCACCTTTAAAGAATACCTTTTTGTACACGATTAATGTCAGTTTCTGCCCTGTACACCTGTAAGTTGAACAGTATGAAAAGCAAAAATATTTTAATTTATCTAACAACAAGAAGGTATACACATTCAACTTCAGCGGTCATTGGGCATTATCGCATTCTGAATACTGTGCACTGTGGGCATGCGGGCGTAGGAAGTAATGACAGACTAAAAGATCACATGACCGCAAGTACAAGGATTAGGCGGAGATTAGGGTAATAAGACGGGCTGGAGGGACGCAAACAGTCTCTCCCATCACCGTCCCCTAACTGAGGACAAATGATCAATATAAACAGTGGAAAGTGAGTCCCCCCATCTCCCCCCCCCCAGACCTGGCAGGGTAAGCATAGAACCGCCGGAGTTTTTTCCAGATTGGTGAGAGTGTGGGTTACCAGGGGAGGGGAAGAGGATAGGCAAGTCATCTATATAGTCATTTTTTATGACACTGGACTAATCTTGAGAAAAAAGACAACAGCCTCCCTGCCCTTCCTAGGGTACGCCATGGATGGAAGCACAATACATTCCTCACCGTCTGTAAAATATGAAAAATATAACTGATTAAATAAAACAAAAAATCTACATATTACATACCATTTTTTTTTACCGGTTGTTTAACAGGAAAGCAACTGGTTACCTGCCTCAGTTTATTACAACTTTCAACCCTGAGCCAACACTCAGGTAACTATTTATTACAGGTAGAAGCAACAGGTAAAAAAAAAATTACTCACGTTTCCTCTCGCCCAAGTTTCGAAACAAATGGAAATAAGTCACTCTGTCTGACTTTTTTGGGTTATCCCAGGTTCTCTACACATATGCTGCTATGTATGATAATCTCTGTAACTGTATTTGTGTATACCTGAATAAACTGTATTAAAATAGCGCATGATCCCGCAACAGACTAGTTGAGAACTGATATACTGTATATGAAAAGTTACTTATTGAAAGAGGATTCTTTTAGTGGAGTCCTAGGTTAAGAATAGGGACCGATTCTTTTTGAACAGTGATAGGAAGAGCGGACATAGGGTATTATCTAGGGGCTGTGATGATCTGGGTTGGGGTGAGTTGTGAGGGATTGATTTTGATTTTGATTTTGCCACCGAAGTGGTTAGCTTATTGTGCACCCCATATCCATCCTGTGGACGGTAGCGCAAGAGCATATGGATACACAAAAAGCCTAGGAACTAGGCCCCAAAAGTTCACGTATCTGTTACAAGCAAATTTAGGAAATTTGCTTAGTATATCTGGTATCTTATTTTCATTAATAAGATATCTTAACATGTCACATAGGTTATTATACTGTCTGTCTCTGTATTCCTCAATAAGTGGACAATTAAGCACATAGTGTTCAAGACAGTGACCATATGCCTGATCACATAATTTACATTTAGTTTGATCATCATCTGTGTGTCTCCCAAACTGCCAGAAGTACTTGTAACCAAGCCTAAGCCTGACCACTGCAACATCAGTCAGTCTGTTCACATTACAAGTTGCTCCATAAACATACTTATCTATGTTCATGTTATTATAGTGGGTTATAGATCTACTCAGGCTTCTAAGTGCATTCCTGTAACAATCATTTTCATTATTTACTTCTCTCCTAATATTATTCCTAATGCTAGACACAGATATACCAAAGTTATATTCTACATTCTCCTTCTGCGTACTCTTCTTGGCTAACATATCAACTTTATCATGAAGGACTTGTGAGGGTTATGGTGTATGGTGTGAATTACGGTGAGTGGTATGGTATGAGTTGCGGGAGCTACGTAGTGTGGATTATGGTCAGTGGAGTGGATTATACTGGGTTAAAGTGGTGTGAGTTATGTTAGGGTTATGGTGCGTGTTATGGTGAGTAGATTGAGTTGTGGTATATGATATAGGTTATTGAGTGGTGTGGGCTATGATGGATGGTGTGGGTTATGGTGAGTACGTCGGGACTCAGCTTTACACATTATCTACCTAGAATAATAGTCTTCTCAGCTCGATGAAGACGACTTGGAATCTACCATCACACCCAGATTTAATTACACACGACCCACGTCATGCGTTGGAACCAAGTAGCTCTTCTGTCTGGCCATATCCACCATCTGTCACCTACCGTGTCTTAACTTTAATAAATCACCACATGTGTGGCACTACATACTCTGACAAATCTTCATAACTAATAACAGTTGTACAAGATATAATGATATCGACAAGATATGGAAGAAAACACATATGTACATTTATGAAATTTATTAAAGGAAACCTATCGCCACGATCAGCTTCTTAAGCCCTAATACAGAGACATCCAGAAAGAGAGGATATTGTGCATAGTTGGTGGAGACAAGTGACATGCAGTGACATGGAAGTGAGCTGCGAGTGGTGTGATCATATGGTGAGGAGTGGGTATCACATGACTGTGCGTGTAAGCTGGTATTACTTGATGGTTGTGTCCAGGCTGGACAACAAGTTAATTACCAAATACTTGGAGATGCTGAAGCTGCCAGACTTCTGTGGAATGTCGTTTGAGATTGCTGTAAGGGAGGCTAAGAATTTCTGTATGCGCAGATCACTTTCGTGAATGACTTGCTTAGCATCATCCAATCTTATGAGGTGTCCGTTGTTTTGTCTGTATTGTACGCAGGCGTTGCTTAGAGCGTCATGGCTGCAGTCGTATTTATGTTCGTGAATTCTTAGTTCTAGTAGTCTTGATGTTTCACTTACGTATTTCTTGTCAGATTCCCTCATGGTATAACACATTCGTGAATTAGTGGTCGGGTCTGTTATGCAGCAATTCAAGTTTTCTCGGACTTACAGCACCACCCCGTCTCTCTTCTCGTTATTTCTGTCTTATTAATAATCCTAATAACTGACACGCATTTATTATGTGATACGTAAATATATGCTGAGGCCAAGGGGGTAAAAGCCTATCTTAGGAGCATCTAAAATATTAAACAAAATACACCACCCTAGGGCCAGAAAAGTAAATTCACAAGAAGTACTAGAGCTGGACATTATTTTTTTGTAAAAATATAAATATATTATTATTAAATATACAATATACTAGCTGCCCTCTACATATTACATGATATATACCAGTATACCTGTACCAGGTACTCACTTTAGGCCACCTACACAATATTACCTAAACCTAAACGGCTCCCGGACAGATGACCGACGGAGATTTAGCCCACGGACATTTCACCGACAGACATTTGACCGACGAACATTTCGCCGAATGGACGAAATGGCATTCAACACCTAGCCTAATCTAATTTTGCGTTCGGTGAAATGTCCATTCGGCCAAATGTCCGTCGATGAAATATCTGTCGGCCAAGTGTCCGTAGGCCATCTGTCTGGCCACAATATAAACAGTGCAGGCAAAAACACTTCACTTGTACTCTCCAAAACAGTCCCTCCACATACTAAGGCCTAACAGGTAAAATCATGAAAATACACACAGAATTACAAAAAAATATAGCCTAAAGTTACCCAAAGTACCACTCCTATACTTCAACCCCAAACATTTTCCTGTTCCAACCACGGCTCTCCTGGTACTGACTCTTCCAGTGACACTAGGCCACATGCTGTCTCATCCCCAGGCCACCCATGACCAGGTCCAATACACGTCATTTTTCAGTATAATCCCAATCCACTGACACTATTTTAATGGACCGTTTTTAATACACATTTTTTCAACAATGCCCTGCATAATAATTACCATTTTAATATTCACAATGCCATCCACAATAATTACATTCTTCGTTCTCTGGGCATTAAACTAGTATTTCGTCAAATATACCTCGTAGCAATTTGCTTCTTGCTACTTGTATATTAAGAATACATACATGTTTAGAATTCTAGGGATGGGACGATACCCAAAATTTTGCAGACACCGATACTCAATTATCGGCCGATATCAATTAGTTAGTTAGTTAGTTAAAGATTAGCCGGTATTCTCCCGGCCCGGGCCTTGTCCAAGTGGTGGCCCGGCCTTGGCTCCCTCTTTAGGGAGTGTCTGAGACCTAAGTCTCCCATGGGAGGAGGCACAAGCACCTCCTCATCTTTGGGACTAACTGTCCCCAGGCCTAGCCACAAGCTAGGCCTCTCTGGTCTGCCATCCCCGCCCCAAGGGGGCTAATGGGAATGACAGTCTTATGAGGTAAAGGCTCGGGCTCAGGCACCTACCCTACCCTAGAAGGGTTAGGCATGGTGTCGATGTTCCCGATATCAATACCAATACTTTTCCTATATATTTTTTTATTTTTTAAATTATAATTACTATGACCAATATATGTAAGGGAATGCTTATTGTACATAGGATATTAAATAAAACAGGAAGGTTAAATGATAAATAACTTAATTTCTCTGTGATAATGTCATTACTCATTATTTCGTCGGAATGTGGCAGTCCGCCGGCACGTCTCGACTCTTCAAATTTAACTGGTCTTAGTTATTGCAACAACATCAACGTTACCTGCTCATGCAACTATGTCATGTAGTTTGACACATTTCCTTACTTATACTTTGTTTATCATGGCCATCCTACTTCTTGTATTAATATTATTACCAAATATTACTGAAAGAGCATCTTACCCGTCGTCTACCTTGATATTTACTGATGGTTTCATTTTCCTCTCCGTATGCATATTTCTAAATCCATACTTCCACAATCTCAGTAATATTCTAAACTTCTAGAACCACAGTCCCTTCCTTCACGACAAACGTCAGTACTGATAGCGAGTGTTGTAGCTTATTGTAGTATGAGTTATACAAGTGTTGGTTATAATACTTCAGGTGACATAGGTGTGAATTTTTATGGTGTAGTTTACAGTGAGCGATGTGAGAGAAACAGCAGGAGCAGTAGGAACAGGAGCAGCAGGAGCAAGAGCAACAGGAGCAGCAGGAAGAGCAGGAGCAGGAGCAGCAGGAGCAGAAACAGCAGGAGGAGAAGGAGGAGGCAGCACTGATTCTCTTGTCTCACGTGACTGCAGACCGAAAAATTATTCGAATCATGAGTTGAAAATTGAGAAACTTATGCAACATATGGGAATCTTTATTGAAGAAACGTTTCGCCACACAGTGGCTTCATCAGTTCAATACAAAACAGAAGGGTGTAAGGAGAGGAGGAGGAGTTGAATTAATCAGTCCCTCAGCCTCGAGTCGATGTGTTCAGTCCATCAATCTTGCAGAAAGTACAGCACAGGGCCGTAAATGATTTATCACACCATACGAGTTACTCAGCGTAAAGAGACGTGGTGCCTCCATCTTCCGTCTGCGAATAACCTGACAAACTCTACCCTGACATAAATAAATTTGAATCATATAATTCACATTTTTATCTCTCCTTTACACAAGTTTTGTTTCGCATAATGTGGTGAACTATCATTACAAAATAATGCACATGAATCTGGAACTTTGTTGCTATCAGAAAATGAGTGGAAATGTTATTCATGAGATTTGTAAACATAAAATCAAGAGGTAAAACGAAATACATGAACTACAGCTCAAAAATCTTTGGACGCTTGTTCTGGGTTACCTCGTTGCCAGACGGGTTAAAGCCAATATTTAATGTGTTCACTGGTGGTTAAGCACAGGTGTTAATTGGTTTATGTAACCTAACTGAAGGATATAAAAACATAGATGCTATACGGTAGCCTACTGGCACACTCATTGGTATTACATATATGGAAAGCTACACTTAAGTGTTAACTTCAGGGACTACTTGGCAAATTATTCTACTCATCTGTAACTAATGAATGTCTCGACCGCGGGATAAGGACAGAACTGCAGGTAGAACTGATAAAGGAATGTCCGTGTATTGTGAAATGAATGTTGTCAGTAGGTAAGACACATGTGCAACAGTTAGGTATCTTTATTCTGAAACGTTTCGCCTATACAGTAGGCTTCTTCAGTCGAGTACAGGAAAGTTTGCAGAAGTAGTAGAGATGTGAAGATGATAAGGATGTAGAAGACGTAGTTTTGAGGTGGTCAGTCCCTCAGCATGGAGAAGAGTTTTTGTCTTACTGACCAACCTGTTGGTATTGTATACCATTTTAATATTCAGTCTGTCAGACACTACAACACAATGGTATCTTGGTACAGAACGGAAAACACCTGTGACAACTTTTTCAAGTGAGAATGTTAGATCTGAGAGAAACCTGACCTCTCAGTCACTACATTCTTTCTTCTATTAGTGAACTACACCTCACCTTCTGACAGTATATGTCTCCACACTGTCGCTTCAACTTCAAATTGTTTCAGTTTATGGGATAAAAACTCTTTTCTAGGCTGAGGGATTGACCACCTCAAAATTACGTCTTCAAGGGTGGTGGGCTGTTTACATCATCTTCACATCTCTAATACCTTTGCAAACTTTTCTGTACTTGACTGAAGAAGCCTGATATGTAGGCGAAACGTTTCAGAATAAAGATACCTAACTGTTGCACTTGTGTCTTACAAACCTGTCGATACTGTATGCGATCTTAATATTTACCATGTCGCCAGTAGACTGGAGGGAAAGATATTCGATTTGCCCAGCTTCCTTCACAGCGATAAAACGCATTGCAGTCTTGAAGGCATAATATAACATATTTTCTCCAACATACCTCATGAGTACTTTACTAATGCATTCGCCAGTGAGTTAAACAGCAGGTATCGTTAGTCAAAGAGAAAAGAATTTGTCCAAGATTGTCTGTAATAAAGAGTGGAGGGGAACAAGTTTCCAGGTATCGTGTTTTTTAGGGTTGAAGCGAAAAGGAATAAGAACATAAGAATGGAGGAAAACTGCAACAGGCCTACTGGCCCATGCAAGATAGGTTCTTTTCAAAGGCACCATTTATCACATCTGTGAGACACTGCAACATAATGGGAACTTGATACAAGGAATTATTCAATACTTGTCCAACCTTTGGACGAAGACCTACTTACACTAGTGGATGGTTCCACTGTGGTTCTCCGGCCATATGCTTTACTTTCTACAAGAGTGATGGACTGAACACATCGATTCCAGGCTAAGGGACTGATTACCTCAAACTCCTCTTCTCCTTACCCCTCTCTGCTTTGTATTGGACTGATGAAGCCACTGTGTGGCGAAATGTTTTCTTAATAAAGATTCCCATATGTTGCATAAGTGTCTCAATCTTCAATAAAGAGTATAATGTTTATTAGGATTTCAGTAAATGAACTCCAGGAGGATCTGGACAAATTAATGTCTTGGTCTGAAAAGTGGCAGTTCAGTGTGGACAAGTGTAATGTCCTCTTCCATGGGAATGAAAATAACCCGCGAAATTATTAACAATACACAACACACGAAACACAACACAAAACACGCACTCAACACAAAACACATGAAACACATAAAACATAAAACACACACACAAGACATACACTAAACACTCAAAATGCACTACACAAAATACAGAAAAACATTCAACACACTGAACGAAACACACACACACACACACACACACACACACACACACACACACACACACACACACACTTTAATATTGACAAAGTGATGTGGTGGAGGCAGGAACCATACATAGTTTTAAGGCGAGGTATGATAGAGCTCATGGGGCAGGGAGGGAGAGGACCTAGTAGCAATCAGCGAAGAGGCGGGGCCAGGAGCTGTGAGTCGACCCCTGCAACCACAAATTGGTGAGTACAAATAGGTGAGTACACATACACGCACACATACACGCACACATACACACACACAAAACGCACACACAGTACACGCAAAAAATTGGTCAAAAGAGAGGCACATATAGGCGTATCAAAAGAGGGGATGGGCAGTTAAGAAATCAATATATTCAATTAAAGAGAGAAATAAAGAAAGGAATAAGAAAAGCAAAAAGGGATTATGAGGCTAAGGTCGCAAGGGATTTAAAGACTGACCCAAAAGGGTTCTTTTAGGTATACAGAAGTAAGATTAGGGACAAGATTGGCCCACTTAAGAGTAACTCTGAGCAGATCACTGACAGTGATAAGGATATGTGTGAAATTCTCAATACCTACTTCCTCTCAGTTTTCACCCAGGAAAATACTAGCGATATTCCTGAAATAATAGATAACGTAGAACAGGACGATAATAAACTATGCACGACTGCGGTAACTAGTGACATGGTTCTCAGACAAATAGCAAAACTAAATCCTTACAAATCCCCAGGTCCTTATGAATTGTTTGCAAGGGTGCTAAAGGAATGTAAAGAGGAACTTGGCATACTTTTGGCTAATCTTTTTAACATATCACTACAAACTGGCATAGTGCCTAAGTAGAAAATGGCAAATGTTATACCTATTTACAAGGCAGGTGAGAGGTCCTTGGCTTCGAAATATAGACCAATAAGCCTTACGTCCATAGTGGGAAAATTTATGGAATCAATAATTGCCGGAGCAAATCGTAGAGATCTTGATAGGCACAGATTGATTAATGAATCTCAACACGGTTTTACAAAGGGGCGTTCCTGTCTTACGAATTTACTAACATTTTTCACTAAAGTGTTTGAGGAGGTAGATCATGGTAATGAATATGATATTGTGTATATGGACTTCAGTAAGGCTTTCGATAGAGTTCCACATCAGAGGCTATTGAGGAAACTTAAGGTACGTGGAATAGGAGGAGAAATTTTTTCCTGGGTAGAAGCATAGCTGACAAATAGGCAGCAGAGAGTTTACATAAATGGGGAGAAATCAGAATGGGGCCAAGTCACAAGCGGTGTTCCTCAGGGGTCAGTGTTGGGCCCGTTGTTGTTCACAATTTACATAAACGACATAGATGAGGGAATAAATAGCGACAAGCAAATTTGCTGATGACACCAAAATAGGCCGTCCAATTCATTCTAATGAGGACACTAGAGCACTCCAGGATGATTTGAATAGATTGATGCAATGGTCGGAAAAGTGGCAGATGCAGTTTAATATTGACAAATGCAAAGTTCTAAATGTTGGACAGGAAAATAACCATGCCACATATAAACTAAATAATGTAGATCTTAATACTACTGATTGCGAAAAGGATTTAGGAGTTCTGGTTAGCAGTAGTCTAAAACCAAGATAACAGTGCACGAGTGTTCGCAATAAAGCTAACAGAATTCTTGGCTTCATATCTAGAAGTGTAAATAACAGGAGTCCTCAGGTTGTTCTTCAACCTGTATTGATAAAGTCACTGGATGGCGAAACGTCTACAATAAAGATATCCAGATGTTGCACATGTGTCTTAACTTTCATATTGTCGGTATTTTATACCTTTCTTGCACAACTCTATATATCCTTTGTTAGGCCTTATTTAGACTATGCTGCTCAGTTCTGGTCACCGTATTACAGAATGGATATAAATGCTCTGGAAAATGTACAGAGGATGAAGATTGAGACACTTATGCAACATATGGGAATCTTTATTCAGGAAACTTTTCGCCATACAGTGGCTTCATCAGTCTAATACAAACCATTCATCACAACTGTCAGACAATGCAGCATCATGGGATCTTGTTATAAAGAATTCTTCAACACTTGTCCGACCTTTGGACGAAGACCTACTTCGACTAGTGGATGGTACCACTATGACCCTGCCTCCTCCTGCTTCGCCTCACCTAACTACAGTATATAAGCCACGTCTACTGCCCTATGCTGTACATTCTACAAGATTGATGGACTGAACACATCGACTAGAGGCTGAGGGACTGATTACCTCAAGCTTCTCCTCTCCTTACACCTTTCTGCTTTGTATTGGATTGATGAAGCCACTGTGTGGCGAAACGTTTCCTGAATAAAGATTCCCATATGGTGCATAAGTGTCTCAATCTTCAACTTGTCGGTTTTCCAAACCATTCATCACACACACAGAGGAGGATGGTAAAGATGATCCCATGTATCAGATATCTTCCCTGTGAGGATAGACTGAGGGTCCTGAATCTGCACTCTCTCGAAAGGCGTAGAATTAGGGGGGATATGATCGAGGTGTATAAATGGAAAACAGGAATAAATAAAGGGGATGTAAATAGCGCGCTGAAAATTTCCAGCCAAGACAGGACTCGCAGCAATGGTTTCTAGTTAGAAAAAATCAGATTCAGGAAGGATATAGGAAAGCACTGGTTTGGTAATAGAGTTGTGGATGAGTGGAACAAACTCCCGAGTACAGTTATTGAGGCTAAAACGTTGTGTAGTTTTAAACATAGGTTAGATAAAGACATGAGTGGGTGTGGGTGGGTGTGAGTTGGACCTGACTAGCTTGTGCTGCTGGGTCTGGTGCCGTGCTTCTTCCTTGAGTGGAGGTGACCAGACTGGGTGGGTCATTGGGTTAATCGGGGGGGGGGACATGGACCTGCTCCACATGGGTCAGTAGGCCTGTTGCAGTGTTCCTTCTTTCTTATATTCTCAATATGCACACTCACTATACAAAACACAAACCACTCCCACACGAGCCAAAAAACAGCTCATAAAACATTCCCACACGATACACACCCAAAATATATTCACAAAACACATACACACCAAACACATTCACAGAACAAACAAAACACAATACACAACAAATCACAAAACACAAACGCACGATAAACACCCACACGTAACTACAAACAAAACGCATGCACAAGCGCATTAATTAACTGACACACGAACATAAAAAAATTTCAACTCAAAATTTTATCTTATGCGTTCTTTATGCACAAAAACTAATCAATGATTTTCTTTTACGTGATCTTTCAACAGAATGTCGACAATTTCTGATGTAAGTTGTCCCATAACTCTCAACAGAAGAGCTGAAACAGCTGTTTTCCACAAGCTTCCTTAAGTCGAATATTTAGTATTATGACCTTGGTTGGTTATAATACTAACTGCATGTTTTCCCTAACTGATCTCGGGATGTCTGAACTCAAGAATTTTTGACTATAGTGATGGCGTTCAATCGGGTCTTAATGTGATGAATGGTTTTGAAAACCGACAAATTGAAGATTGAGACACTTATGCAACATGGGAATCTTTATTCAGGAAACGTTTCGCCACACAGTGGCTCCATCAGTCAAATACAAAGCAGAAAGGTGTAAGGAGAGGAGAAGTTTGAGGTAATCAGTCCCTCAGCCTCTAGTCGATGTGTTCAGTCCATCAATCTTGTAGAATGTACAGCATAGGGCCGTAGACGTGGCTTATATACTGTAGTAAGGTGAGGCGAAGCAGGCGGAGGCGGGGTCATAGTGGTACCATCCACTAGTCGAAGTAGGTCTTCGTCCAAAGGTTGAACAAGTGTTGAAGAATTCTTTATAACAAGATCCCATGATGCTGCAGTGTCTGACAGTTGTGATGAATGGTTTGTATTAGATTGATGAAGCCACTGTGTGGCGACACGTTTCCTCAGTAAAGATTACCATATGTTGCACAAGTGCCTCAATCTTCAAGGTCTTATTGCTCTGTGCTGAATAAAAGGTAGTTGAAGCTCTAACAACAGCATAGATTTTTCTTGCACATCTACGTGGCGTCATCAAACTGGAAGTCGGATGAACGGGAGATATTTATTTTTAGGAACAGCTACCTCCTTTAAAAAGGGTTTGAAAGGGAATTTTTATAATAATTTCAACACAGTTTTAGCTTCTGAGGAATTATTCCTACACGAAGTCTACTTTTGTTTTGAGATGGACTGCTCATGAGTGACCTTCATGTGAAGCTTCTCTAAAACCTTCACATCGTAAAATGTAGGTAAATCTCTGTTCCATCTCTTAATTTTTTGAGCCCATTTGGAAACTGCTAGTTAATTGGTCTTGGGATGTAAATCTCCCAAAAAAAGATAAACCGGAAATATTTCGAATTTGGATTCAGTGCCGAATATTGAAAATTCTGAATGTTCGCCCTATGTTGGATTTGGTACATGTACGATTTTCTGTCTTGCTTAAATTGTACTTCAGTTTTCTGCATATGAATTTCAACTCTGAGTAGTGAACTACTCATTAGATCCTGGTTAGATAACTCAGTTAACTGTATATTTACTTATTTTGCCAGTAATGTTGTAGGAAGCAATATACTGCATCATTAAAACAATAACACAGAAGTCTGTCGCATATGAGCAAAACCACGTATATTTTCTTATGATATGACGAGGCATTTGTCCTTTATCAACCTTATTTTTGGCATAAACTCAGCGCACAAACTGCATCCAAGCCTTCGTAGCTTTCAAAATTCCATGATGTATATTGACTTAGAGAAATAGTTCATGCTGTATGGATACATTATTTCTGGTAACAATGTTACTTGATTTGTCAACTGATTATTTCGTATGGATTCTCGTCATTTATTCGCCCTACAGAGATTCCAGCAGCTACCTTGCGACACCGCAAGACTGCCGAAGTGACTCTGCAGTGTATCAGGGGTGAAATAAACAATAGCCTTGTTTGGCCAGGTTCAAACAGTGCCTCGCCTCCTAGTGTGGAAAATCAGGTACTAGTTACCTAATTTCCCGAAACTTACTCATCGTAAGTCTTGACAAAGGAGAGCGGAGTGGCATAAGAGTTAAGGGGGTGTAAAGACGCTAAGAGAGCAAGTGTGTAGTGAGTTTGAGATGTATATAGCACAATATGTAGGCCTACATGTCTGCCAGACCTACAGTCCCACTAATATCTTACCCTTTCCTACATACTAAGACATTCCGATACTTATAAGCTGCTTTCTTCAACTTTTCAAAACCTTTCATCAATTTTACCATTATTTAAATAGATGTTTACTCTTCGGTAAAGCGAATATGTTAAGTAAAAGGACAATACATGGACATAGAGGGTATATATAGGCTTAGAGTGAGGTGTAATACTAGAGGTATTAGTTGTAGTAGTATTAATATTAGTTGTAGAAGCACTACTAGCATTACACCTCACTCTAAGCCTATATATATCCTCTGTGTCCATGTATTGTTTGTAACGGCTTGATAAAGCTACTATGTTAATCGTGACATGTTTACATCATGTAAATATAATTGGAACATTTTATACAAAGGAGAAAATGTACACCATTTTCTGGGCAGATCATTAACTTAGTTTAAAATATTAATGTTATGTAAATTCATGTTCATACTATATGGACGTCCATTCAATAAAATAAGCTTTATATGCCTCTTAATTTATTTAAACACGACATTCGATTATTATATCTGGAGAGCATAAATTTATTTTAAGGCAGAAAATAAGCTTGTGAAATGAACCACTGAGTATAATGTAGATCTCAGTAAATACCAGTATTACATATCCTAGACATTTCTTTATTCATACAACTGGGATAACAAGTGAAATGTTCTCAGAAACAGTCCACTAGTATTGTTTGTATGCATTAACGTAAGTCCTCTTTGTATACAGTCTGATCCTAAGTTGTCATCAACAACCAACGAATTAATAGAGTAAAATGACTCACGAAATCGTAATGACACGATTGCAAACAAGCCATACCACGGGTGGGGATAGAACCCTCGATCAGAAAGTCAGTGGCTAGCGCGTCTGTCTGAAGTTTTGTGTCTCTGATCGCGGGTTCTATCCCCGCCCGTGGTATGGTTTAATAGAGTAAAATCATTAACATACTCGGACCGTCTGTAAAAGTAATAGATGATTAATCAAGGGTTAAAGTCGAGGACGATGCACGATGCTTTGTACTAAGACGTTATTGAAGAAAAGTGATTCTTTTTTATGAAAGTAATCATGTAGCCATGAGAATGATTTTATATCAGAATATACAGTAATACCATGAATATTTCAGGATATACTAAATACTCAAAAATATTGCAGAATATACTGGACAAAGCATTGTAATAATTTAATTCAAGGAGTAAATATTTATTATAAATCAAATTATTACATTCATGGGGAAGCGCTAAAGTCATAGGGATCATACAGCACCTGGGGAAATGGAAGGAATTTCGAATCAAGGAATTAAAGCACAGGTCCAATTCCTAAGATCAAGAGCCCCTCACCAGCACTACAAACAGAAGAAGAAATTAATGTTGAAGGAATTGCAGCTGAATACAATTAAATATGCAAGGAATTCGCGAGAGCATGCGAAATATACACAAACACTGATCTCTGGCTGAAGGAGACTCGAACCTACGAACCTTAGGACAAGGTACGCAGTGCTTTACCAATCTACCCACACTGTGTGTGTGTGTGTGTGTGTGTGTGTGTGTGTGTGTGTGTGTGTGTGTGTGTGTGTGTGTGTGTGTGTGTGTGTGTGTGTTGAATACTGAGAGGTATTCACAAAACTTAATGTTCATTTATTAATGGCTCTCTGTGGATGATATAATTTTAGCAATGAAATTAGGCAGTTGCCAGCACATGTACACTGAAAATGACTGGGAACTCCAAACACTTTAGTCACTGTAGAGCTGCAATGGTGAGTGAACAAGCACGGTGCTATGGTGAGTGAACAAGCACGGTGCTATGGTGAGTGAACAAGCACGGTGCTATGGTGAGTGAACAAGCACGGTGCTATGGTGAGTGAACAAGCACGGTGCTATGGTGAGTGAACAAGCACGGTGCTATGGTGAGTGAACAAGCACGATGCTATGGTGAGTGAACAAGCACGATGCTATGGTGAGTGAACAAGCACGAATGCTATGGTGAGTGAACAAGCACGATGCTATGGTGAGTGAACAAGCACGGTGCTATGGTGAGCGAACAAGCACGGTGCTATGGTGAGTGAACAAGCACGATGCTATGGTGAGTGAACAAGCACGATGCTATGGTGAGTGAACAAGCACGATGCTATGGTGAGTGAACAAGCACGATGCTATGGTGAGTGAACAAGCACGATGCTATGGTGAGTGAACAAGCACGATGCTATGGTGAGTGAACAAGCACGATGCTATGGTGAGTAAACAAGCACGATGCTATGGTGAGTGAACAAGCACGATGCTATGGTGAGTGAACAAGCACGGTGCTATGGTGAATGAACAAACACGATGCGAGATAAGGTTGTCTCTGTGGCATTTTCCGAATTTATTATGCTCAGTTTACCATCTCTGAGGACACTTCCTGAGTCAAGTGACTTCTGGGTCATCGATCAACCTCTAACGTGGCAGCCTCTTGCTATGTGGTAGAGGAGAAGAGGGGGAATAATGTTTTACAATGCATATTACAGACATAACAGCAAACTGTTACTCGATTTTTCATATTGTAATTTCAATAAGCCAAATATGAAACATTAGGAATCAAACTAAATTGTTCTTTGCTGATCGTACTTAAGAATGTTAATCCAGTTGTCTTTGGCACTGAAGACAATTTCGAATCACTCACTAAATTCACTCAAACTTTGATGGGCCTACTACGCTAAATGTATTTCAGTCGCTAAGCGATCCCAGGAAGTTATTTCCGCATTGTAGATAAATGGCTCAGAAAACCCACAAGTTGATAAATTAGACACATGGCCAACACTTGGGTATCTCAGCATCTTGGGTATCTATATTATATATACCCAAGTATTGTACATGTGTCTAATTTATTTCCGTCTTGCATAACTTCAGTCCCTTGTGTCTCAATGCACGCAAGACCATTACCGCAGAATGTGACATAGCTTTATGTTGTACTTACATATTATCACTGAAGATATGAAGGAAATCAGACGAGACATTCACAAGTCATCAGACAGAAACTAATATCCAAGTTTTAATAAAACAACACTTGCTTTGATGCTAAACTGAAGAGTCATTCACTTTTCGTATCATAGACAATTATCCTATAATGCACCAGCACATTAAGCCTGAAGTTGCTCAGAAGTTGCATCATCAAATTATCAGCATGGAAGGTTGCAGGTAATGGGATACAACACTCAGAAATTATCATAGGCAGAGAAGAATTTAAATTTTTCCCAATTTCTTCCCCAAAAGAGGCATATTATGACCCACACAAGAAAAAATCAAACCAAACTTTTCACCAAGACTACCAGCTATTAAGTAATTAAGATTTATTTAATTACTTTATTTAATTAAGATTTATTTAATCTATTGGTAAATATACTTTTTGTAACAATGGTTTTGAAGATATACAGAAGTTATGTACACATAAAGTACACTCTCCAGTTATTCGGGAATCAACTTGACTAATACAATTGTCAAACTAAAACTTACACAGCCTAAACTCAAGAGTAAAACTTTCTTCAAGGTAAACACATTTTCACTAAAAGTTTAAGGTTGACTAGAAGATGCAGTCTCCAGAATCCAACAAAATTTACACCTACACAGTTTCTACCCCCTCCCCCCCCCAAAAAAAAAAAAGCTTCACACCTCTCTATACGAAACATAAGCCATTACAGATTGATGCCTTTTTCTGTTGTTTTATTTTGATTTAGTGGAAAGTGCTAAGTCCATACGGGTCACATAGCGCTTGTGGAATGGAAAGGCATTCAGGTTTGATCCAAGCAAGAGAAGAATAAGTCTAGTTCCTGGATGAAGAGTCTCTCACAGTGTCAACGTTAACCTCTTAAGAAAAAATAATGTAGTTATACATGTAATGCAAAATATTACTATATTATTTCGAAAATAAGTGTCAAAATGGCACCAGCACACTTCATAAACAATACCAACCAACTTCTTACTAGGAAACAATGGTTTTGAAATCCACAAGCCAATCAAAAGAGGCTTTCCAAAGTTATCTCATAGAAACCAGTTTCATTATTATAGTCAAAAAGAAGTGCTAAACCTACTAGGGTCATACAGCGCTGGATACCAGTTTCAGAAATAGTCAATTGCTCCACTTAGTAATAACTGACCCTGGTTAAAAATTTGAAGCTGATCGGATAAAGCGTTTTGTAGTTATAGACGAAAGCCTCGGAAGAGAGAGACGAGTCTACAGTGACGAGACTCGGCTTCACTAAACACATCAAAACTAAAAACGCAAGTTTTTAATGTTCCTCGCTTTTTTATTGCAGTTCTATTTAAAATTCTTTACAATCCTTTACAGAAACAATATGTGATATTTTATGCTTTAATGAAGTTTGATTTGATAAAAAACAAATATAAAACTGGCACTTAAGTGCTCAAATTCATTAAAAATTGTTTCTACTTAGGATACATTAATTGTTGAAAGCTGACCAAGAGAGACATTCAATAGTAATTACTTGGAAATCGATTTATTTAATAAAATTTGCAGTTTAGAAATTTACAAAGAGCAAAGTGAAATCCAAACCCAGATATTCTTCAGTAACTGTTTTGCATCCGATGATTCCAGCCTTTTTAATAATTTTATTAAAATTTAAAATTTATATCCAAATATTCTAAACATATAATGTCTTCCTTTTCATGGAATGTATCAGCGTTAATAATTTGAATGAAAATCAGTATCACTGTATAATAAAATCGACACACCGGTACTTGTGCTATCAATTAACAAAGTGAACTTTGCTCTCTGGAAAGCACACATGAGCTCAAAGTTTTAAGACCATACCATAAGAAAAGACATTCTTCAAGTACAGAACCCAATAAAAGTTTCTGTTTACGCTTAAAAACACCTGTTTCTACTTAAGCAACGCTGAAGTTAAATACGAACTCAGTTTTGGTCCAAAACGTACAGTTTGTGAGATAGAAGCCAACATGAACGATTTCACCAAGACAAAGTTATCATGGAAAAGAGATATCAGGGGAGCCTGATAATCAGTTTGATGACCTACTGCTGCTGGACACTGCTGGTGTGGGAGAACCACACTCAACACATGCGAAAAAGCCTGAACACTGATGTAAATATATTTATATGGATTTTATTTTTTTTTATGCACACACACACACACACACACACACACACAGGCTCCGAGAATCTTAGTGTTTTTAGGGCGTGCTTTAGCAGCTAGAAGCAACCAGTGTTAGTGACAACGTCACTAACCAAAGTATTAGCAAAAAAATAAAGTAAAGGCGAGAGAAAGCCTGAAATTATACAACAAAATTTCAAAGTGCCAGTTCGTTGAGGCCTAGTTGGCACTTGTTGCCACACTGTTACAAATATACAAAGTACAAAGCGAGTGACTAAAGACAAAAGATCAAATAGAATTAAGAGAGGTTGGCTAATGAGAAACTGTGAGGTAGCATACAGCCAGAGTGAACAAGCTAGCCAGAAAAGGGAAATATATATATATATATATATATATATATATATATATATATATATATATATATATATATATATATATATATATATATATATATATATATATACACACATACATATTGTGAAAATTTGTGTGGACTGCCTCCAAGTGAGTCGCCTACCCTGGCAAACTCTGTTGACACCGAGCTCTGAGGTGGGTACCTCAGCCTCACAAGTAGCTTATAGGACAGATTTTCACAAATGATTGAAGGTGCAAGAAACTCGCCTGCATGCACGTATAAAGGACTAACTTACTTGGTGTTGCAGCATATATCCTGATCTTCAACTTCCCTAAGCTTAGCCTTAGCCCCTTTGGACTTCCCCTCAGAAACCACGTGCAACCAGGAGCCTTAATTCCTGAAATATTCAATCATTATTAGTGACCTGCCTGCACCTCAGAAATTCCTATATCCAGGAGGGTGTGTATCCCCTAGTATAACTATGCAGACACGGATGCTAGCTTCCAGACTTACGAGAGACACTGGTACTTACTTGGCATGCTCTGCCAGCTGCAAGACAGGCCCACAGATCAAACTCACTCACAATTCTCCCCAGACACTGGCCAGAAATCTACGAGATAAAGTGGAGGTCTTGTCTTACTGTATGGGCCTGATGGAGGTCATCTACGGTACATCGAGGTGCCTCTACCAGATTTCCCTAGGTCTCAAATGTGAAGACACGTGGGGGGTGCCGTCTGCTGATCACGGCACGTCTTGTCCAGTTGGTGTCTGTCTTAAGAAGAATGAGCTGGTCTCTCTTCCAGACCCTCGTCTCTTCGTTCAAACTAGGGCTGCCAGTTCTCCCTAGCTAACTTATCCTAGTGTTTGCCTACATTATCGGCCTATTACTACCTATGTTAAGGTCTTAGGTCTACATTATTATTATCTACAGTTGCCTTAGTAAACCTAATATTAATATACTAACAGTAAAACTACCTACTCCTTCCCTGAAGGGTAAATCTATAAATAAATAAGTGCCTACCATCAATCGCCAACCCGGGGAGAGAAATGTGTTTATTTGAGAGGGTTTAAGGGGAACCCAGCTCAGCCATTCCATTACAGCCATGCTGGATCTGTCCTGTGGAACTTTAGGTACCAAATAAGTTTCCACATCCTCCCGCCGGCGAAGGTAGGCGCTAAGGCTAGATCAAGTCTGCCTCCCGCAGGCCCTCCCAGTGGGCCCTGGACTTGAGCGCCGTTCGACGGGTCGTCCGGCCGCTCAGCTCGGTGAGCCTCTGGTCTAATTTCTCATTCCCGGACCCACCGTGTGGACCTCAAGAGGTAAAAGCCTGTTGATGGGTCTTATAGTCTCAACACCATTCATTCTCACCTTCACCATTCTCAACTGCCCAGCCTTGTCTGGGTGGGTCGACACTACCAGGCCAAGAGGCCAGTATGCCCTGGGCACCTCGGATTCTACTCGCACCAGGTCGCCTTCACTTAGCATCATCTTATTTGCCTCGGGGTCGGCACCATAGAAATGTTCCCGCAGGGTTGTCAAGTAATCCCTGTGCCACACCTGGTTCCATTTGTCCAGGATGTTCACCAGTCTGTTGTGACTCCTGTGCAGTTCTTCATTGATGGGGGGACCATCTGGCCCATAATAATCCAGCTCCTTGGAAGACTGACTCAAAATTGCAGGGAAGGGCTCAATCCTCCTTCCAAACAGCATGTGATTGGGGGTGAGAGCTTCCTGCTCGTCAATCCCATTTTGCACGTAGGTCAGAGGCCTGTTATTGACTCTTGCCTCTATCTCAGCTAACACTGTCCTCAGTTCATCAAAGCTCACTCTCCTGCCATGCAAGACCTTCCGAATGCACCCTTTGACTGTGCCCACCATACGTTCATAGAATCCCCTTTGCCAAGGCGCCCTGGGAGCTATGAACCTCCACTCGCACTCTATTCTCTTCAGGTGTTCTCGTACTTCTCCGTTGTCCCTAAGATTCCTGAAAACTTTATCGGCCGCCCTAAACCTTGTGCCATTGTCCGAGATAATCAATCGCGGGCACGAGAATCTGGCTGTAAACCTCCTGAACAACTTCACGAAAGTCTCTGTTGACATATCTTCTGCCAACTCCAAATGCACAGCTCGAGTAGTGGCACAAGTAAACAGGCAGACATATACTTTCTGAGGGCCCACCCTATCGTCTCCTGGGTTCTTCAATGTGATAGCCCCAGTATAGTCTATTCCCACAGTCTCAAAGGGCCTGTCACTATGTACCCACTCCTTAGGCAGTGGTGGTGGACCTGGGTATGGTAGGGTCCTCCCATCGTACCGCTGGCAGACCGTACAACTCTTTAGCACCCTTTTGACGGCAGCTCGACCCTTCAGTACCCAGTAATTCTGACATAGGCAGGTGAGGGTATCTCCAAACCCCCCATGTAAGGTCCTCTAATGGGCACCTTGCATCAATAGCTCTGACGCCCATCCCTCCTTTCCCAGCAGCACGGGATGTTTGGCCCCATAGCTGAGCTCAGAGTTTTGTATTCGTTCCCTGCATCTTATTAGCCCCGCATGATCTAGGAACAATCCCAAAGAGTGAACCAATTTACTGTTCCCTGAGTCGTCGTTGGACACACGTCCAGACGCCATAACCTGCTGCCTGGTCGCCAGTACTTCCAGCACTCCTGGAAACCTCTCCCTTTGGTACTGCCTTATCCAATATTCTCTGGGACCCACGAGAGATAACTGTCGACCTTGGCTTACCTTGTCATGCAGCTTCCTCACAAATCGAAATACCATTTCCGTGACTCCTATAAGTTTCCTCCAAGAGGAGTAGCGCCTGGGGTCAAATAGTTCAGTGTCGGGTTCCCCCGCAAAGTGTACTATGCTGCTGGTTGTCTCCCCGAATTTCTGCTCTGGCCAGTAATCCCTTGCCAGTAACCAGTCTGGGCCTTTGAACCAAATCTCGCTTTTACTCAGCTTTTTGTGTGTCACCCCTAGGCTTCTCAGGTCGGCTGGGTTTTGATCTGTAGGCACGTACAGAATTGTTGATGTTGACTGTAGTTCCCGTATCTCCTTTACCCGATTCCTGACATAGGGGAGCTTAGACCTGTCGTTCTGGACCCACTGTAAGGCCACCTCCGAGTCTGTCCATACATAGGTGTGTGTCACCCTCAGATTACTCAACACCTCCTCTACGTACTTACCCAGTCTTGCTCCCAGCAACATCGCCGTGAGCTCTAGCTTTGGGATCGAGCAATCCTTCAGGGGTGTCACCCGCGCACGACTGGTGGCCAGACTGACCTGGTCTCCGGCCACCAAATACGCTACTGCCCCATAGGCCCTGGAGGAGGCATCACAGAAGACATGCAAGTCATAGTCCCGCCCGGTGCACCCGATGGACCTGGAGAATGTGAACTCATGCAATTCTGCTAGATCTTTGCTAACCAGATCCCACTCCTGGCAGACTGTTTCTGGCAGTGGGTCGTCCCAACCTAGGTTCAGCTCCCAGGTCTGTTGCACTAGCATCCTCCCTCGAATGGTGATGGGTGTCAACAAACCCAAAGGATCGAAGGCAGTCTGCACTTTGCTCAGCAAAGACCTCCTGGTCAGCTTCCCTTCCCCATCAGGTTTCCTCTTTAGCCTAAGTCTGTCTTCCTTGATTTCCCACTCCAGTCCCAACACCGATGTTACCTCAGGTACTGAGTAGCCAGCATAGTCACGTTCCACCGTGCCCCACAACGTTGGATTGTTTGTCACCCATTCTCTCAATGGCATGTTAGCCGAGAGCATCTCCTGATTAGACTCTCGGTAAATGTCCATCAACAGCCTTTCATCTGAGGTGGTACCTTGCATATTGTCTACATAAAATAGGGTCTTCAGTAATTCTTTAAGCGGGCTGTTACAGTTCACAAGGTGGTAGTCTATGGTAGCCTGTAATAAGAATGGTGAACTAGTGGCACCAAACAGCACTGCCCTGAATCTGTAGGTATCATACCCTTGCTTGGGCACCTCCCTGTCAGTCAACCACAAGAACCTTGTGTAGTCCCTGTCTTGTGGCTGCAACCCAATACGTAGGAAGGCTTTGCTAATGTCTGCCGCATAGGCGTACTGTTCTGTCCTGAATCTCAACAACACATCTGCTAATTTCTGCGTCAGGGAGGGCCCTGTGAGCAGACAGTCGTTCAACGATGGCTCTTGGGGACTCGCCTGTGAGCTGCAGTTGAACACTACTCTGATGGGAGTGGTTACTGACTCCTTGGTGACTGCCATGTGTGGAAGATAATGGGTGTTTTCCCCAGGGCTGGCATTGGGCACTTTCTCAATGAACCCAAGGGCCAGCTGTTCCTTAATAATATCATCATATTTCCCCACCAGACCCTTCTTGGTCAGGCTGTTCACCAATGAATTCAACTGACCCCGTGCCTTCTTGAAATTAGTGGCCAGCGTTGGGTGTCCTGGTTTCCATGGGAGTCGCACCCAGTACTGTCCGTCCCTGAACTGCACATGGTTCAAGTAATCTCGATATGTCTCTTCATGTTCGGGGGGCGGCTGGTCACCCTTAATCCCTACTACATCCAGGTCCCATAGTTTATGGACCGGCTCACTGTCGGATATGCCAACTTGCATCTCTGACAGACCTTTGTGCACCCCAATACGCATCACCAGTACAGCCTCAGTCGCTGTAATACCAGAGCCCTCTTTTCCCGGGGTCACAGGGAAATGAGCTGGTACCCTGCCTCCTACTATGTACCCCACTGGAGTCCTGTACAGGCCAACACCCTCCTTGATAACCCTTCTCGTAGACACAAACTCGTCTATGTAATCCCCTCCTACCAAGATTCCTACATTACTAACGTTATCTGTAGCAATGTCTGGTTCTGCTAGCTTCACACCCAACTCCCTCAAACGTTTGACTGCTGCAGCCAGTCCCTTAGTGGTAATGATATTGGGCAGCCTCTTCACAATCAAGGCTGAAATTTCCCGTCGATGCCCGGCTAACCTGACCGTCACATTGACTACTGGATAAGACCTGCATGGGACTTCCCCACCAAACCCTTCCACCTTCATGTCAACTTTACCAACTGTCTCCAGCTTCAACCTAGTTGCTAGACTCTCTGCTATGAAGGATCTCTGTGCCCCACTGTCGAAGAACAAACGGGTCTTTTCAGACTTCTTCCCGTTCACAACCACCGCCATTATGGTGGGCAAGGCCACCGAACCTTGAAACTGCTCACCAGAACAAATTCTCGGTGCCGTACTCACCACACTCATCACTACTTCAGACTTATTCTTGCTCTCCGCCCTTTCTCGCGGTTTGCTCTCCTTAACTTGTGCTAATCTGGCGTCATTAGGACACAGTGCACTGTGGTGCTTACCCTTCCAGCAGCCCCGACACTCCCTGAGTTGGGCGTTACAGTCCCTGGCAAAATGTTCTCCACAACACTTGAAACAAAGTCTCAACTCCCTTAGTCGTTGAACCCTTTGGTTATAGGTGGTGAACCTTGAACACCCTGAACTAGTATGTTCTTCACAAAACACGCACCGTCTCATACTGGCCGCTTGAGTGACTTCTCCCTTGGCTCTGGGGGTGGAGGACTTGTCCTGGGCATAATATGAGCCAACCCTAGTAGGAGGTGGTTTAGCTTTATCTCTCGAGTATCTGGAGGGGTTGATCGATTCCACCTTGGTCGGCAATTTCTCCCCCCGACCTATGCTCAGGTGAGACACGAGATCTCCCAACCCCTCAACGATCTGTTGTATTGTGAACCAGTTCGTCCGATATTTTAAGTGCAACTCGTGCACTGTAGTGCCAGCCAGTTTCCTCTGAATTACCTGACTGATGAACCATTCCGACTTACCCCAATCATGTAAATCTTTAAGACTATTCGTCAAACTCATAACTTTCATTCGGAACTTCTCTAGGCTCTGACAGTCATGGCGACAAGCCATGTTGGTAATTGGTGTCGGTGGTTTGGTAATGCCGGACCAAGTCTGTGAACGTAAATACTGTAATTTGACGGCATCTGACAAATCGTCTCTGTCATCTATCTGGGCTTTAAAGTGATCCCAGAAAGCAATGTACTCTGTTAAGGTTCCGTCGAATGTTGGTAAATTCAACTGGGGCAATCTGGGCAACACATTAACAGGTGTGCTGTTGTTCGTGTTCCTTGAAGCATTTGCTCCCCCTGCTGTACCGGCCTTCAAAGTCTTTATTAACTGCCTGCAGAGTCTCATCTCTGCTTTACACTCTGCCCTTCGTTCATCATAGTCTGTCCGTGCTACTTCGACTGTATATTCAGATTCACCTGTAGTATAGGCCTCTGTCTCATAAAGGATAAATGATCTCTCAAAGACCTCCAGTCTTTGCTCCAAAGGTTTCAGGCAACTCTCTAGTTCCTCCCAGTCTATGTCCTGATCTTGTCTGACCATACGACACTCCTCACATGCTTTACTCAGGCGCCCCTTATAGGCTCCCATAGACCGCTTTAATTGACTTAGAGCTGGGACAGCTAGTACTACATCTTCACCTACCATAGTTGCGGTTTAGTTAAGATCACGGTACTAATTTGTACTTCAATTAGCCCACCCCACAGCACGAATGGTATTAGGTGAGAATGAACGAGTCTCAAGGCTTCTCAACAAGCTTGACAACTCCCTTTATTATATTGACTCTACTCTGAATCAAAAATGTACACTGTTAGCTCTCAAATCCCAGTCAAAATGTGTACCTAGCAATTTCCTGTACAATGCCAGCAAATAATTACAGGACTTAACCTAGTCCCAGGTACAATTCACAAATCCCACATTAAAATGAATCAAAGACAATGAAAATCACACAAAAAGTGCAGTATACAAATTAAAATCACTTGGTTAGCACAAGTAAATTCAACAATTCAACTTGTGAAACAGTAAATGAATAATGTATGTAAATAGCTTGGCCTAACTGCCCAGTTTACTCTGTCTAGCGTGGATGGTTGAATAAGGTAAATCCTAACCTAACTAGTGTGCTATAACTTAAACCTGGCTTTTAGAACCCCCTGTAAATAATAACTAGGTTAAATCTGTCCTAGCTACTATAACTGTTGTAAATATTGCACAAGCCTAGCCTAACTGTGGCTACCTTGCAAATCCACTGTAAGTAATTAACACACAAGTCTCCTACTCTGGATTACTTGTAATCACTGTAAATAATTAAATTCACAAGCTTCTCTAGCCTACCTGGCCTGCCTGTAAATTACTGCAAATAATAACTTCTGTGTACAGTCAGCTTGGCCTAGCCTCTGTGTAACTCTGGGCCTAGGTGTGCTAACTTAACCTAACTCTGTTAAACTGGTTCCTGACTGTGGCCTGGCTATGATAGCTTAACCTAGCTATTCCACATCAAGGTTTTCGAAGGACCACTTTTTTGTGAAAATTTGTGTGGACTGCCTCCAAGTGAGTCGCCTACCCTGGCAAACTCTGTTGACACTGAGCTCTGAGGTGGGTACCTCAGCCTCACAAGTGGCTTATAGGACAGATTTTCACAAATGATTGAAGGTGCAAGAAACTTGCCTGCATGCACGTATAAAGGACTAACTTACTTGGTGTTGCAGCATATATCCTGATCTTCAACTTCCCTAAGCTTAGCCTTAGCCCCTTTGGACTTCCCCTCAGAAACCACGCACAACCAGGAGCCTTAATTCCTCCAATATTCAATCGTTATTAGTGACCTGCCTGCACCTCAGAAATTCCTATATCCAAGAGGGTGTGTATCCCCTAGTATAACTATGCAGACACGGACACTAGCTTCCAGACTTACGAGAGACACTGTTA
The DNA here is from genome assembly GCF_038502225.1 of Cherax quadricarinatus. Classification (NCBI taxonomy): domain Eukaryota; kingdom Metazoa; phylum Arthropoda; class Malacostraca; order Decapoda; family Parastacidae; genus Cherax; species Cherax quadricarinatus. Next base: position 582,900 of record NC_091344.1, read on the forward strand.
CTTACTGGGCATGCTCTGCCAGCTGCAAGACAGGCCCACAGATCAAACTCACTCACAATTCTCCCCAGACACTGGCCAGAAATCTACGAGATAAAGTGGAGGTCTTGTCTTACTGTATGGGCCTGACGGAGGTCATCTACGGTACATCGAGGTGCCTCTACCAGATTTCCCTAGGTCTCAAATGTGAAGACACGTGGGGGCGCCGTCTGCTGATCACGGCATGTCTTGTCCAGTTGGTGTCTGTCTTAAGAAGAACGAGCTCTTCTCTCTTCCAGACCCTCATCTCTTCATTCAAACTAGGGCTGCCAGTTCTCCCTAGCTAACTTATCCTAGTGTTTGCCTACATTATCGGCCTATTACTACCTATGTTAAGGTCTTAGGTCTACATTATTATTATCTACAGTTGCCTTAGTAAACCTAATATTAATATACTAATAGTAAAACTACCTACTCCTTCCCTGAAGGGTAAATCTATAAATAAATAAGTGCCTACAATCAATCGCCAACCCGGAGGGAGAAATATGTTTATTTGGGAGGGTTTAAGGGCCACCCAGCTCAGCCATTCCATTACAGCCATGCTGGATCTGTCCTGTGGAACTTTAGGTACCAAATAAGTTTCCACACATATATATAAATATATATAAGCAGAGAAGGTGGCAGCAGTAGGCCTGAGGAAGTAGCGCCGCCATAACAGGTTGGGTGTCATCACAAATAAGAAGTGTACTTACCAAAAGTGAAGTGTAAATTATAAAAGTAGCAATATACAAGTGATAAGTGTGGTAAATGAGGACTCAAAAGGGCAACGAGAAAAGAATAGTTGAAGAAGTCGGAGGCGGAAGGGCGAGGTGCACGAGTCATCGTACAGCGAGCATCGTACAGCGAGCATCGTACATCAGGAATCTGGTTGTAACGTACAAATCACCTGTTTGTGGTTGGCGGGAAGTTTGGAGTGGTAGAGCCGGCCCTACGATCACTGGTAGCTGGCTGTCACATACCCTGCTCCAGAGTGATTATCATACACACAGCATCTAGCAGTAGTAGGAAGATAAAATTGGTAGGAGCAAGGAATAGGCAGGAAGAGTAAGTTGGGGCTAATGGGACTACAGCCCTGACAACAGTTTCAAGAGATAATGTTTTAAGACAGAGAGACAGTACAATCTGAGAAGCAAGTATTGGGTACACATGTACCCAATGGGTACAGAGGTGAGATGTATTTCTGGGACATATAAACAACTGATGTGCTCACACATACACACTCGGGGCCAGGAGCTGAGTCTCGACCCCTGAAAACACAACTAGGTGAGTACACACACCCACTCATTCACACAGCTGATCCTTGGAATTTGACCGTGTCCCCCCCACCCCCCTCTCTCCCTTTCCCTCCCCCACAGACCTTTCCCCTCCCCCCACTCTTGCCTTCACTCCCTTCTCCCTCCTATCTTTCTCTCTCCCCCTCCCTCACGTTTCTCTCTCTCATAGCCTTTTTCCCTCCCCCTTCCCCCTTCTCTCTCTCTCTCTCTCTCCCTCTCTCTCTCTCTCTCTCTCTCTCTCTCTCTCTCTCTCTCTCTCTCCCTCTCTCCCTCCCTCTCTCTCTCTCTCTCTCTCTCTCTCTCTCTCTCTCTCTCTCTCTCTCTCTCTCTCTCTCTCTCTCTCTCTCTCTCACTCCCATAACCCTATCCCTCACCCTCCTCTCTCTCTCTCTCTCTCTATAGGCTTCTCTCTCCATCTCCCTTTTTTTATATTTCTACCATTTCTCTCTCCCATAGCCTTTTCCCTCACCCTCCTTTCTCCCTCTCTCTCTCTCTTTCTCTCTCTCTTTCTCCCTCTCTCTGCCCTTTCTCTCCCCCTCACATTTCTCTTTCTCTCCCCTTGGTCTTATCCCTCACCCACCTACGCTCTCCTCTCTCTGCCTCTTTCTACCCTTTCTCTCTCCCCCTCTCCCCCTCTCCCTCCTCTAGCCTTCCCCTTCTATTTTCTCTCTCCTCTAGCCTTGTCCCTCCCCCCCACAAACACACCTTGAAAACACATACACTTCTCTCTGTGGTAAAATACATAAGCTTCTCTCTGTGGTAAAAAAAAAAAATGGGTGGCCCCGGAGGATGGAAAGCCAGAGATCTGGTGGACAAACCAGGGAGGAAAGACTGGGAGTTAGAGTTCCAAAAAAGGGAGGAAGACTAGGGAAGGAAGATAGAAGAGCTTGGTAAGATAATGGAGGAGCGGATAGCTGAAGAGTGCAGGAAGTGGGAGCTATAGGTCTTAGCAGCAGAAGCTAAGATACAGTGCTTAGAAGAGAAACTGCAAAACCTAAAACAGATTAGAGAGACAAATGACAATTCAGATGCGACATCAGGAAATTCAATGTCAGGCACAGACAAGGGGATGGTAAGCAACAAAGGAGACATGACGTATGCAAAGGCCCTATCAGACCCACGTGGGGCCAGGGAAAAGGCGAGGAGCACACTAAGATCAAATGACAGGTCCAAAGACAATGAAGGTATGCTATATGCAGAGACTAACAGCCAACTGCAGTAGCAAGGAACAGCTGGTCATGAAAGACAGTTCACTGAGAATAGAAGTTTCAGATAGGACAGGGACTGAAGGCAAGAACATTTCAATGGAAGGAAATAAAATGCCTCAGAGGAAGCAGATGGAGACTCAGTGGGAGGAGGAAAGGGAGAGGTCAGTTTTTGTCTACGGGCTCCAAGAAGCCAAGGGAGACAACTTCGAAGAAATAAAACAGGAGGAGGAAAAAATGATTGAAGGCATCATGAAAACAATAGGTGAGGGCGATATGACCCAGGTGAGAAATTTTCAGAGAATTGGGTGGTTTGTCAGTGGAAGGATACGGCCTGTCAAAGTAATTTTCAAGGAAGAATCAGTTCGAACCAGGATTCTGCAAGAGAAAGCAAGACTGAGGGACAAACAGGGGTACCAGAGAGTATACCTCGATCGCAACAGAACACAAGAAGAAAGGACTACACTGAAAGAGAGGGTACAGAGATGCAAGGAGGAATGAGAGGCAATGGCAAAGATGAGCAGGACCCAGACACAGGAGGAAGGGCAAACACACCCCACAGAATCTCCCACCGAAAGACTCCAACTGCGATATTCCCAATGTAATTGAGCAACCTATACTACAACCCACTCACTGTTCCCTCTGCCACCAACCCCCTTATCACAAACCTCACCCAAACAGCTGTCCCTTAAGAGCATTCTGACCCCACCCCCATCATCACAAACCCCACCTACAACACAGCCCCCCATAGGCCCCCACCAAGGCTCTCGCTCCCCCAACCCCAATATTTTTGCAATGATAGAAAAGAAACTGAAAGTTTGGTACACAAACGCAGATGGAATAACGAATAAACATGAGGAGTGGAACGAAAGAATCAGTGAGAAATCCCCAGACATCATAGCAGTCACAGAAATAATAACAGACACAATCTTCCCAATGGGATATCAGATCCTGAGGAAAGATAGGAGTAGAGGGGGAGGAGGGGTTGCACTGCTCATAAAACACCGATGGGGATTTGAGGAAATGGAAGGCATGGACATGATTGGAGAAAGAGACTACATAGTAGGTACAATTCAGTCCGGAGAACATAAAGTAGTCATTGGAATGATGTATAACCCACCACAGAACTGCAGGAGGCCAAGAGAGGAGTACAAAGAAAACAACAGGGTGATGGTGGACACACTGGCTGAGGTGGCAAGAAGAGCTCACTCCAGCAGAGCAAGGTTACTGGTAATGGGCGATTTCAACCACAGGGAGATCGACTGGGAAAACCTGGAGCCACATGGGGGTCCCGAAACATGGAGAGCCAAGATGATGGACGTGGTACTTGAAAACCTCATGCATCAACATGTCAGGGACACTACCAGAGAGAGAGGGGAGGATGAGCCAGCAAGACTCGATCTTGTGTTCACCCTGAGCAGTTCAGACATTGAGGACATCACCTACGAGAGACCCCTTGGAGCTAGCGATCACGTGGTTCTGAGTTTTGATTATATAGTAGAGTTACAAGTGGAGAAGGTAACAGGAATTGAAGGGGAAAGGCCAAACTATAAAAGGGGAAACTACACAGGTATGAGAAACTTCCTGCAGGAGGTTCAGTGGGACAGAGAAATGGTAGGAAAATTAGTAAACGAGATGATAGAATATGTGGCAACAAAGTGCAAGGAGGCAGAGGAAAGGTTTGTTCCCAAAGGAAACAGAAATAATAGGAAGACCAAAACGAGTCCTTGGTTTACCCGAAGGTGTAGGGAGGCAAAAACCAAGTGCAACAGAGAATGGAAAAGGTACAGGAGGCATAGGACCCAGGAAAACAAGATTAGTAGAAGAGCCAGAAACGAGTATGCACAGATAAGGAGGGAGGCCCAGCGACAGTACGAAAACGACATAGCATCTAAAGTCAAATCTGACCCGAAACTGCTGTATTGCCACATTAGGAGGAAGACAACAGTCAAGGACCAGGTGATAAGGCTGAGGAAAGAAGGTGGAGAACTCACAAGAAACGATCAAGAGGTATGTGAGGAGCTCAACATTAGATTTAAGGAAGTATTTACAGTGGAGACAGGAAGGCCTCTGGGGGAACGGATTCATGGAAGGCAAATCCTGTGTCACAAACCTTCTGGAGTTTCATGATAAAGTAGCAGAAGTAAGACATGAGAGAGAGGGGTGGGTTGATTGCATCTTCTTGGACTTCAAGAAGGCCTTTGACACAGTTCCTCACAAGAGATTAGTGCAGAAGCTAGAGGATCAGACGCATATAACAGGAAGGGCACTGCAATGGATCAGAGAATACCTGACAGGGGGGCAACAACGAGTCATGGTACGTAATGATGTATTACAGTGGGCACCTGTGATGAGCGGGGTCCCACAGGGGTAGGTCCTAGGACCACTGCTATTTTTGGTATATGTGAACGACATGATGGAAGGGTTAGACTCAGAAGTGTCCCTGTTTGCAGATGATGTGAAGTTAATGAGGAGAATTAAATCAGATGGGGACCAGGCAGGACTTCAAAGAGACCTGGACAGACTGGGCACCTGGTCCAGCAAATGGCTTCTCGAATTTAATCCCGCCAAATGCAAAATCATGAAGATAGGGGAAGGGCACAGAAGACCGCAGGCAGAGTATAGGCTAGGTGGCCAAAGACTGCAAACCTCACTCAAGGAGAAAGATCTTGGGATGAGTATAACACTGAGCATGTCTCCGGAAATACACATCAACCAGATAACTGCTGCAGCAAATGGGCGCCTGGCAAACCTGATAACAGCGTTCCGATACCTTAGAAAGGAATCGTTCAAGACACTGTACACCTTGTATGTCAGGCCCATACTGGAGTATGCAGCACCTGTTTGGAACCCGCACTTGATAAAGCACGTCAAGAAACTAGAGAAAGCACAAAGGTTTGCGACAAGGTTAGTTCCAGAGCTAAGGGGAATGTCCTATGAAGAAAGGTTAAGGGAAATCAGCCTGACGACACTGGAGGACAGGAGGGTCAGGGGAGACATGATAACGACATATAAAATACTGCGCAGAATAGACAAGGTGGACAAAGACATGATGTTCCAGGGAGGGGACACAGAAACAAGAGGTCACAGTTGGAAGTTGAAGACACAAATAAATCAGAGAGACATTAGGAAGTATTTCTTCAGTCATAGAGTTGTCAGGCAGTGGAATAGCCTAGAAAATGACGTAGTGGAGGCAGGAACCATACACAGTTTTAAGACGAGGTTTGATAAAGTTCATGGAGCAGGGAGAGAGAGGGCCCAGTAGCAACTGGTGAAAAGGCGGGGCCAGGAGCTACGACTCGGCCCCTGCAACCACAAATAGGTGAGTAAATAGGTGAGTACACACACATACACACACACACACGCACACACACACACACGCATGCGCACGTAGTAGCAACCAGTGAAGAGGCAGGGCCAGGAACATAACAACATAAGAAAGAAGGAACACTGCAACAGGCCTACTGACCCATGCGGAGCAGGTCCATGTCCCCCCCGGATTAGACCAATGACCCCTCTGGATTAGCCCAATGACCCACCCAGTCTGATCATCTCCACTCAAGGAAGGAGCACAGCACCAGACCCAGCAGCACAAGCTAGTCAGGTCCAACTCACACCCACCCACACCCATTCATGTATTTATCTAACCTATTTTTAAAACTACACAACGTTTTAGCCTGAATAACTGTACTCGGGAGTTTGTTCCACTCATCCACAACTCTATTACCAAACCAGTGCTTTGCTATATCCTTTCTGAATCTGAATTTTTCCAACTTGAAACCATTGCTGCGAGTCCTGTCTTGGCTGGAAATTTTCAGCACGCTATTTACATCCCCTTTATTTATTCCTGTTTTCCATTTATACACCTCGATCATATCCCCCCTAATTGTACGCCTTTCGAGAGAGTGCAGATTCAGGGCCCTCAGTCTATCCTCATAGGGAAGATTTCTGATACATGGGATCATCTTTGTCATCCTCCTCAGTACGTTTTCCAGAGCATTTATATCCATTCTGCAATACGGTGACCAGAACTGAGCAGCATAGTCTAAATGAGGCCTAACCAAGGATATATAGGGTTGAAGAACAACCTGAGGACTTCTATTATTTATACTTCTAGATATGAAGCCAAGAATTCTGTTAGCTTTATTGCGAACACTAATGCACTGTTGTTTTGGTTTTAAATTGCTGCTAACCAAAACTCCTAAATCCTTTTCGCAATCAGTAGTATTAAGATCTACATCATTTAGTTTATATGTGGCATGGCTATTTACCTGTCCAACATTTAGAACTTTGCATTTATCTATATTAAACTGCATCTGCCACTTCTCCGACCATTGCATCAGTCTATTCAAATCATCCTGGAGCGCTCTAGTGTCCTCATTAGAATGAATTGGACGGCCTATTTTGGTGTCATCAGGAAATTTGCTTATGTCGCTATTTATTCCCTCATCTATGTCGTTTATGTAAATTGTGAACAACAACGGGCCCAACACTGACCCCTGAGGAACACCGCTTGTGACGTGCCCCCATTCTGATTGCTCCCCATTTATGCAAACTCTCTGCTGCCTATTTGTCAGCCATGCCTCTACCCAGGAAAAAATTTCTCCTCCTATTCCGTGTGCCTTAAGTTTCCTTAATAGCCTCTGGTGAGGAACTCTATTGAAAGCCTTACTGAAGTCCATATACACAATATCATATTCATTACCATGATCTACCTCCTCAAACACCTTAGTGAAAAAAGTTAGTAAATTCGTAAGACAGGAACGCCCCTTTGTAAAACTGTGTTGAGATTCATTAATCAATCTGTGCCTGTCAAGATGGCTACGAATTGCTTCGACAATTATTGATTCCATAAATTTTCCCACTATGGAGGTAAGGCTTATTGGTCTAAAGTTCGAAGCCAAGGACCTGTCACCTGCCTTGTAAATAGGTATTACATTTGTCATTTTCCACTTATCAGGCACTATGCCAGTTTGTAGTGATATGTTAAAAAGATTAGCCAAAGGTATGCCAAGTTCCTCTTTACATTCTTTTAACACCCTTGCAAGCAGTTCATCAGGGTCTGGGGATTTGTTAGGTTTTAGTTTCTCTATTAGTCTGAGGACCATGTCACTAGTTACCGCAATTGTACATAGTTTATTATCATCCTGTTCTACATAATCTATTATTTCAGGAATATCGCTAGTATTTTCCTGGGTGAAAACTGAGAGGAAGTAGGTATTTAGAATTTCACACATATCCTTATCACTGTTAGTGATCTGACCAGAGTTACTCTTAAGTGGGCCAATCTTGTCCTTAATCTTACTTCTGCATACCTGAAAGAATCCTTCAGGGTTAATCTTTGAATCCCTTGCAACCTTAGCCTCATAATCCCTTTTTGTTTTTCTTATTCCTTTCTTTATTTCTCTCTTTAATTGAATATATTGATTTCTTAACTGCCCATCCCCTCTTTTGATACGCCTATATATGCCTCTCTTTTGACCAATGAGATGTTTTAAACTATTGTTCATCCATTTGGGATCATTTTTGTTAGATCTAATTTCCCTACTCGGAACAAAAGTTGTCTGGGCAGCTAGAACTATGCTCTGAAAAACGTCATATTGGCAACCAAGATCACCTGCCGGACCCATAGTCAGGACATCCCAATTTAGCCCACCCAGGTAATTTTTGAGTCCCATGAAATCTGGGGCAGAGATTTGATTGCAGTTATCTGGGTAATTCCATGATATATTAAAACTAAGTGATTTGTGATCACTTTCCCCAAGCTCATCATTAACCTCAAGATTATTAATTAGTGAATCTTTGTTGGCAAGAACCAAGTCAAGCAGATTGTTTCCTCTAGTTGGTTCTGTCACAACCTGTTCTAAAAAGCAATCCTGAACAGTATCAAGAAAGTCACTAGACTCAAGATTTCCTGTCATATTGTTCCAATCAATTCGTCTAAAGTTAAAATCTCCCATTATAACAACATTTTCATATCTAGATGCCTTATGAATTTCGTCCCATAGCAGCTTACTGCACTCCCTATCAAGGTTTGGTGGCTTATAAATCACATCCAAAATTAATTTGTCATGTCCCTCGAGAAACTGTAGTCAAACAGATTCTGTGTTCGATGTCTCTAATCTTATATCATGTCTAAGACAACAATTTAAATTTTCTCTGACATACATCGCCACCCCACCACCCTTCCTGTTGACCCTGTCAGTGTGGAATAGTTTATAACCCTGTATGTTGCATTCAGAAGGCATTTCTCTATCTTTCAGGTTGAACCAGGTCTCTGTTATACCAATAATATCAATATTACCTACACTTGCAAGTAATCTTAGCTCATCTATCTTATTTCTTAGACTCCTACTATTTGTATAGTAAACTTTAAGGGAGCTAGTCACTCGTTGCCCTCTACTATCCCTCTTCGTTTGTTGATCAATTGATTTGCCATTACTAGCAACTTTATTTTGAATACTGTCTTTTAAACATATCCCTGAGGTATCCCGGTAATAACTGCTGTTTTTAACCCTAATGCTGCAGCCTGATTGTTTCCCATAAACGCCCATACCTCTATAATCTATCAGTTTAAATTCCTAGACAAGCCATCAATTACCCTCTCAATTGAAATGGCTAATGCAACCACTCCATCCCCAGAGAGATGAACCCCATCCCTTGCATACATATCACGTTTGTCAAAGAATAGGTCCCAGTTATCAATGAATGGGATTGCAAGTTCCTTGCAGTATCTGTCTAGCCAGCAGTTTATACCAATTGCCCTAGACATCCATTCACTGCCCACTCCCTTTCTAGGCAAGATGCTACATATGACTGGGATCCCTCCCTTAGACCTAACTACTTCTATGGCTGACCTGTACTTATCCAGCAGCTCCTCTCTCCTGCCCTTCCCAATGCCATTACCCCCAGCACTAAGAGAGATAATGGGCTTGTTCCCATTACCTGCCATAATATTATCCAACCTGCTGACTATGTCACCAACACCAGCTCCAGGAAGACACACTCTCTGTCTGACCTTTCTGTCTCTGTTACAAAATGCACAGTCCATATATCTTACCTGAGAATTTCCTACTATTAAAATATTCTTACCTTGATTAGCAGGGGAATCAGTGATACCTTCACCTCACTAACCACTGAAGTATACTCGTCTTGGAGAACAGAGAATCGATTTCCTACCTTCACATCTTCTCTATTAACTCTCCTCATCTTCCTTCTTCCTGAACTGTGAACCACTTGCCACTTAGAGCGGCTGCCACTATCACTGCTGGCGACCATTCCTTCCTTACCAGCTAAATCCTTCTCACACTCGCTCCCAAACTCATCTACGCGAAGCTTCAGCCTCCTATTTTCCTCCCGAAGAAGTAAAATCTACTTCTTCAGCACTTGAACCTGAGATTCTAAAACACTACAACAAGCCATGGTGCTTGGTAACAGCCCACGCTAACTCCCAAGAGCTTAGGCAGGTAGGACCGCAGGTGACCACTGACCTCAGCTGTGACTCGACCCCTACAATCACAAATAGGTGAGAACACGTGCGCGCGCACACACACACACACACACACACACACACACACCACCCACCCACCCACACACACACACACACACACACACACACACACACACTCACTCACACACACACATGTGCTATAAGTACATAATATGGTTGAACATTAAAATGGTATAAAATACCGACAGGTTGTTAGGTAAGACACATATGCAACAGTTAGGTATCTTTATTTCGAAACGTTTCGCCTACACAGTAGGCTTCTTCAGTCGAGTACAGAAAAGTTGATAGAAGCAGAAGAGACTTGAAGACGATGTAATCAGTCCATCACCCTTGAAGTTTTGAGGTGGTCAGTCCCTCAGTCTGGAGAAGAGCATTGTTCCATAGTCTGAAACTACGCTCTTCTCCAGACTGAGGGACTGACCACCTTAAAACTTTAAGGGTGATGGACTGATTACATCGTCTTCAAGTCTCTTCTGCTTCTATCAACTTTTGTGTACTCGACTGAAGAAGTCGAAACGTTTCGAAATAAAGATACCTAAGTGTTGCATATGTGTCTTACCTAACAACATAATATGGTACACAAGGCTTCATAGATACATTTGTGGTACAGAAATGGCATATACAGTACATGAGGGTTGAGGGTTACATTTCAGGTACATATTGCTACGTGTTTGTCGCAGATTACAATGCGAAAATCTCATCTACCTCCTCAGAACTGGGGCGCATACCCAGGATACAGCAGGCATTACCCCTCTGAATCGCGATGCTGTGTAGCTGGAATAGAAAACTAGCCTCCCTGGGATCCCTAGATGCACTCTTTACCCATAGGCCAAGGAGGCTCTGAGCCTATAGAAACAAACATATAATGATGGGCAAGTTCACCGTATTTTTTTAGACTTTTAAAACTCCCTGAAGCTGCTCCTCTGGTCTCTCTGATATAGTGGACATAGGTATCAGCCAATGTGAATGCACATGAGTAGTCCCACACCAGTTTGCCGTCTGTCCAGGCTTGAAGGGTGATATCATCTGGATGCTTTTGGTTGCCATCAGACCTGCATAGTTTGCGTGGCTCCCTTATCGCTGGGTATCCGTCTGTTGTGAGGCTCCTCTTGATGATGTTATTAACCTCTTCATGCCTTGCAATTTTTCCCTCGGATCTACAGCAAACAAGACCATGGTACCCGAATCGGTCCTCAGATTCACTGTCGCAATTACACCTATGTTTGAAGATTGAGACACTTATGCAGCATATGGGAATCTTTATTCAGGAAACGTTTCGCCACACACTGGCTTCATCAGTCCAATACAAAGAGGAAGGCGTAAGGAGAGGAGGAGTATGAGGTAATCAGTCCCTCAACCTGGAGTCGATGTGTTCAGTCCATCAATCTTGTAGAATGTACAGCATAGGGCCGTAGACGTGGCTTATATACTGTAGTGAGGTGAGGTGAAGCAGGCGGAGGCGGGGTCATAGTGGTACCATCCACTAGTCGAAGTAGGTCTTCGTCCAAAGGTTGAACAAGTATTGAAGAATTCTTTGTAACAAGATCCCATGATGCTGCAGTGTGTGACAGTTGTGATGAATGGTTTGAAAAACCGACAAGTTGAAGATTGAGACACTTATGCAGCATATGGGAATCTTTATTCAGGAAACGTTTCGCCACACAGTGGCTTCATCAGTCCAATACAAAGAGGAAGGCGTAAGGAGAGGAGGAGTATGAGGTAATCAGTCCCTCAACCTGAAGTCGATGTGTTCAGTCCATCAATCTTGTAGAATGTACAGCATAGGGCCGTAGACGTGGCTTATATACTGTAGTGAGGTGAGGTGAAGCAGGCGGAGGCGGGGTCATAGTGGTACCATCCACTAGTCGAAGTAGGTCTTCGTCCAAAGGTTGAACAAGTGTTGAAGAATTCTTTGTAACAAGATCCCATGATGCTGCAGTGTGTGACAGTTGTGATGAATGGTTTGAAAAACCGACAAGTTGAAGATTGAGACACTTACGCAGCATCTGCAGCATATCAGTCCAATACAAAGAGGAAGGCGTGGGAATCTTTATTCAGGTAAATGTACGTTTGGCGCCGGACACATCCACTAGTGGCTTCATCAGTCCAAGATACAAAGAGGAAGACAAGTTGTAAGGCAGAGGAGGAGTATGAGGTAATCAGTCCCTCAACCTGGAGTCGATGTGTTCAGTCCATCAATCTTGTAGAATGTACAGCATAGGGCCGTAGACGTGGCTTATATACTGTAGTGAGGTGAGGTGAAGCAGGCGGAGGCGGGGTCATAGTGGTACCATCCACTAGTCGAAGTAGGTCTTCGTCCAAAGGTTGAACAAGTGTTGAAGAATTCTTTGTAACAAGATCCCATGATGCTGCAGTGTCTGACAGTTGTGATGAATGGTTTGAAAAACCGACAAGTTGAAGATTGAGACACTTATGCAGCATATGGGAATCTTTATTCAGGAAACGTTTCGCCACACAGTGGCTTCATCAGTCCAATACAAAGAGGAAGGCGTAAGGAGAGGAGGAGTATGAGGTAATCAGTCCCTCAACCTGGAGTCGATGTGTTCAGTCCATCAATCTTGTAGAATGTACAGCATAGGGCCGTAGACGTGGCTTATATACTGTAGTGAGGTGAGGTGAAGCAGGCGGAGGCGGGGTCATAGTGGTACCATTCACTAGTCGAAGTAGGTCTTCGTCCAAAGGTTGAACAAGTGTTAAAGAATTCTTTGTAACAAGATGGACTGAACACATCGACTCCAGGTTGAGGGACTGATTACCTCATACTCCTCCTCTCCTTACGCCCTGATACACTCTGAAGCATTGTCGAGGTTATATTCTCCACTGTCTGGAGACCCCAGTCTGACTGTAGTTGTTGGGGGCAGCAGGTCTGGTTTCAGACCTGCTGTACATTTCCGTTAATGAACTTTTGGTCATGAACACCAGCATTGTCCATAAAGTGTTCAGGGAGAATCGTTGCTACAAATCCACTGGAAGCCATACACGAGGACAGGAGAGCTGGTAGAGCAGTGTGTGATGCCTCCTAGTTGCCTGGAAGTGTAGCTTGGTCCCACTGTCCGTCTTCTAGATTAAGGCCGAGTAATTTCGTAAAAATTTACCTCAGCATACTGCCGAATTCATATCATATGAGGATACACATCTTAGGAAATATGTTAACCAGGGCAGACTCAAGCCCTTTGTGAGGAGATAGAAGGCATCATGGGTGTCAAGATTGCCTATCTATCTATCTATATATATATATATATATATATATATATATATATATATATATATATATATATATATATATATATATATATATATATATATAGTGTGTGTGTGTGTGCATGCGTGCTGTGCCGAATAGGTAAAACTTGCGATTTTGTCTTAAATAGCAATGCTCTTCTTGCAGAATAAGGCAAGTAAAAATTTGTATATGCCATAACTTCGCAAAAATTATTCTGAATCTAACGAAAAAATTATATTTCACTTTGTTTATTAAATTATTGTAAACTTATCTAAATCATATTTAGCTGGATTAGGCTAAATTAAATTGCGCTTCTTATAATAAGGTTAGGTAAGTTCATCTGGTACAAAATTATTAATTTTTATCATTAACATAAACGAAAAATATATCTTTAAATGTATAAGAAAATTTTTTAGAATGGACTCAACAAGTCGGCCGTCTCCCACCGAGGCAGGGGGACCAAAAAAAAAAAAATCCCCAAAAAGAAAATACTTTCATCATCATTCAGCACTTTCGCCTCAGTCATACATGATCACTGTTTTTGCAGAGGCGCCCAGGTACAACAGTTTAGAAGCATATATAAAGACACACAACATATCCCTCCAAACTGCTAATATCACAAACCCCTCCTTTAGAGTGCAGACATTGTACTTCCCATTTCCAGGACTCAAGTCCGGTTATATAAAAATAACCGGTTTACCTGAATCTCTTCACTAAATATTACCCTGCTCACACTTCAACAGCTCTTCAGCTCCCAAAAACCATTTGTGTCCATCCACTCCTATCTAACACGCTCATGCATGCTAGCTGGAAGTCCAAGCCCCTCATGCTGAGAAATGGCATTACCAGTTAAGTTTGAAGAGTTTGTACTTAACTTAGAAAGACAACTCATCGCCTGCACAGCCGCCCCTGCAGACAAGGTCTTGAGAAGCTGTCGAAGTCATCTCTCAACGGGCTGTAAAGATTTATAATTTGTAACATTATAAATTACCCCTAGGGGGTGTTATGTCAGCATATTTCATTCACTGATTGCTGATAAATTATGTACTTGTTTGGACTCAAAAGTCCGCTCCTTACTGCTGACTATAGGTTGATTACAGACTCCTTGTGACTCAAGAACTGTGCAGTCCCCCGTACTACAAGAAATTCGTAACCTACCTTGCTCTTGTAGCGTGAGCTATGGTGTTCTTCACACCTTCGACAGATATCGGTGACTTGATAGAAGCTGAAGTGTCCTTGGATGTCCACGTCTTCCATAGTCTAGGAACACACACACTGGTACACTATGTTCCACAAGATTTGTCTTTATTGTTCATAATCTTATCACTAAAGAAGCTGATCACACTTCTCTTAAGTGTTTATTGTGTTTTATGAGACACTTTGCTCACACTAACGCACAGATCGTTCTTTGCTGGTTATCCTGGCGTCAGTGTCACTCTCACTAGCGTCAAAAGTAATCTGAAGACACCACAGCGCCCCACGCCGTCACTCCCCTAGCACAAAAAAAAAGCTGACCTAGTACTTTTGCTTCCTTGCCACTTCCTCGATGAAGCAAAGCAGAATGTTTGATTCTTGCTGTCTTAAGCATAGACAACAATGTCCACTATCTTTACTATGGTAACAAAGTGGGAGCAGGATTTTCCTTAATTGTCCTGCTAAAGTAAGAGATGTACTGTCTCTTATTAAAATACACTCTGCAACACTGGACTGCAAGGAGCAACGGTCACTTGACCACGTCGCATACTCGTACGGCATCTGTGATCAATTACTCACTGTAGCAGTAAACAAGACGCTTGCCCCTTCTGAGAGGGCTGGGCCCCTCAGGGCAGAAAGGGGCTGAAGGGGCTGAAGGGGGCTGATACCTCCCTCCTGGAGAAAATTTCTCCACACTGGGGGGCGGCAGAGGTTCGCTGCAGGTGAACTATTCATCACTTAACATAAATTTAATTTTCTCACTCGCCACCACTGCTGCTTCTCTTTTCTGAACAGCTTTAGTCTGTGTGGTTTCTGGAGAATCACTAATTTTGTTTTCAACACTGTGTAATTCTAACGGCACTAGTTTATTTATTGTCCGCTTATTCACTACACCTTTGCTCAAAACATCAACTGTCCTGATGATTCCATTTGCATCAGGATACATGGTCACAATTTTTCCAAGTGGCCATTGGGACCTCGGACCATCATTGTCAATAATCACTATGTCATCAGGTCTTAAGGACTTATGATTTTCAGGAACACCAGCTCCATAGAAGTGTTCTCTCAATGAGGTGAGATAGTCTTCTCGCCAAATTTTCTCCCAACGTTCAATCACTTTATTAAGGTGTTTGAATTTACGTCTGAGTTGCTCAGGTTCGAAATAAGTTGGATCCTCTATGATTTCTTTATCATTCATGTGAGGAACAGGTTCGAGCCTTCTGCCATGGAGTAAATGAGATGGACTTCTAAATTGTCCAGATCATCGGTAACATAAGTTAGAGGTCTGTTGTTGACTCTATTTTCTATTTCAGTCACAACTGTACGGAATTCTTCTAAGTCGATTCTTTGACGATGAAGAGTCTTCCTTAAACAACGTTTTACAATGCCGATCATTCTTTCATAAAATCCGCCATGCCATGGAGATTTAGGAGGAATGTATTTCCAAAGACATCTGCGTTGATTCAGCATCTGTTGTACTTCTGGTTGATCAAAGATCTTGCTTATATAAGCAGCACCAGCAACAAAGTTCGTTGCATTATCTGAAATCATCAGTCTGCGACATGCCCTTCTGGCTGCAAACCTTCTGAATAATTTGATAAAGGTTTCAGCAGACATGTCAGTGGCTACTTCTAGATGTACTGCTCTAGTCGTAGCACAAGTGAACAAACTGATGTACACCTTGATGGGAACTTTGTCAACTATTTTGGTTAAAATTATTGGTCCAGCGTAATCTACACCTGTCACCTCAAATGGAGTGATATAACAAACTCTTTCAGAGGGATATGGAGGTGGACCTGGATACTGACATACTCGCATATCGTAGTGACGACAAGTAATACAGTCCCTTATTTGTTTTTTCACACTTTGTCGACCTTGAGGTATCCAGTAGGATTGTCGTATATGACAAGGTGTGTCAGCTACCCCACAATGTAACACGTTACTGTGGGCGTTTTGAACAATCAGTTTTGTTAGCCAATGATTCTTGGGGATCAATATTGGATGTATGGCTTCTTTAGGTAGTGAAGAATTATGAATTCTTCCTCGACATCTTATAATCTTTTCTGAGTCGAGATAAAGTCCTAAGGAATTAATCATGACAGGTTTCTTTGGGGATTTATCTTGTGTTTCTAGAAATTTATATTCTGTAGAGAAAACATCTTTCTGTATTAGTTTCACCCAGTATTTAATGGGTTCAAGACATTCATAATCAGGTTTTATTCCTTTAATGAATTTAAAGACAAGAGCTGTAACTCTTAAGAGTTTACCCAAAGATGAGTATTTAGATCCATCAATGACTATTTCTGTCGTGTCTGCAGTATTTACACAACTTATTTCTGCTGTGTTCAAGCAGACTGTTTCTTCTGGCATAATGTGAGCTTTTTGCTGAGGCCAGTTATTTTCATTAGAGAGCCAGTTCGGTCCGTGGAGCCATAATTTATTATCCACAAATTTCTTGAGTGGGACACCACGTGACAACATGTCAGCTGGATTCTCTTGGGTAGAGACGTGGAGAAAGAGATAATCTCTCTGCATCTCTTTTATTTCTGCTACTCTGTTCTGTACATAGACCAACTTACTCTTATTATTTCTTAACCACTGGAGAACTGCTTCATTATCACTCCAGATCATGGTTTTTTCAATAGTGAGATGATCAAGTACTTTGTTGAGATAGACAGCTAATTTTGTACCTACATAGAGTGCTGTCATTTCCAATTGTGGTACTGTTCTGACCTACAAGGGTGCTACCCTGGCCTTTGAAGTAATTAGTGTACTTCCTTCAGCATTACTCATGTAAGCTACAGCGCCATAACCTCTGGTTGACGCATCACAGAACACATGTAATGTGTATTTGTTTCCCACTTGACCTATTTGTTTGGGAAATGTAATTTGATGAAGTTGCTTAAACTCCCTGGATATTTCATCCCATGCTTGACTCATTTTTAGAGGCAAGTTCTCATCCCATCCAATTTTGAGCTTCCATGCATCTTGCATAAGCATTTTACCCTTTATGGTAATTGGTGAGACGAGTCCTAGAGAATCAAAACATTGTGATACCTCTGACAGTAAACTACGTTTAGTGAGTGTACTGCACGATTTATTGTTTATCCTTTTGAGACTCAAAGTATCTTCCTGTGTGTTCCAATTAAGTCCCAGCATATTGTTGCAATCAGGAATTTCAGTTTCAGGGAAATCTTCTTTGATAAGTTCCCTTAATTGCTTTGAATTTGTATTCCATATCCTTAGAGGCATATTTGCTTCTTTCATCTCCTTGTTAGCTTCTCTGTATAAGGATTTCAAATCCTCCTCTTTATTCACAGTACCTTGAAGATTGTTCACATAGAAACTTTTCTTTAAGATTTCTTTGAAGGGACTTTCAGATTTCTTCAAATGTGTATTTCGAGTAGCTTCTAGTAAGAATGGAGAGGATGTTGCACCAAATAATACTGATTTAAAACGATAAGTTTTCACAGGACTTTGAGGATCATGTGGATTTTCAGGCCACAAGAATCGAGTATAATCTCTATCTATTTCTTGTAGTCCTAGTCTTAAGAAAGCTTTGGAAATATCAGCCGTGTAGGCATATGGGTTTGTGCGAAATTTCATAAGCACGTCTCCAAGCTTCTCAGTTAGTGAGGGTCCGGTCATCAGACAGTCATTAAGACTTGCTTCATCTTTATTTGCACGTGCGCTGCAATTATATACAACACGTAGTGGAGTGGTTTCAGAATCTTTTCTGACTCCATGGTGCGGGAGATAATGAGCTTCTGTCTTCAACTTATCTTCGACTATTTCCTCAATGAATTTATTGTCCAACTGTTCTTGTATGATATTATCATAGACAGTCAGTAGCTCTGGATTCTTCCTAAGCTCATGTATTTGTGCTTTCATTTGTCCGAAAGCCATGCGATAATTGCTAGGCAGATGTGGTGGATTTAATTTCCATGGTAACCTAACCCAATACTGTCCATCTTTATATTTGACAGTGTCCAAATATTGGCTATAAGTCTGAGACTCTTGTGGGCTTGGTTTATTTACATCAACTGGTTCATTCATTTCTTCCAGTAATGATAATTTTTGCTGTGGTACATGATCAGCGGTTATTCACGTAACTAGTACATTTTCCACTGAATCAATATCAGCTTCTTTCCCACTTTGAGAGGGAATGGGACCACATATCATGTGGCCTCCTGCTGTTTTCAGCAAGTGAACATCATGTTTACTTACTATATTTTGCACAAAACAGTGATAATAATCACTTCCAATGATTAAATCAATTGGACTAATAGTGTCCGTCTGTATGTCAGGACAGGCTAACTTGACTTTAGCTGCTTTCAGTGCTGCAACTGTTTCTTTTAATTCCTGGATCTGCACAGACTTAGGCAAATCATCTACTACCACAGCTTCTACTGTCTTTTTCCTGTTTCCTAGACCAACAGTGATTCTGGCCAGGTCATATGTCTGTTTACCAGAATTGTGGAAAAAACCAGCTATATCTAACTGTATTTTGGCATAGGGTTGTTTATTCAGTTTCTGCAACACTGATCTTGTTATGAAGGACCATTGTGAGCCTTGATCAAATAGTGTTAGCACATTGGTTTTGTGTAATTTATTAGATAACTCAATTCGAGCTATCGGGAGAGCAGTTGCTTTAAACTTATCTCTCACATTTAATGATGTTGCTTGTTGACTTCCTGATTCTGTGGAAGTCTTCTGCTGTTCAGCAAAAGTATTTGGGCATAATGCTGTATGATGCATACCCATGCATTTAAAACACTTCTTCAGTGAGCATTTACCTCCCTTGTGTTCACCTAAACACTTGATGCACCTTTTCAGCTGATGAACACGTTGTTTACGTGCCTCCATTGATGTGTATTGAATACAATACTGTGCCCAATGTGTTCCATCACAAAGTACACATTTTGGAGTACGTTTATGTATGACAGTTTGTTTACCGTCTGTTGTATTCACAGCTTGATAAATGCCTATATATGATTTCCCATTCTGTGGTTTAGTGGGAGTAGGTATACTCTTTTTATACTGAGTTGAAGGTTTGTTATCCACTGGATTTGTGGATTTTTCATCTTGTCTCGTTGCTTGCATGCATGAAACTATTGTTTGTAAACCATTGCTAATTTCTTCACAAGTGAAATAGCGTTTATTGAACATAATATTTAATCGTTCAATAGTTTGTGGTGACAACTTATCTTGTACAATACCACTGATAAACCAATCACATTGCCTTAGGTCATATTTAGCACCTAGAGATCTGAGACTATTGTCTAATGTGATTCTAAATGCCTGTAAGTCTGAAAAACAATGTTTGGGTGGCTTCAAGCTTGATATTAAGACTGCATGTCTAACTCTGGCCTTGTCAGCATCGAAGTAATTGTCTGCTAAGACACGTAAGGCTATTTGATAATTGCCTTTAACCACCGGAAATGACTTAATCAGTTCATAGGGTTCTCCTTTCACAAGACATTTAAGATAATTGAACTTAGCAATCTCATCTTTGCCAGTTCGTGAATTTACTATGGATTGAAAACCACTAATGAATTCTTCATAATTATGACCTTGGAAAATAGGAAATGACAATGTAGGTAAGCTTGGTAATGGGACACTTGTTGTTGTTACAGGTGTAACAGGTGTTTGACCACTAGTTACAGTAGGTCTCTGTGTCAGAGTTTTGCGGTAGATAGCCTGTACTCCTGTCCACCTTAATTGTTGATTACTAAAAGTATCCAAAACATTTTTAATTTCATCCTCATACGGATCTGATTCAAGAAATTTATTTTCATAATGTGTATAGTCTGAATTAATTATTTCCAGACGTTGTGTAAATAATTCAAATTTGACCTCAAGATCATCAAAATCTATGTTTGTATCTTGAGTTAATCCTATACAGACTGAAATTAGATTTTCTAATTGTGTAATCTTAGTCTGTAAAGACTGAAACTGAGTTTTCAAACAAGCCATTTTAATGGTATACTGAAAATTCTAGCACCACACTTAGAGTGTTTAAAAAACACTGTACTGCTATAAACAGCTGAGTTTTTGTTATGCTTAAGTCAGCAATAATCAGTCAGACACTACTGACCTACTAAGCTTAACCTCAGGGTCAATGACCATGAAGGGTACAGAGTACATATGGCTGGTGTTTATGGCATGAGTTTGCAGTGTCAGCCTGACTACGATGATTAATCGTTAATAACGATGTTATACACTTCATTCACTATACACTATAAAGGTCACTGTATAACTGTAAATCACACGTGAATATTACTTACACATATATAAATGTCACTGTTAATATATATTTGAAAGCTTACACTTTATATATAAGTTCATTTAATATAACAGGTAGATCTATAAGAAACAAACTTTAACACAATCTTGTCTCTTAATTTCTGTCTATAAACATTATAAACACTATGTGTATATACACTCAGACAAACCGAACATCACTTGGGTTGTTGTCTTAATCAGCACTTCTTCGAGCTTGGAGCAGGGGATGCAGGGTGCCATCCCCCGTTTTCTTGTTGGGTGAGTCACCCAGCTCCCGTTTTCTTTGGGTGAACGCTGGGTGAGACCCCGTTTTCTTTTGGCTGCCCATTCTCTGTGATTGAGTCTGGAGGGACTCATTTATACTGATTTATATTGTAAAAACACTAGTTTTACAGCTTTTTTCGAAGGACCTTGGCTCGTAGGTTATTTGTACACTGTAGTACAACATATTTGGACCACAGTGTGGCCTTTATCCGGTTCGAGCACGACCAATATTGTTGAGAAATGGCATTACCAGTTAAGTTTAAAGAGTTTGTACTTAACTTAGAAAGACAACTCATCGCCTGCACAGCCGCCCCTGCAGACGAGGTCTTGAGAAGCTGTCGAAGTCATCTCTCAACGGGCTGTAAAGATTTATAATTTGTAAGATTATAAATTACCCCTAGGGGGTGTTATGTCAGCATATTTCATTCACTGATTGCTGATAAATTACGCACTTGTTTGGACTCAAAAGTCCGCACCTTACTGCCGACTATAGGTTGATTACAAGCTCCTTGCGACTCAAGAACTGTGCAGTCCCCCGTACTACAAGAAATTCGTAACCTACCTTGCTCTTGTAGTGTGAGCTATGGTGTTCTTCACACCTTCGACAGATATCGGTGACTTGATAGAAGCTGAAGTGTCCTTGGATGTCCACGTCTTCCATAGTCTAGGAAAACACACACTGGTACACTATGTTCCACAAGATTTGTCTTTATTGTTCACAATCTTATCACTAAAGAAGCTGATCACACTTCTCTTAAGTGTTTATTGTGTTTTATGAGACACTTTGTTCACACTAACGCACAGATCGTTCTTTGCTGGTTATCCTGGCGTCAGTGTCACTCTCACTAGCGTCAAAAGTAATCTGAAGACGCCACAGCGCCCCACGCCGTCACTCCCCTAGCACAAAAAAAAGCTGACCTAGTACTTTTGCTTCCTTGCCACTTCCTCGATGAAGCAAAGCAGAATGTTTGATTCTTGCTGTCTTAAGCATAGACAACAATGTCCACTATCTTTACTATGGTAACAAAGTGGGAGCAGGATTTTCCTTAATTGTCCTGCTAAAGTAAGAGATGTACTGTCTCTTATTAAAATACACTCTGCAACACTGGACTGCAAGGAGCAACAGTCACTTGACCACGTCGCATACTCGTACGGCATCTGTGATCAATTACTCACTGTAGCAGTAAACAAGACGCTTGCCCCTTCTGAGAGGGCTGGGCCCCTCAGGGCTGAAAGAGGCTGAAGGGGGCTGATACCCCCCTCCTGGAGAAAATTTCTCCACGCCTCACCCACAAAACCTCTTTTACACTCATCCTCCAACCTTTTCGAGGAAGACTCCTCGAAAAGGTTGGAGGGATTTATACACTCTCCATGTCATTCTATTTTGATCCATTCTCTCTGAATGACGAAACCACCTCAAGAACCCCTCTTCTGCCCCCTGACTAATGCTTTTATTAACTCCACACCTTCTCCTAATTTCCAAACTCCGAATTTTCTGCATAATATTTACACCACACATTGCCCTTAGACAGAACATCTCCACTGCCTCCAACCGTCTCCTCGCTGCAGCATATAAGAGTGTTGGTACTACTATAGATTCATACATTCCCTTCTTTGCCTCCATAGATAATGTTTTTTTGTCTCCACATATACATCAATGCACCACTCACCTTTTTTCCCTCATCAATTCTATGATTAACCTCATCTTTCATAAATCCATCCACTGACACTTCAACTCCCAAATATCTGAAAACATTCACTTCTTCCTTACTCCCTCTCTCCAATGTGATATCCAATTTTTTTTATCTAAATCGTTTGATACCCTCATCACCTTACTCTTTTCTATGTTCACTTTCAATTTTTTACCTCTACGCACCCTCCCAAACTCATCCACTAACCTTTGCAACTTTTCTTTAGAATCTTCGTTAAGCACAGTATCATCAGCAAAAAGTAACTGAGTCAACTCCCATTTTGTACTTGATTCCCCAAAATTTAATCCCACCCCTCTCCTCAACACCCTAGTATTTACATCCTTCGCAACCCCATCTATAAATATATTAAACAACCATGGTGACATTACACATCCCTGTCTAAGACCTACTTTTACCAGGAAGTAGTCTCCCTCTCTTCTACACACCCTAACCTGAGCCTCACTATCCTCATAAAAACTCTTTACAGCATTTAGTAACTTACCACCTATTCCATATACTTGCAACATCTGCCACATTGCTCCCCTATCCACTCTATCATATGCCTTTTCTAAATCCATACATGTAATAAAAACTTCCCTACCTTTATCTAAATACTGTTCACATATATCCTTCAATGTAAACACTTAATCTACACATCCCCTACCCACTCTAAAACCTTCTTGCTCATCTGCAATCCTACTGTCTTACCTCTAATTCTCTTAATAATAACCCTACAGTACAATTTTCCTGGTATACTTAGTAAACTTATTCCCCTACAATTTTTACAATCTCTTTTGTCCCCCTTCCTTTTATATAAAGGAACTATACATGCTCTCCGCCAGCCCTTAAACCTTCCCCTCTTTCATACACTTATTAAACAAACAAAAAAAAAAGATAACCACTCCAACAATGTCATGATCCCGTCAGTTCCTGCTGCTTTACCCCCTTTCATTCTACGTAATGACTCACGTACCTCCCCCACACTCACATCCTGCTCTTCTTCGCTCCTAAAAGATGTTGTACCCCCCTGCCCAGTGCATGAAATTACCGCCTCCCTTTCTTCATTGGCATTTAAAAGTTCCTGAAAATATTCCCACCATCTACCCAATACCTCCAGCTCTCAATCTACTAACTCCTCTACTCTGTTTTTAACTGACAAATCCATTCGTTCCCTAGGTTTTGTGAACTTTTTTATCTCGCCCTAAATTTTTTCTTATTTTCATTAAAATTTCTTGACAGTGCCTCTCCCGCTCTATCATCTGCTCTCCTTTTGCACTCTCTCACCACTCTATTCACCTTTCTTTTACTCTCCATATACTCTACTCTTCTTATAACACTTCTGCTTTGTAAAAACCTTTCATAGCTAACTTTTTCTCTTTTATCACACCCTTTACTTCATCATTTCATTAATCACTTCTCTTTCCTCTTGCACCCACCCTCCTATAACCACAAACTTCTGCTCCACATTCTAATACTGCATTTTTAAAACTATTCCAACCCTCTTCAACTCCCCCCACTGCTCATACTTGCACCAGTCCACCTTTCTGCCAATAGTTGCTTATATCTCACCCAAACTTCCTCCTCTCTTAGTTTATACACTTTCACCTCTCTCTTATTTGCTGTTGCCATTTTCCTTTTTTTCCCATCGACCTTTTACTCTAATCTAGCAACAATTAAATAATGATCCGATATATCAGTTGCCCGTCTATAAACATGTACATCCTGAAGCCTACCCATCAACTTTTTATCCACCAATATATATAATCTAAAAAACTACTTTCATTACGTGATATATCATACCTTGTATACTTATTTATCCTCTTTTTCATAAAATATGTATTACTTATTACCAAACCTCTTTCTACACACAGCTCAATTAAAGGCTCCCCATTTTCATTTGCCCCCGGCACCCCAAATTTACATACTACTCCCTCCACAACATTTTTACCCACTAGCATTGAAATCCCGAACCAAAAGTACTCTCTCACTTGGTTCAAAACTCCCCACGCATTCATTCAACATTTCCCAAAATCTCTCTACTCTACACTCATCTCTTCTCCAGGTGCATAAACACTTTCTATAACCCACTTTTCACATCCAGTCCTTATTTTATTCCACATAACCCTTGAAAGTTAAGACACATGTGCAACATCTGGATATCTTTATTGTAGACGTATCGCCATCCAGCGGCTTTATCAATACAGATTCTAGGATATAACATACCTTTCTTGCACAACTTGTCAGACACTGCAACATCACGGAATCTTGGTGCAGAAGACATCTACAAGGCCTTCTTCACGGCTACTACAACTAACCCATCCCTTTGGGTAGGACCTACTTCCACTGGAAAATCCCGCCTACCAGTGACTATGCCCTCGTCTACTACACGTCCCTATCCACTGATGCCTATATAACCGCCAGTCTCCTTGCCTTTGCTCCAGATTCTCCACCACCACGATGCTGTGAACACTAACTCCAAGGCTGAGGAGGGACTGATTACCTCATCTTTTGTATATAGTTCTACTGTCTTCTATTATGTCCTAGAATCTGTATTGATAAAGCCACTGGATGGCGAAACGTCTACAATAAAGATATCCAGATGTTGTACATGTGTCTTAACTTTCATATTGTCGGTATTTTATACCTTTCTTGCACCACATAACTCTTGAGTTTATACATTTATATTCTTTTTTCTGCCATAACTTATCCTTCAACATTATTGCTACTCCTTCTTTAGCTCTAACTCTATTTGAAACCCCTGACCTAATCCCATTCATTTCTCTCCATTGAAACTCTCCCACCCCCTTAAGCTTTGTTTCACTTAAAGCCAGGACATCCAACTTCTTCTCATTCATAACATCCACAGTCATCTTTTTCTTATCATTCGCACAACATCCACGCACATTCAAACATCCCACTTTGACGGTTTTCTTCTTTTTCTTTTTAGTAATCATTACAGGAAAAGGGGTTACTAGCTCATTGTTACCGGCATTTTAGTTGACTTTTACAACACGCATGGCTTACGGAGGAAAGATTCTTATTCCACTTCCCCATGGATATAAAAGGAAAAGTAATAAGACCAAGAATTATTAAGAAAAAATCAAAGAAAACTCGGACGACGTGTATACATTAACATGTACATGTGATGAATGGTTTGAAAAACCGACAAATTGAAGATTAAGACACTTATGCAGCATATGGGAATCTAGATTCCCATATGCTGCATAAGTGTCTCAATCTTCAACTTGTCGGTTTTTCAAACCATTCATCACAACTGTCAGACACTGCAGCAGCATGTGATCTTGTTACAAAGAATTCTTCAACACTTGTTCAACCTTTGGACGAAGACCTACTTCGACTAGCGGATGGTACCACTATGACTCCGCCTCCGCCTGCTTCACCTCACCTCACTACAGTATATAAGCCACATCGACACATCGACTCCAAGCTGAGGGACTGATTACCTCATGCTCCTCCTCTCCTTACGCCTTCCTCTTTGTATTGGACTGATGAAGCCACTGTGTGGCGAAACGTTTCCTGAATAAAGATTCCCATATGCTGCATAAGTGTCTCAATCTTCAACATGTACATGTATGTGTAGTGTGACCTAAGTGTAAATGGAAGTAGCAAAACGTACCTGAAATCTTGCATGTTTTTGAGACAGAAAAAAAGACTCCAGCAATCCTACCATCATGTAAAACAAATGCAGACTTCCTTTTTACACTCACTTGGTAGGACGGTAGTACCTCCCTGGGTGGTTGCTCTCTACCAACCTACTATCTATAAAAATATTATATATATATATCTATATATATATATATATATATATATATATATATATATATATATATATATATATATATATATATATATATATATATATATATGCAATAAGATCACAGTAAACAGGTGATTTTAAAATATGCAAAACAACCACTGTGAAAGAGTAATGAAATTCCAAGCGCTTTCGTGACTACTCACATTGTCAAGGAACTATGAAAGTAATACATCAAAGGAAGGCAATTAAAGGGCTAAGACCACACCTCACAGTCAACTCCCACAACAAAGAAACACCTGATGCGCGACAATACCGGACTCATAAGAAAAGAGGAACACTGCAGTTGGTCCGCTGGTCCAACTAGACTGGTCCTTACGACATCCCACTAACAAAATATTCATAAGAACATAAGAACATAAGAAAGGAAGATCACTGCAGCAGGCCTGCTGGCCCATACTAGGCAGGTCCTTTACAATCCATCCCACTAACAAAACATTTGCCCAACCTAATTTTCAATGCTACCCAAGAAATAAGCTCTGATAACTCTATCCACTCATTTGCAAGCCCCACTCAAATCCAACCCCTCTCACTCATATATTTATCCAACCTAAATTTGAAACTGCCCAAAGTCCCAGCCTCAATAACCCAACTAGGTAGACTGTTCCACTCATCAACTACCCTATTTCCAAACCAATACTTTCCTATGTCCTTTCTAAATCTAAACTTGTCTAATTTAAATCCATTACTGCGGGTTCTCTCTTGGAGAGATATTCTCAAGACCTTATTAATATCCTCTTTATTAATACCCATCTTCCACTTATACACTTCGATCAGGTCTATCCTCATTCTTCGTCTAACAAGTGAATGTAATTTAAGAGTCTTCAATCTTTCTTCATAAGGAAGATTTCTAATGCTATGTATTAACTTAGTCATTCTATGCTGAATGTTTTCTAAAGAATTTATGTCCATTCTGTAATATGGAGACCAGAACTGAGCTGCATAGTCTAGGTGAGGCCTTACTAATGATGTATAAAGCTGCAGTATAACCTCTGGACTTCTGTTGCTTACACTTCTTGATATAAATCCCAATAATCTATTTGCCTTATTACGTACGCTTAGGCATTGCTGTCTTGGTTTAAGGTTGCTGCTCACCATAACCCCCAAGCCTTTTTCTCAATCTGTATGGCTAAGTTTTACATTATTTAACTTATAAGTGCTAGGGTTATGGACACTCCCGAGCTTCAGAACCTTGCATTTATCTACATTGAACTGCATCTGCCACTTTTCTGACCAAGAATAGAGATTGTCTAAATCCTCCTGAAGTTCCCTAACATCTACGTTTGAATCAATTATCCTACCTATCTTTGTGTCATCGGCGAATTTGCTCATTTCACTAGTAATACCCTCATCAAGGTCATTGATATATATTATAAACAACAACGGGACTAAGACTGATCCCTGTGGAACGCCACTTGTTATAGATCCCCACTCGGATTTAACTCCATTTATGGACACTCTTTGCTTCCTGTCTGTGAGCCATGACTCGATCCACGAGAGCACTTTTCCCCCAATGCCATGAGCTGCCACTTTCTTTAACAGTGTTTGGTGCGGAACTCTATCAAAAGCCTTACTAAAATCTAAGTAAATAATATCAAATTCTTTATCATGATCAACAGCCTCAAAAGCTTTACTGAAGAAAGTTAATAAATTAGTTACCCAAGAAATAAGGTTTATTATTTGTCCAATGTATTATTAAACTCTAACCAAATTTTATTAATTATAAATAAATCTAATTTATATAAACCTAAGGAAATATTCATATTATTTTCAAAACTGCTTTTTATGAAACAAGATTCAATTATATTTCTGTCGACCATGGACTTGCTTGATACAACTTTCTCAACATTTTGAAAATCAATTGGATGGTTAAAATCATTACTCTTTCACAGTGGTTGTTTTGCATATATATATATATATATATATATATATATATATATATATATATATATATATATATATATATATATATATATATATATGGAGAAAATTTCTCCAGGATGGGGGTATCAGCCCCCTTCAGCCCCTTTCAGCCCCTTTCAGCCCTGAGGGGCCCAGCCCTCTCAGAAGGGGCAAGTATCTTGTTTACTGCTACAGCAAGTAATTGATCCCAGATGCAGTACCAGTATGCGACGTGTGGTCAAGCGACCGCCGCTCCGTGCAAGACTCCAGTGTTGTAAAGTGTATTTTAATAAGAGGCAGTCCATCTCTTACCTTAGCAGGACAATTAAGGAAAATCCTGCTCCTACTTTATTACCATGGTAAAGACAGTGTACTTTGCTGTCTATGTTTAAGACAGCAAGAATCAAACATTCTTTTTTGCTTCATCGAGGAAGTGGCAAGGAAGCAAAAGGTACTAGGTCAGCTTTTCCTTTATGTGCGAGGGGCAGTGATGGCCTGGGGCATTGTGGCATCTTTAGATTACTTTTGACTCTACTGAGAGTGACACCAACGCCAGGATAACCAACAAAGAATGATCTGTGCGTTAGTGTGAACAAAGTGTCTCACAAAACACAATAAAAACTTAGAGAGAAGTGTGATCAGCTTCTTCAGTGATAAGATTGTGAACAATAAAGATAAATCTTGTGGAACATAGTGTACCAGTGTGCGTATTCCTAGACTATGGAAGACGTGGACATCCAAGAACACTTCAGCTTCTATCAAGTCACCGATACCTGTTGAAGGTGTGAAGAGCACCATAGCTCACGCTACAAGAGCAAGGTAGGTTAAGAATTTCTTGTAGTACGGGGAACTGCGCAGTTCTTGAGTCGCAAGGAGTTTGTAATCAACCTATAGTCGGCAGTGAGGTGTGGACTTTTGAGTCCACACAAGTACGTAATTTTGTCAGCAATCAGTGAATGAAATATGCTGACATAACACCCCCTAGGGGTAATTTATAATCTTACAAATTATAACTCATTTCAGCCCGTTGAGGAATGACTTCGACAGCTTCTCAAGACCTCGTCTGCAGGGGCGGCTGTGCAGGCAATGAGCTGTCTTTCTAAGTTAAGTTTTCCATATATTTAATGCATAAGCTTATCTGGTAATCCCATTTCTCAACACTTTGGTCGTGCTCGAACTGGATAAAGGCCACACTGTGGTCCAAATATGTCGTGCTACAGTGTACAAATAACCTACGAGCCAAGGTCCTTCGAAAAAAGCTGTAAAACTAGTGTTTTACAATATAAATCAGTATAAATGAGTCCCTCCAGACTCAATCACAGAGAATGGGTAGCCAAAAGAAAACGGGGTCTCACCCAGCGTTCACCTAAAGAAAACGGGAGCTGGGTGACTCACCCAACAAGAAAACGGGGGATGGTACCCGGCATCCACTGCTCCCAATCTCGAAAAACGCTGACTACAGCAACAAACCAACTGATGTTCGGTTTGTCTGAGTGTATATACACATAGTGTTTATAATGTTTCTAGACATAGATTAGGAGACAAGATTGTGTTAAAGTTTGTTTCTTATAGATATACCTGTTATATTAAAGGGACTATATACATAAAATTTAAGCTTTCATATACATTAACAGTGACATTTATATATGTGTAAGTAATATTCACCTGTGATTTACAGTTATACAGTGACATTTATAGTGTATAGTGAATGAAGTGTATAACATCGTTATTTACGATTAATCATCGTAGTCAGGCTGACACAGCAAACTCAAGCCATGAACACCAGCCATATGTACTCTGTACCCTTCATGGTCACTGACCCTGAGGTTAAGCTTAGTGGGTCAGTAGTGCCTGACTCGATTACTGCTGACTTAAGCATAACAAAAGCTCAGCTGTTTATAGCAGTACAGTGTTTTTTAAACACTCTAAGTGTTGTGCTAGAATTTTCAGTATACCATTAAAATGGCTTGTTTGAAAACTCAGTTTCAGTCTTTACAGACTAAGATTACACAATTAGAAAATCTAATTTCAGTCTGTATAGGATTAACTCAAGATACAAACAAAGATTTTGATGATCTTGAGGTCAAATTTGAATTACTTACACAACGTCTGGAAATAATTAATTCAGACTATACACATTATGAAAATAAATTTATTGAATCAGATCCATCTGAGGATGAAATTAAAAATGTTTTGGATACTTTTAGTAATCAACAATTAAGGTGGACAGGAGTACAGGCTATCTACCGCAAAACTCTGACACAGAGACCTACTGTAACTAGTGGTCAAACACCTGTTACACCTGTAACAACAACAAGTGTACCATTACCAAGCTTACCTACCTTGTCATTACCTATTTTCCATGGTCATAATTACGAAGAATTCATTAGTGGTTTTCTTTCCATAGTAAATTCACGAACTGACATAGAGATTGCTAAGTTCAATTATCTTAAATGTCTTGTGAAGGGAGAACCCTATGAACTGATTAAGTCATTTCCGGTGGTTAAAGGCAATTATCAAATAGCCTTACGTGTCTTAGCAGACAATTACTTTGATGCTGACAAGGCTAGAGTTAGACATGCAGTCTTAATATCAAGCTTGAAGCCACCCAAACATTGTTTTCAGACTTACAGGCATTTAGAATCACATTAGACAATAGTCTCAGATCTCTAGGTGCTAAATATGACCTAGGACAATGTGATTGGTTTATCAGTGGTATTGTATTTCACTTGTGAAGAAATTAGCAATGGTTTACAAACAATAGTTTCATGCATGCAAGCAACGAGACAAGATGAAAAATCCACAAATCTCGTGGATAATAAACCTTGAACTCAGTATATCAAGAGTATAACTACTCCCACTAAACCACAGAATGGGAAATCCCATATAGGCATTTATCAAGCTGTGAATACAACAGACAGTAAACAAACTGTCACACATAAACGTACTCCAAAATGTGTACTTTGTGATGGAACACATTGGGCACAGTATTGTAGTCAATACACATCAATGGAGGCACGTAAACAACGTGTTCATCAGCTGAAAACGTGTATCAAGTGTTTAGGTGAACACAGGGGAGGAAAATGCTCACTGAAGAAGTGTTTTAAATGCAAGGGTATGCATCATACAGCATTATGCCCAAATACTTTTGCTGAACAACAGAAGACTTCCACAGAATCAGGAAGTCAACAAGCTCCAGCATTAAATGTGAGAGATACGTTTAAAGCATCTGCTCTCCCGATAGCTCGAGTTGAGTTATCTAATAAATTACAAAAAACCAATGTGCTAACATTATTTGATCAAGGCTCACAAAGGTCCTTCGTAAGAAGAACAGTGTTGCAGAAACTGAATAAACAACCCTATACCAAAGTACAGTTAGATATAGCTGTTTTTTTTCCACAATTCTGGTAAACAGACATATGTCTGTTTCGCCAGAATCACTGTTGGTCTAGGAAACAGGAAAAAGACAGTAGAAGCTGTGGTAGAGGATGATTTGCTTAAGTCTGTGCAGATCCAGGGATTAAAAG
This sequence comes from Cherax quadricarinatus, assembly GCF_038502225.1. Classification (NCBI taxonomy): domain Eukaryota; kingdom Metazoa; phylum Arthropoda; class Malacostraca; order Decapoda; family Parastacidae; genus Cherax; species Cherax quadricarinatus. The sequence goes on from NC_091344.1 coordinate 614,867, forward strand.
AAACAGTTGCAGCACTGAAAGCAGCTAAGGTCAAGTTAGCCTGTCCTGACATACAGACGGACACTATTAGTCCAATTGATTTAATCATTGGAAATTATTATTATCACTGTTTTGTGCAAAATATAGTAAGTAAACATGATGTTCACTTGCTGAAAACAGCAGGAGGCCACATGATATGTGGTCCCATTCCCTCTCAAAGTGGGAAAGAAACTGATATTGATTCAGTGGAAAATGTACTAGTTACCACAGCAAAAATTATCATTACTGGAAGAAATGAATGAACCAGTTGATAAGTTGTGGGATTTAGATGCGATAGGTATTGATGTAAATAAACCAAGCCCACAAGAGTCTCAGACTTATAGCCAATATTTGGACACTGTCAAATATAAAGACGGACAGTATTGGGTTAGGTTACCATGGAAATTAAATCCACCACATCTGCCTAGCAATTATCGCATGGCTTTCGGACAAATGAAAGCACAAATACATGAGCTCAGGAAGAATCCAGAGCTACTGACTGTCTATGATAATATCATACAAGAACAGTTAGACAATAAATTCATTGAGGAAGTAGTCAAAGATAAGTTGAAGACAGAAGCTCATTATCTCCCGCACCATGGAGTCAGAAAAGATTCTGAAACCACTCCGCTACGTGTTCTATACAATTGCAGCGCACGTGCAAATGAAGATGTAGCAAGTCTTAATGACTGTCTGATGACCGGACCCTCACTAACTGAGAAGCTTGGAGACGTGCTTATGAAATTTCGCACAAACCCATATGCCTACACGGCTGATATTTCCAAAGCTTTCTTAAGAGTAGGACTACAAGAAATAGATAGAGATTATACTCGATTCTTGTGGCCTGAAAATCCACATGATCCTCAAAGTCCTGTGAAAACTTATCGTTTCAAATCAAGGCAACTTATCAAAGAAGATTTCCCTGAAGCTGAAATTCCTGATTGCAACAAAATGCTGGGACTTAATTGGAACACACAGGAAGATACTTTGAGTCTCAAAAAGATAAACAATAAATCATGCAGTACACTCACTAAACGTAGTTTACTGTCAGAGGTATCACAATGTTTTGATCCTCTAGGACTCGTCTCACCAATTACCATAAAGGGTAAAAAGCTTATGCAAGATGCGTGGAAGCTCAAAATTGGATGGGATGGGAACTTGCCTCTAGAAATGAGTCAAGCATGGGTTGAAATGTCCAAGGAGTTTAAACAACTTCATCAAATTAAATTTCCCAGACAAATAGGTCAAGTGGGAAACAATTACACATTACATGTGTTCTGTGATGCGTCAACCAGAGGTTATGGCGCTGTAGCTTACATGAGTAATGCTGAAGGAAGTACACTAATTACTTCAAAGGCCAGGGAAGCACCCTTGAAGGTCAGAACAGTACCACAATTGGAACTGACAGCACTATATGTAGGTACAAAATTAGCTGTCTATCTCAACAAAGTACTTGATCATCTCACTATTGAAAAAACCATGATCTGGAGTGATAATGAAGCAGTTCTCCAGTGGTTAAGAAATAATAAGAGTAAGTTGGTCTATGTATAGAACAGAGTAGCAGAAATAAAAGAGATGCAGAGAGATTATCTCTTTCTCCACGTCTCTACCCAAGAGAATCCAGTTGACATGTTGTCATGTGGTGTCCCATTCAAGAAATTTGTCGATAATAAATTATGGCTCCACGGACCGAACTAGCTCTCTAATGAAAATATCTGGCCTCAGCAAAAAGCTCACATTATGCCAGAAGAAACAGTCTGCTTGAACACAGCAGAAATAAGTTGTGTAAATACTGCAGACACAACAGAAAGAGTCATTGATGGATCTAAAAACTCATCTTTGGGTAAACTCTTAAGAGTTACAACTCTTGTCTTTAAATTCATTAAAGGAATAAAACCTGATTATGAATATCTTGAACCCATTAAATCCTGGGTGAAACTAATACAGAAAGATGTTTTCTCTACAGAATATAAATTTCTAGAAACACAAGATAAATCCCCAAAGAAACCTGTCATGATTAATTCTTTAGGACTTTATCTCGACTCAGGAAAAATTATAAGATGTCGAGGAAGAATTCATAATTCTTCACTACCTAAAGAAGCCATACATCCAATATTGATCCCCAAGAATCATTGGCTAACAAAACTGATTGTGCAGCTGACACACTTTGTCATATACGACAATCCTACTGGATACCTTAAGGTCGACAAAGTGTGAAAAAACAAATAAAGGGATGTATTACTTGTTATCACAACGACATGCGAGCATGTCAGAATTCAGGTCCACCTCCACACCCCTCAGAAAGAGTTTGTCATGTCACTCCATTTGAGGTGACAGGTGTAGATTACACTGGACCATAATTTTAACCAAAACAGTTGACAAAGTTTCCATCAAGGTGTACATCTGTTTGTTCACTTGTGCTTCGACTAGAGCAGTACATCTAGAAGTAGTCACTGACATGTCTGCTGAAACCTTTATCAAATTATTCAGAAGGTTTGCAGCCAGAAGGGCATGTCCCAGACTGATGATTTCAGATAATGCAACGAACTTTGCTGCTGGTGCTGCTTATATAAGCAAGATCTTTGATCAACCAGAAGTACAACAGATGCTGAATCAACGCAGTTGTCGTTGGAGATACATTCCTCCTAAATCTCCATGGCACGACGGATTTTATGAAAGAATGATCGGCATTGTAAAACGTTGTTTAAGGAAGACTCTTCATCGTCAAAGAATCGACCTAGAAGAATTCCGTACAGTTGTAACTGAAACAGAAATTAGAGTCAACAACAGACCTCTAACTTATGTTACCGATGATCTGGACAATTTAGAAGTGTTAAGTCCATCTCATTTACTCCATGCCAGAAGGCTCGAACCTGTTCCTCCCATGAATGATAAAGAAATCATAGAGGATCCTACTTATTTAGAACCTGAGCAACTCAGACGTAATTTCAAACACCTTAATAAAGTGATTGAACGTTGGGAGAAAATTTGGCGAGAAGATTATCTCACCTCATTGAGAGAACACTTCTATGGAGCTGGTGTTCCTGAAAATCATAAGTCATTAAGACCTGATGACATAGTGATTATTGACAATGATGGTCCGAGGTCCCAATGGCCACTTGGAAAAATTGTGACCATATATCCTGATGCAAATGTAATCATCAGGACAGTTGATGTTTTAAGCAAAGGTGTAGGGAATAAGTGGACAATAAATAAACTAGTGCCGTTAGAATTACAGTGTTGAAAACAAAATTAGTGATTCTCCAGAAACCACACAGACTAAAGCTGTTCAGAAAAGACAAGCAGCAGTGGTGGCGAGTGAGAAAATCAAATTAATGTTAAGTGATGAATAGTTCACCTGCCGCCCCCCCAGTGTGGAGAAATTTTCTCCAGGAGGGGGGTATCAGCCCCCTTCAGACCCTTTCAGCCCCTTTCAGCCCTGAGGGGCCCAGCCCTTTCAGAAGGGGCAAGTATCTTGTTTACTGCTACAGCAAGTAATTGATCCCAGATGCAGTACCAGTATGCGACGTGTGGTCAAGCGACCTCCGCTCTGTACAAGACTCCAGTGTTGTAAAGTGTATTTTAATAAGAGACAGTCCATCTCTTACCTTAGCAGGACAATTAAGGAAAATCCTGCTCCTACTTTATTACCATGGTAAAGACAGTGTACTTTGCTGTCTATGTTTAAGACAGCAAGAATCAAACATTCTGCTTTGCTTCATCGAGGAAGTGGCAAGGAAACAAAAGGTACTAGGTCAGCTTTTCCTTTATGTGCGAGGGGCAGTGACAGCCTGGGGCGTTGTGGCATCTTCAGATTACTTTTGACTCTACTGAGAGTGACACCAACGCCAGGATAACCAACAAAGAATGATCTGTGCGTTAGTGTGAACACAGTGTCTCACAAAACACAATAAACACTTACAGAGAAGTGTGATCAGCTTCTTCAGTGATAAGATTGTGAACAATAAAGACAAATCTTGTGGAACATAAAGTACCAGTGTGCATATTCCTAGACTATGGAAGACGTGGACATCCAAGAACACTTCAGCTTCTATCAAGTCACCGATACCTGTCGAAGGTGTGAAGAACACCATAGCTCACGCTACAAGAGCAAGGTAGGTTACGAATTTCTTATAGTACAGGGGACTGCGCAGTTCTCGAGTCGCAAGGAGTTTGTAACCAACCTATAGTCGGCAGTGAGGTGCGGGCTTTTGAGTCCACACAAGTACGTAATTTTGTCAGCAATCAGTGAATGAAATATGCTGACATAACACCCCCTAGGGGTAATTTATAATCTTACAAATTATAACTCATTTCAGCCCGTTGAGGAATGACTTCGACAGCTTCTCAAGACCTCGTCTGCAGGGGCAGCTGTGCAGGTGATGAGCTGTCTTTCTAAGTTAAGTTTTCCCTATATTTAATGTATAAGCTTAGCTGGTAATCCCATTTCTCAACAAATATATTACATTAAGAAAGATTAGTTTTCTGTCATTACATGCGCCACACTATATACATAGTATATGATTGTTAGGTAACATATATCATGAGTTTCTTCTACTTTATATATCCAAAATAATGATCATGCGATTTCATTGAAACCATACGTGACAAACTAGACAAGTTTGATTAGTGATTAATGCATTCAAGTTGGCCTTTAACGATGACTTTGATTTATGAAGTGGATAAAAAAGTTAAATTTTGTTGGCTAGTGTTATCGCATTAATTCCAACAATTCCAATTTAAATTTAGTACATTAAAAACGCTACCTGCACATAAACCAAATGGGAACTATCCTGGCCTAAAATGCATCAGCCATTAAATATTGAAGGCACTCAAAAGAGGAAGACTCAAAAAGTTTTACTCTGAAGCTAAAAAAAATTCTCACTAACATGTAAAATTGACGGACGTGCGCCTATATACTTCAATTTCACTTTCTGCCGTCGTCGAATTTGGAGGCATCCCTCTCCCCCCCCCCCCCTTCCTCCATATGAATCTACGCCGCAGACTATTTTGAAAGTTATTGGAGGCATTCCAGGTTCAGTTGGATTCAATAAGTAAGGTCATAGGGTACGTGCATATGCCAATTGTTCCTTGAATTTGGCTCAAGTTACAATACACCAACGTTGAAATTTGAAACTCGCCGGATGAGGGAAAAAAAGGCATTAATAAAAGGAAATAAAGGAATTAGTAATTAGGTATCCCGACTGGAATACCTAATTACTAATGCCTTTATGATGTTAGGATGGAGTTATAAAGCATTCATGTTCTCCGGAGAGGACAGATAAGATAAGATAAGATAAGATTTCGTTCGGATTTTTAACCCCGGAGGGTTAGCCACCCAGGATAACCCAAGAAAGTCAGTGCGTCATCGAGGACTGTCTAACTTATTTCCATTGGGGTCCTTAATCTTGTCCCCCAGGATGCGACCAAGTCTGGAAGTTTTTAAAATCTTTGTCCAAAGGTAAACATATTTACTCCCTGAGGCTCAAGGTAAATTGCTTCCTTGCTTTAATGATAAAGAAAGTCTTGATGTTCCAGGGAGAAGGCTTCCCTGCCTCTATGCCTTTGAAAAAAAAATATTTCCTCACCTCGATGACTCATGGTAAAAGTTTTAATTCCCGGATGATCCAGTAAGAAGACTTATAATGCGATGACTTCAAAGCCCCGATGGCTTATTAAGGCATTTATGACCACATTAAAAATGGAAGAGTTTTTCATAGCCCGACGAACAATGTAGGTTTCAAAACCCCGGTGACATAAATAGGAAAGTTTGTATTTTCCAGTAGCCATAGCAAGAGGTTTCGATGAATAGTTGGATAAATATAAAAAACTACTATCCGATGCCCCAGTGAATTAGTAACAAAAGCGTTCATGTGTAAACGACTAAGCTACATAGTTTCAGTGACCTGATATCGATTGAAAAAAAGTTGTCATGAACTGACAACTTTTTTCCATAGATGTCAACGAGAAGGCTTTCCATGTTCCAGTAACTCAAGGGAACATTTTTTTCATGCCCCGATGACCAGGGCAGAAGGCTTTCATTCCCGGGTGACGAAAGCTGACTTTCATGCCTCAATAGCCAAAGCAGAAGTCTTTCGTCTGGTGATTAGGGAAGGCGACTTTCAAGCCTAGGCGACCACAGAAAATGGCTTTCATTTCCCAGTGACCAGAGCAGAAGCCTTTCATGCTCAATAACCAGGGAAGAAGGACTTATTTCCACAGGGACCAGAGAAGGCTTTTATGCCCCATTGACCATATAAGGTTCTCAAGCCCCATTGACAGAGCATAAGCTTGTCATTACTATAACCTCAGTGGGCTTCATGAACAGATGACTGAGGATGGTTTGCATGCAACTATAACTATGAGACAAGATTTTATTGCTCTAATTATCATGAAAACTTCATTAACCGACATTGATTAATAGTGTAAATAAATAAAAATACTTAATGAGTAACAACACAGATGTTGAGATCTATGATTTACGTGACACTCAACCCGTTTACTTATTCAGGGATTTCAATTAATTGTCGGCTATCATAATTAGCTACTAATTTATTTTTTGCCAGTACTGTGATTAATTTATTGCCATTACATTAAAAATAATATAATTAAAGCAGGTTATTAGTTGCGGTCCAAACCATATACGTATTTCGTGGTAGTCAAATGCTATCAACCACAACAATTAAGCCACGACGATTAAGTGACCCAACGTTGGGAAGCAATACAGATTTAAGATCTCACCGGATACGAAAGCTGTGTTATCATATAAAACAATGAGACAGACTTGCTGAGGCAGAGGTTATACTGAGAAACAGATACGGAGAGAACTTCCTCGACCACGACACAGAACCACGAGCTGCACATATTGCCAACGCAGAGAACAATGAAGGTTATTCTGAAGGAAATGTCAGGCTAAGTGCATGGAATAATCTCTGCAATCAACACCATATATAACATTCTCTACGCTCACGCCTTGGTACTGTAATGTCAGTGACTCACAGGCCAGAGAAGAACACAGGAACAGACCAAGAGGTATGACGCCAAGACTACTTTGTCAGCGAGTATAGTAACTCGTTTCTCGGGACCCGCTCTGGTTATGTTATATACTACCGGGAGGTGAGACTTTACTATTCGTGAGGAAATCTGAGACAGCAGTCTCACAGATTAATCAATATTGAATGAGGGAAAACATAAAAATTAGAATTAGAATAAAAAGGTACAATACCGTGACTGAAACAATATACAAACAGCCTGCACAGTCTCCTGTGTGCTGGGTTATTTGTATATTGTAATTAGAAAGCTAGAAATCGCGGGTCTTTTGAGAATGTTCACATACGAGAAAATGGTCATAAGTAATGTGTGGAGATAATTGTATATTATCTAAGAGTGTGAAAGTCGGAAGCATTATAAATAATATAATCTAGCATTTCTCCACTTGGACAGACGTGAACCCGATATCTGTACCATATTTCACAAATAACCCAAACACTGAAAGGTAAACTCTAGAAGACGTATCGGTGCGTCGCGAACAATGATCGCCAGTGTTCACTGTGGTTCGTAATGGATGAAAACGTTGTTTCAGATATCCTTTAAAAAAGCGTGGGATTTTTGTGGAATGTTCTGTTTACGGTACTGTGGATTATTCTGATCTAATTAGCGCTTAAATAATTATTTAACATCATAGCCATCATACCCAAGACCAAAAAATTACTCTATGTTCTGCTGATACCAGGAAATTCTTTCATGTCTCAATAGCAATTGGAAAAAGCTCCAATGGTGTTATTTGAGAGAATATCTTTACAAGCTTCGAAAACTTTCAACCGCAGCCCAGAATATTAAAAGAATAAATATTTAGTTACAAGAATATGACAACAAAAATGAGTCATTACACAATTTGCTTGAGCTTCTGAAATTGTCTACCTAGATTATAACATATTTTTTTTTATAAACAACCATAAAAAATACAAAAATACAAAATATTTATCACCGTAAGATCGGAATTATCGTTGCCCTTCAGCCAACAGTACACTCAAACATGATTGTTCAATTTATGTAATATTTCTGAAATGAGCTGCTGAAATACAACCGTCACTGTATCACATGTGTAATGTTTTTATGATTCATTTTTGTACAAGGATGAGTCGCCCTCCATTACAATATTAAAAATTACCTTACAAATATATATACAAAAAGGAAACATTGTGCTGTTGATTTTATAGCAGGCACAGGCACAGGCACTGGCACTGGCACAGACACTGGTACAGACACTGGCACAGGCAGTGGTACAGACACTGGCACAGACACTGGCCTAGCACTGGCACAGGCACAGGCACTGGCACTGGCACTGGCACTGGCACTGGCACTGGCACAGGCAGTGGTACAGACACTGGCACAGACACTGGCCTAGCACTGGCACAGGCACAGGCACTGGCACTGGCACTGGCACAGGCAGTGGTACAGACACTGGCACAGACACTGGCCTAGCACTGGCACAGGCACAGGCACTGGCACTGGCACAGGCAGTGGTACAGACACTGGCACAGACACTGGCCTAGCACTGGCACAGGCACTGGCACAGGCACTGGCACTGGCACTGGCACTGGCACAGGCAGTGGTACAGACACTGGCACAGACACTGGCCTAGCACTGGCACAGGCACAGGCACTGGCACTGGCAATGGCACTGGCACTGGCACAGGCAGTGGTACAGACACTGGCACAGACACTGGCCTAGCACTGGCACAGGCACAGGCACTGGCACTGGCACAGGCAGTGGTACAGACACTGGCACAGACACTGGCCTAGCACTGGCACAGGCACAGACACTGACACAGGCACAGGCACAGACACTGGCGACTGATACATTTAAGGCAGAGTGGTGTGAGACTATAATAACTTCTTGGTAACTATGATGAGCGTCTGCGGCTGCAGTTGTGAAGTTAGAATCTCTTGGACAGACTTTGTTGCCAGAATGAGAAAGGGAAAAACTAATACCTTAACACTAGTCATAGGAAAACATTTTTTTTTTGTATCTAGTTAAGTACAAATGAGTTTTTATTGTTGTGAATTTTTATTGTTGTGAGTTTTTCAGTTGTGCTTCAATGGACAACTGATCGAAAGGGAGGATTTGGTACACTTAGTGATCAAACCAAGAAAGTTTCTATAATAAAAATATATATTGAAAATTATCATTGATGCCTCCATAATCAAAGACGGACATTTTCATTACCCAAGTCTTAAGAAAAAGAACTAAGGCCCAGTGAGGAAAAAAAAAAAACATTGTTCTTGACGTAATGTAATGCCCATAGTCAGTAAACTTTGATGGTCCCATTGATAAGTTACATTAATAAGTTACATTGGGTATCTCAATGAAAAGGTGAGGAGGATTTAAATACGATCACGGGATTGGACATTTAATTTTCCTATTTCCAAAACCACCCAAGACGGGAATAAATGTTATCCGAGACGACAGGAGACTGTCTACAATCTTATATACAACTGTTTCCCAAGTTACAGTACGAAGATTTCATTTGCATCACAATAAAAAGATGAGTTTCACTGTACCGTCATGTTGTCATAGGAACAATTTTACACAGTTTCCTATAGAATAACAAGTGAACGATCGTACTTGTCATTCAAGACGAGTGTCTAACAGTAAGCTACTGTTAAAAAGTTAATGTGGAGGATAGAGGGTTAAAAGACCTGTCGAGGGGTACATAAAAGTTATTTAAAAATAATCCACCCTAAGCCTACTCATACTTTGTAAACTCCTACAAAACTGTTAAACAGATGGTCAATACTTTAGGTGTTATCATTAGAAAAGACAAATAAACTCACCTTTAGAAAAATATACACATATTCTACATAATATATACAACACTAAACCTGCCTTCAACACATTCCGAATATTACAAAATAACACACTAGTACACTGCTACTAGTTAATTAAAGTTAAGCTAGAAATTGCACATACCCAGGAGAGGGAGTCACCAGACCCGTCATTCTGCCGGCGTCCAGCCTGCAAGTAAAAAACTATTTTGTACTCAGCACAACTCACACAAGCTTCACATAAATATCAGGGTTGTGCCCATGTTAGAAATCACTTAACAGTACAAGTAAAACCCTGAAAAACAACCTACATTTTTAAGCATTACAACCCTAACATAAATAAAACCACACACTACTTAACATGGCTCCAGAACATCGTCACAGCTACTACTAATTACTCCACAAGATAAGTCACTTAGTTCTTCATTTAATACGTGTGTAACTACTGTTTAATACGCGTCAACTTAAGCGCAAACATTATTTATGCATTAATTTTTTTTTATATTTTATTTATAACCAATACAGTATACATAAATATAAAAATAAAAGGAAACAGTATGGATCTCAATCCTGAAGGTTCGGCCATTGACATAAGAAAACCAAACACATAATAAACTAACACAAATGGATTGCACCTATACTTGCAAGATATATCTGTATAACATACAACAATAACTTACGGCAATAACATAGCTACAAATAAACACCGTAACAGGGTCATGAACTGACATATATAAACATTCAATGTCTCAAAACCTAACTTCCATATAAATTTTACATTTAACATGACATATGACAAAAACTCATACAATTGAAAATAATATATACAAGAAAATGTAACAGTTACTTCCAGCCTTCCCATTAATCAATAAACCAAAACCTAACATCATAATCCTACTAGAACATCTACATACTTATCCCTAACATTAGAGCTTTACATTACCAAAATACAAATAAACATACAAAGAAAAGAGCTTAGATCTCAAAACCGACTCATTACATTTACACTTAAACCCGTATACAACAATCTCAGACACAAAAGGAATGCGTCTAAAAAAAAAATTACTTCATATGGTAAAGAACGATACCGTTGTATAATGCTATACAAAGTGCATTGAAATGACAATTGAAACAAAGTAACGAAAGGGAACATACAACAAGCATGTGTTGAATATATTTAAACCTATACATCACATACACCACAGTACTATCTTTGTATAACACCTTTGAGGACAAAAGGAGAATCCAGACATACTTAGATCATGCCTTGTGTCACCTCAAACCATCAAACACACAAATACTGTGAGATGTACCCTCTCACACATTATACACACAATCATGTAGTGTAACAACACTACTTACATATTAAATTCAATACCTTCTGAAAAACAATGTGAATAACATATCTTACACAACTACCCAGACCAAACTCACATCACAAAAGAAGCTTATTTATTATATTACCAAACATACCACACACGCTAACATCTATACACATTTCCATACTCAAGAAAACTAGCCCGCCGCAACCCCTTACTTTACACTTAAATCTCTTAAATCCTTCAACCTGAATCTACGATAACCTTCAGTAAATGCTGTCTCCCATCTTCCCCCATAAAGATCCCTATTGCGGCACTTTGTTCTATACATCGTGGCCCCTAACACTCTTATCCTTTCCTCGACTCCCACCTCCCTCATTGCCCAAGATATATAAATAAAATCTGTGACCACATACGCAACCGCTTTCACCACCTGCTGACTCCCCCCACCTATATCTAAACTTAACACCCGCAACACCTGTAACCCTTCCCCACCCACTAACCTAACTACCCTACTTAGCCAGACCCTCACATCTTCTAAACAAGTACAAAAGTACACAGCGTGAAATATGGTTTCCGGACATCCACACGCTTTGCACTCCCCACCCTCCCTTAATCTCCTATTAAATAACACAACCCCAGACGGCAAGATCCCATGTAAAAACCTAAACATAACCTCCCTGACACTTGGTTTTACACGTAGTTGTTGAAGACATTTCCATACAGAACCCCATGCATACATAGGGTATGCCCCCTCAACTGCCGCCACCACAGACCCACCCCCCACCCTCTCAAGAACCTTCAATTTAAGCTGTTTCGGATCCCTTACCTTCAGTAAAACTCGCAACATAGCCTCCCCAAACATTAAATCCCTACCCCTCCACCACCGTTGCATATCCATGCGCAGTCTTTCAAGGCCCCCTTCACTCACCCCCTCCCTCACAAACCCCCTTTTCAGAAACACACTCAACATACGCTTCTCAAGAGGTATAAGCCCCAGCCCCCCCTGGCTAATGGGAAGCGACACCACCTCTCTACTTAGCCAGTCACAACCCGATCCCCATATAAATCTGAATACCCGCAGTTGCAACCGTTGCACCTCACACCGTCGTAACGGATATATTGCCACCACGTGCCATAACTTGCTATACAACAGGACATTCGTGACTATAACCCTTTGATGCAACGATAATTGCTCTGCCCTCAAGCCTCCCAATCTTTTCAAAACTCCATCCACGGTGCGCCTCGAATTTGCCTCTTGTGCATCCCTATCATTCCGCATGTGCACTATCCCACATATCAACAGCTGATCTACCACACGCCACCCACCCTCAACAGTCTCACCATTATGTACGCTATCCCCTAGATCCAAATACTTGGACTTTACTACATTAATTTTCATCCCTGTAGCCTCACCAAAAACGTCTATCACCCTTCCTACCTTATGTAAATCCCTCACATCCCTCACCAAGACAGTCGTATCATCCACGTAACCCACTATACCCGCTTCCCCTTCACGTGCAACACCAACCCTCGCTCTCGCTATACTCCACCTAACTGCCATATAAAAGGGTTCCTGAAGACATGCAAACAAAATTTGCGACAGAGGGCATCCCTGTCGCAAACCCCTTCCCATCTGAATGCTATCACCTAGTCGTCCATTAACCTGTATTCTCATAACTGCACCCAGATACAAAGTTTTTGCCCAAGAAACAATTTCCCTCCCGAAACCCAACCAATGCATAAAACTCCATAATGCATCCCTTTCTACGCTATCATAAGCAGCTCTCCAATCCAGAGCCAAAACACCCCCTCCCCCCTCCCCCCTATGCTCTATAAAACTCCTAATAGCTCCATGCCCTTCATACATTGATCTACCCGGTATGCCATATTGTCCTCTATCAATTACTTTACCTAAAACCTGTTTGATTCTGTTCCCTAATACCCTTGCAAATAACTTATAATCACCGCACATAAGCGATATTGCACGGTAATCTTCTAACGTGGTCTGTCCACCCTTTGGCACTAATACAACAACAGCAGTCCTTTGCTACTCACCCATTGCCCCATCTTCCTTCATTACATTGAACAATCTGACTAAAAATCTCCTCAATACTTCCCAGTTCTTAACATAAAAATCATTAGGCAACCCGTCTACACCCGGTGCCTTACCTAAACTTGCACCTGCTATAGCTCGCCAAATTTCCCCTTCCGTAATCTGTCCTTCCAAAGTCTCCCTATCTCTACCATCAAGCTCGCATTGCACATAACCACCCATTTCCCTTAAAGCATCATCTCGTATACCCACATGTTGTGCATATGACCTAAACCATGCATCAATATAACCACTCATACCTTCAGTCAACATCAATACCTGCCCTTCCCTATACCCTCCCATCCCCACTTGAACTGTTAATCCCATCATCTCCGTGGCTGCCCTCCTCTTCTGCCGAAGGCCGATCCCCGTAGAGAACCTCCTCCAACCCTCCAGCCACACGTGCACCATCAAATCGATCATTATGCAAACCCTTAATACGTTGCTTTAAATCCTCTATTTCCTCCACAGGGTATCTCGCACCATCACCCACATAACAATTGCGTAACTGTCCTTCTAAATACCCCTGAAGCCCATATAAAAGTTGATTACTTTCTCTCCCAAGCCAAACATAGTAATCCCGAATACGTTTCTTAGCCACCACATCCCACCACCTAACCAAGTCTCCATCCAAAGGAGCCCCTGCTAACAAATCCTCCCAAAAACACTCAAAAGATTTCCTATTCTCCTCCCCTTTTAACAATTTAACATTCAATTTCCAATAACTACAACCCCTCTTAGGTAAACCCTCCCACCCTGCGTCCACAAGAACTCCTCTATGATCAGAAAACACCACATCTAAAATACGCACACTATTAACTACGATGGTGCGTGACACATACACTCTATCAAGTCGCGCCGCATATCCACGACGTACAAAAGTATGCTCAACCACTCCCCCCCACCACGTCCTTTAATCCCACCCCTGACATTAAATCTCCCAATACCCCTGAAAAGTACCCACTTCCCCGAGGTTCTACATCCTTACGCCGGATCACGCAATTCCAATCCCCGCCTACAATAGCTACTTCAGGGAGTGACCTCAAATAATAAATTAACACCTCTTTCACAAAGGTTGCTTTTACACGCCCATCATTCTCGGCTGGACCATACACACACACAAAAGCCACCTTCACCCGTCCCCATAGTCCTTCCACTCTTATTATCCTCCCCTCCCCCCCTTCACTACGTCTCACAACAAACGGGCTAGTCTCCCTGATCATGATGGCAACGCCACCTTTCAACCGAATTGCATTCTCCATGTACACGTTATATCCTTCTATCCGCAATTCACTGCCACATTTATGATTGTGTTCCTGTATGAACACAACGTCCACATTATTATGCACCAATAAATCACGTAACCATGCACACTTTCGTAGTTCGCAAACCATTAATGTTTATTGTGAGGCACTTAAAATCGACAATGATGGTTTTCCTTTCGACACTGAATGTTTTTCACTAGATTTTTTGTTTCCAATTTTCCCTTCCCCTCCTTTTGAAGCACTCCTGATCATCCCCTGTGCTTTGGGTGCACAGGACCCTTTCTGTGCCACATCCGCCCATGATTTCTTCCCTGATCTTTGGGCTGGCGTTAACACATCATCAGAATCTGAAAGTGTAACAGAGTGCTTTCGTGTTACACTTTCTACCTGCATTTCGTCGTCCACAGTGCAATCCTGGTGAATTTCCACCTCCACCGTTTGTTTCAGCAAGGCGTCAGTGGCGTCCACTACCAGCTGCACGTCGTGATCCACGTCCGCCGTCGCAGCCTGTCCCAAGTCTAGGGATGGTGCCGTCGCAGGACTCATGCTGTCCTCCGTAAATAATTCGTCTAACACAGAGACAATGGATGTCTCCACATCATTGGCCTGCTCTTCTCGCGAAGCCGTTTCCACCTCTGGGGCTGCCTCCAAAGGAGGCGACACTTCCGGGAGTGTAGCACACACCGTGTTCAGAGACCTCTCAACCTCTTCGCTCCAAGACAATCTTGAGGGTTGCACAGGCGCTTCAGGCACATCTTGCCTTATACCTTCCTCCCCTAAATCCTTGCTCTGTTGTACAACCCTGGCACCTCGTCTCCTTTCACACTGCACCGCCAAATGATCGTATGCTCCACACAACCTACAAGTGCGGCGTTGCCCTGCATAAGTCACAAAAACTTGAGTCCTGAACTCTTGCAGGATCACATATGAAGAGATTGGATGTCGTAATGTCATTTTTACCGAAAAAGTTCCCTCAGGTAGTCCTTCATATGGGCCATCAGGCCACCTCCCTGCTGTAGCCATGTGTATGGTGCCGTAATTACTCAGGGCAGCACGTATATCAGTCGCATCAGCCTCAAAGGGTACGTTTCTGACTTTTACCCATGTATAATGGCGGGATACATCGTGTAGCTTCACAGACACAGCCTGGTTAACCACCAGATTGACCTCTTGATACTTGTCGACGCCATTCTCGTAAACTTGAGCTGAGCAAAACTTTACAAAGATTCTTGTCACACCATTCATCGCTACACCGCACAAATCCTTGTTGGTGATACCATAGGTGTCTCGGATTATCGCTGGCAATAATATCGCCATTGATGGTCCAAGCACTGCCCCACGAGTTAATTCCAAACACACAGTGTTGACGCGGCGTCTGGCTGCCTGCGCCATGTTGAGAAAATGAAACTGCCACCGAACAGCTATAGAGGGCAGCAGTGTAGAACACGTCCTCTCTACTCAATGGCTGAGAGACGAATGACTATGCATTAATAGCGCACTTTTTCTCCTTACATTAGAAACAAATTATCTTCACAGTAATGCAGTAACCTGTATACCAGCTACACATTCAAACTTACCTGAAGTGGGAAAAAACGTTTATAAGACAGCAGAGAATAACTTCTTAAATGTGTATTCCTTCACTAATTATGTATATATATATATATATATATATATATATATATATATATATATATATATATATATATATATATATATATATATTTATATATATATATATATATATATATATATATATATAAGTAGTGAAAAAAGCGGCTGGGGGCTGTATCCGGTTTAGGGCCTTCCACTGAGCGGTGTATCCGGTTTAGGGCCTTCCACTGAGCGGTGTATCCGGTTTAGGGCCTTCCACTGAGCGGTGTATCCGGTCTAGGACCAGCGGCTGGAGGGTCACCTTTTCACACCTAGGTGTTACTTCCGGTTTGACCTTGACCTCGCCCTCGAGACTACCTCACCCTTGACCCTCCCCAACCATTACCCCCGCGCACGACCCCCCTTCGCGACCCCCCTTCGCGACCCCCGTCGCGCCGCGCGCCCGCCCGCGCGCCCGCCCGCGCCCTTCGCGACCCCCGCCCGCGCCTTCTGCTGTGCCTTCTGCAGCGTCCTCCGGATCGCCCCCGCGCATCGAATTTTTTTCCGATTTTTTTCGAATTTTTTTGAATTTCATTTTCTTGTGCTCTCCATCTCCTCGGATCAAATTTTTGAGGTTCCCCCTCCCACTTTCATCCCCATCCCCAAAAAATTTCTCGAAATCAAAGTCTCCATCTCCTTGGATCAAGGGTTTTGAATTTCTCCATCTCCTCGGATCAAGGTTTTTTTGGATTGTCCCTCCCCCACCCCCCCAATTCCAAAAATTTCTCAATATTACCAAGTTTTTGAATCCCCCCTATGGGGTTTTCGAAATTCTCCAATTCCTCGGATCAAGTTTTCGGATTCCCCCCTATGGGGTTTTCGAAAGTCTCCATCTCCTTGGATCAAGGGTTTTGAATTTCTCCAATTCCTTGGATCAAATTTTTGGGTACCCCTCCTTTCACCCCAAATTTTCTCGACAATACCATGACTCCATCTCCTCGGATCAAGTTTTTTGGATTCCACCCTATGGGGTTTTCGAAATTCTCCAATTCCTCGGATCAAGTTTTTGGATCCCCCTCTGGGGGTAAGCATGCTTACTTCAGGTCTAAACAAGTCAAATGAACTAAGAAGGGTGTTTACTCGGCGGTCAGTGACGTCACACATACAAGCTAAATCTTGTCGACTTACCCCTATGTCAGTGACGTCACGTGATGACCGCGCACACAGGCTGAATCTTGTCCATCCTTTTAGTTCATTAAAGTTAATAAGGGGACACAGTACATCAGAAAGTCACATTTTTTTTTCGTTAATACCCACAATTTCTTTACAACACAAGTCTAGACATTTTTTTTTTAACTATTTCATCTCAGGTCACTCCCCACGAAGTAACTTCCTCCCCACCCTCCCAAACCCTCACACTCCAACCAACACCTCACAATTTTCACTCATAACCCCCAATTTTTCTCGTTTTAACCCTTTTAGTTCATTAAAGTTAATAAGGGGACACAGTGCATCAGAAAGTCACCACATCGCTTACATCCACTTTCGTTAAATTCACTACTCACAATTTTACATATTACGAAGTTAAATACGCACTTTTACTTTGAACATCTTCAAAAACACTCTCATAAATCATTTGAATACTCACAAAAATACCTTTATACATTTCCAAACAACACTGAAATACTCCAAAAACATCATTCGAACACCCCCAAATCACCTCTGAATACTCCCAGAACACCTTCATAAGTACTCTTGCACATCATTTGAACACCTTCATAAGTACTCTCATAATCATTTGTACACCTTCAAAAAACACCTTTGAATACTCACATAAACACCCTTGAACACCTTCAGAACACACTCAAAACACCTTTGAACACCTTCAAAGCACTCTCATAATCATTTGAACACACTCAAAACACCTTTGAATAACCTCAAAACACCTTTGAACACCTTCAAAACACCCTTGAACACCTTCAAAACACCCTTGAACACCTTCAAAAAACAACATTTGAACACACTCAAAACACCTTTGAACACCTTTGAACATTTCCAAAACACTATTTGAGTACTCCCAAATAAGATTTGACATCTCTAATTTATCTGTACTTACACAATTCATTAAATTACAACTCATCCCTCAGTCTCCAGACTAGGCATTTTCTCGTTTTTACCCTTTTAGTTCATTAAAGTTATTAAGGGAACACAATACATCAGAAAAAAAGTCACAAAAACTAACTCAAACACTTTACTTTGAACACCCCCAAAACACTCTCATAATCATTTGAATACTCACATAAACACCCTTGAACACCTTCAAAACACCTTTGAATATCGTTTTTAAACTAATTTCATCACAACCCACTTATATCATCTTTTTTCGGTAACTCTAATTCGACTACACTACCCTCATCAATTACCAACAAATTTTACTCGTTTTAACTAATGTCATCACTGTAACCAAGATTTTCACAAAAAAAACTCTATGACACCTAACACACACACACACACACACACCCCACAACACCCACAACCCACAATTTTTCTCATTTTAACTAATTTCATCAGAAAGTCACAACAACAACAACCCACAACCCACAACATCCACAACCCACAATTTTTTCTCGTTTTAGCTAATTTCATCAGAAAGTCACAACAACAACAACCCACAACCCACAACCCACAATTTATTTCTCGTTTTAACTAATTTCATCAGAAAAAGGCACAACACCCACAACCCACTTCACCCACAATTTTTTCTCGTTTTAGCTAATTTCATCAGAAAAAGGCACAACACCCACAACCCACTTCACCCACAATTTTTTCTCGTTTTAGCTAATTTCATCAGAAAGTCACAACAACAACAACCCACAACTCGTTTTAACTAATTTCATCAGAAAAAGGCACACCCACAACCCACATCACCCACAATTTTTTCTCGTTTTAGCTAATTTCATCAGAAAGTCACAACAACAACAACCCACAACCCACAATTTTTTTCTCGTTTTAACTAATTTCATCAGAAAAAGGCACAACACCCACAACCCACAACACCCCACAATTTTTTCTCGTTTTAACTAATTTCACCAGAAAAAGGCACAACACCCACAACCCACTTCACCCACAATTTTTTCTTGTTTTAGCTAATTTCATCAGAAAAGTCACAACACCCCACATCACCCACATCCCACAATTTTTTTTTCTCGTTTTAACCCTTTTAGTTCATTAAAGTTAATAAGGGGTCACAGTACATCAGAAAAAGTCACAAAAACAACCCACTTATATCATCTTTTTCGGTATCTCTAATTCGACTACATTATCCACAACCCTCATCAATTACCAATTTATTCACATTATTTTCCCCCCTTCTTTTTACTGAATCTTAAAAGTAATACACATTCCTCCCTACAGTACTAAAATTCTAATAAAATCCTCTCCATACCCATCTCCTTGTATCCACATAAATTAATATTATACTCGCATCAACTACCCAACTATTGCGACATGTTTCAACACCCTCCATTCTTTTCCAATATATCATAACTTTTCATTTCTATAATTTCTTTTTAAAATATTCACACATTACCTTTATATTCAGTAAAATCTCCCCATATTTCTAATTACAACCCTCCCCATACACCTCGCCATCTCACCCGCATTTCTTCACATCCACTCACCCATCTCCCAACACACCTCTTCAGAACACACACAAAAATCACATTTCACATCCACAAATGCATCTCAAATCCACTATAATCAAGATATTCACAAAACTCTATGACCACCTAACACACACACACACACACCTAACCTAACCTAACCTAACCTAACCTAACCTAACCTATCCAACCTACCCTAACCTAACCTAACCTAACCTAACCTAACTTAACCCAACCTATCCTAACCTAACCTAACGTTACCTAACCTAACCTAACCTATCCTAACCTAACCTAACCTAACCTAACCTAACCTAACACTACCTAACCTAACCTAACCTAACCTAACCTAACATTACCTAACCTAACCTAACCTATCCTAACCTAACCTAACCTAACCTAACCTAACCTAACCTAACCTTACCTAACCTATCCTAACCTAACCTAACCTAACCTAACCTAAAATATATTGGAACACTTCCAAAATACATTAGAGTACTCCAGAATTACTTTGAACGACTCCATTTTTGGATATTTCCAAATTAGTTTTGAAAACTTTATCGTAAAATCGAACATTATTTTCTTGTTGGTAAACACACCCATGGTAGAAATATTTACTCGATTTCCGAATAGAAACACTTTCCTCGCTCTGAGAGACTCATTGAGCTTATATGGGCCGCCCCTCCCCCCCAACGCCACTGTGTAATGCGATTCACACCCAAGGTAGAAAATCACCCCGCGGCAACACAGGTCAGACAGACGGCATGTAATGCGTTTCACACCCAAGGTAGAAAAATCACACCTGAATCAACTCACCTAACCGAACCTAACCTAACCTATCCTAGCCTAACCTAACCTAGCCTAACCTAACTTAACCTAACCTAACCTAACCTAACCTAACCTAACCTAACCTATCCTAACCTAACCTAACCTAACCTAACCTAACCTAACCTAACCTAACCTAACCTAACCTAACCTAACCTAACCTAACCTAACCTAAAACACCCTTCAGCACCTTCAAAACACCTTTGAACACCTTCAAAGCACTCTCATAATCATTTGAACACACTCAAAACACCTTTGAATAACCTCAAAACACCTTTGAAAACCTTCAAAACACCCTTGAACACCTTCAAAACACCCTTGATCACCTTCAAAAAACAACATTTGAACACACTCAAAACACCTTTGTACATTTCCAAAACACTATTTGAGTACTCCCAAATAAGATTTGACATCTCTAATTTATCTGCACTTACACATTTCATTAAATTACAACTCATCCCTCAGTCTCCAGACTAGGCATTTTCTCGTTTTTACCCTTTTAGTTCATTAAAGTTATTAAGGGGACACAATACATCAGAAAAAAAAGTCACAAAAACTAACTCAAACACTTTACTTTGAACATCCCCAAAACACTCTCATAATCATTTGAATACTCACATAAACACCCTTGAACACCTTCAAAACACCTTTGAATATCGTTTTTAAACTAATTTCATCACAACCCACTTATATCATCTTTTTTCGGTAACTCTAATTCGACTACACTACCCTCATCAATTACCAACAAATTTTACTCGTTTTAACTAATGTCATCACTGTAACCAAGATTTTCACACAAAAAAAATGACTCTATGACACACTAACACACACGCACACACACTCGTTTTACCCAGAAAGTCACAACAACCAACCTACAACACCACTCACAACCCACAATTTTTTCTCGTTTTAGCTAATTTCATCAGAAAGTCACAACAACAACAACCCACAACCCACAACACCCCACAACCCACAATTTTTTCTCGTTTTAACTAATTTCATCAGAAAAAGGCACAACACCCACAACCCACTTCACCCACAATTTTTTCTCGTTTCAACTAATTTCATCAGAAAAGTCACAACACCCCACATCACACACATCCCACAATTTTTTTTCTCGTTTTAACCCTTTTAGTTCATTAAAGTTAATAAGGGGACACAGTACATCAGAAAAAGTCACAAAAACAACCCACTTATATCATCTTTTTCGGTATCTCTCTAATTCGACTACATTACCCACAACCCTCATCAATTACCAATTTATTCACATTTTTTTTCCTAACTTATCCTAACCTAACCTAACCTAACTTATCCTTACCTAACCTAACCTAACTTATCCTAACCTAACCTAACTTATCCTAACCTAACCTAACCTAACCTAACACCTTCAAACACCTCCGAATACTCCCAAAACACTACTGATTACTACCAAATCACCACTGAATACTACCAAATCACCGTCAAAATCACCAGAAACTAAGTTTATCATCACCATCCAACATCCTTTTTTATAGAATGAATATTCTTACCGCATTTTATGTCACCTTCAAACACCTCCGTATACTCCCAAAACACTACTGATTACTACCAAATCACCGTCAAAATCACCAGAAACTAAGTTTATCATCACCATCCAACATCCTTTTTATAGAATGAATATTCTTACCGCATTTTATGTTGCATATCGCATTTCCTCTTCCACATCACCCCTAAACATCCTTCCTTATGCATTCGTATATCTCCTAGAGTTGTTTTAACCCCCGACGGGACCATCATGACATTAGGAGCCAGAGCAACCATCACCACTCCAACACCACCTACTACACTCTGGCTCCTGCGTCGTGATGGTCCCGTCGGGGGTTAAAACAACTCTAGGAGATATACGGAATGAATAAGGAAGGATGTTTAGGGATGATGTGGAAGAGGAAATGCGATATGCAACATAAAATGCGGTAAGAATATTCATTCTATAAAAAGGATGTTGGATGGTGATGATAAACTTAGTTTCTGGTGATTTTGACGGTGATTTGGTAGTAATCAGTAGTGTTTTGGGAGTATACGGAGGTGTTTGAAGGTGACATAAAATGCGGTAAGAATATTCATTCTATAAAAAAGGATGTTGGATGGTGATGATAAACTTAGTTTCTGGTGATTTTGACGGTGATTTGGTAGTATTCAGTGGTGATTTGGTAGTAATCAGTAGTGTTTTGGGAGTATTCGGAGGTGTTTGAAGGTGTTAGGTTAGGTTAGGTTAGGTTAGGATAAGTTAGGTTAGGTTAGGATAAGTTAGGTTAGGTTAGGTTAGGATAAGTTAGGTTAGGTTAGGTTAGGATAAGTTAGGAAAAAAAATGTGAATAAATTGGTAATTGATGAGGGTTGTGGGTAATGTAGTCGAATTAGAGAGATACCGAAAAAGATGATATAAGTGGGTTGTTTTTGTGACTTTTTCTGATGTACTGTGTCCCCTTATTAACTTTAATGAACTAAAAGGGTTAAAACGAGAAAAAAATTGTGGGATGTGTGTGATGTGGGGTGTTGTGACTTTTCTGATGAAATTAGTTGAAACGAGAAAAAATTGTGGGTGAAGTGGGTTGTGGGTGTTGTGCCTTTTTCTGATGAAATTAGTTAAAACGAGAAAAAATTGTGGGTTGTGGGGTGTTGTGGGTTGTGGGTGTTGTGGGTGTTGTGGGTTGTGGGTTGTTGTTGTTGTGACTTTCTGATGAAATTAGCTAAAACGAGAAAAAATTGTGGGTTGTGAGTGTTGTGGGTTGTAGGTTGTTGTTGTTGTGACTTTCTGATGAAATTAGTTAAAACGAGAAAAAATTGTGGGTTGTGGGCGTTGTGGGTGTTGTGGGGTGTGTGTGTGCGTGTGTGTTAGGTGTCATAGAGTTTTTTTTGTGAAAATCTTGGTTACAGTGATGACATTAGTTAAAACGAGTAAAATTTGTTGGTAATTGATGAGGGTAGTGTAGTCGAATTAGAGTTACCGAAAAAATATGATATAAGTGGGTTGTGATGAAATTAGTTTAAAAACGATATTCAAAGGTGTTTTGAAGGTGTTCAAGGGTGTTTATGTGAGTATTCAAATGATTATGAGAGTGTTTTGGGGATCTTCAAAGTAAAGTGTTTGAGTTAGTTTTTGTGACTTTTTTTTCTGATGTATTGTGTCCCCTTAATAACTTTAATGAACTAAAAGGGTAAAAACGAGAAAATGCCTAGTCTGGAGACTGAGGGATGAGTTGTAATTTAATGAAATGTGTAAGTGCAGATAAATTTGAGATGTCAAATCTTATTTGGGAGTACTCAAATAGTGTTTTGGAAATGTACAAAGGTGTTTTGAGTGTGTTCAAATGTTGTTTTTTGAAGGTGATCAAGGGTGTTTTGAAGGTGTTCAAGGGTGTTTTGAAGGTGATCAAGGGTGTTTTGAAGGTGTTCAAGGGTGTTTTGAAGGTGTTCAAATGATTATGAGAGTGCTTTGAAGGTGTTCAAAGGTGTTTTGAAGGTGCTGAAGGGTGTTTTAGGTTAGGTTAGGTTAGGTTAGGTTAGGTTAGGTTAGGTTAGGATAGGTTAGGTTAGGTTAGGTTAGGTTAGGTTAGGTTAGGTTAGGTTAGGTTAGGTTAGGTTAGGTTAGGTTAGGTTAGGTTAGGTTAGGTTAAGTTAGGTTAGGCTAGGTTAGGTTAGGCTAGGATAGGTTAGGTTAGGTTCGGTTAGGTGAGTTGATTCAGGTGTGATTTTTCTACCTTGGGTGTGAAACGCATTACATGCCGTCTGTCTGACCTGTGTTGCCGCGGGGTGATTTTCTACCTTGGGTGTGAATCGCATTACACAGTGGCGTTGGGGGGGAGGGGCGGCCCATATAAGCTCAATGAGTCTCTCAGAGCGAGGAAAGTGTTTCTATTCGGAAATCGAGTAAATATTTCTACCATGGGTGTGTTTACCAACAAGAAAATAATGTTCGATTTTACGATAAAGTTTTCAAAACTAATTTGGAAATATCCAAAAATGGAGTCGTTCAAAGTAATTCTGGAGTACTCTAATGTATTTTGGAAGTGTTCCAATATATTTTAGGTTAGGTTAGGTTAGGTTAGGTTAGGATAGGTTAGGTAAGGTTAGGTTAGGTTATGTTAGGTTAGGTTAGGTTAGGTTAGGTTAGGATAGGTTAGGTTAGGTTAGGTAATGTTAGGTTAGGTTAGGTTAGGTTAGGTTAGGTAGTGTTAGGTTAGGTTAGGTTAGGTTAGGTTAGGTTAGGATAGGTTAGGTTAGGTTAGGTAAGGTTAGGTTAGGTTAGGATAGGTTGGGTTAAGTTAGGTTAGGTTAGGTTAGGTTAGGTTAGGGTAGGTTGGATAGGTTAGGTTAGGTTAGGTTAGGTTAGGTTAGGTGTGTGTGTGTGTGTGTTAGGTGGTCATAGAGTTTTGTGAATATCTTGATTATAGCGATTTTAGTGGATTTGAGATGCATTTGTGGATGTGAAATGTGATTTTTGTGTGTGTTCTGAAGAGGTGTGTTGGGAGATGGGTGTGATGGCGAGGGATATGGGGAGGGTTGTAATTAGAAATATGGGGAGATTTTACTGAAAATAAAAGGTAATGTGTGAATATTTTAAAAAGAAATTATAGAAATGAAAAGTTATGATATATTGGAAAAGAATGGAGGGTGTTGAAACATGTCGCAATAGTTGGGTAGTTGATGCGAGTATAATATTAATTTATGTGGATACAAGGAGATGGGTATGGAGAGGATTTTATTAGAATTTTAGTACTGCAGGGAGGAATGTGTATTACTTTTAAGATTCAGAAAAAAGAAGGGGGGGAAAAATGTGAATAAATTGGTAATTGATGAGGGTTGTGGGTAATGTAGTCGAATTAGAGATACCGAAAAAGATTATATAAGTGGGTTGTTTTTGTGACTTTTTCTGATGTACTGTGACCCCTTATTAACTTTAATGAATTATAAGGGTTAAAACGAGAAAAAAAATTGTGGGGTGTGGGTGATGTGGGGTGTTGTGACTTTTCTGATGTACTGTTTCTATTAAATAAGAAAAAAGGGGTGAAACGAGTTGTGGGTGTTGTGCCTTTTTCTGATGAAATTAGTTAAAACGAGAAAAAATTGTGGGTTGTGGGGTGTTGTGGGTTGTGGGTGTTGTGGGTGTTGTGGGTTGTGGGTTGTTGTTGTTGTGACTTTCTGAT
This sequence comes from Cherax quadricarinatus, assembly GCF_038502225.1. Lineage (NCBI taxonomy): Eukaryota > Metazoa > Arthropoda > Malacostraca > Decapoda > Parastacidae > Cherax > Cherax quadricarinatus. Next base: position 640,651 of record NC_091344.1, read on the forward strand.
GAAATTAGCTAAAACGAGAAAAAATTGTGGGTTGTGGATGTTGTGCCTTTTTCTGATGAAATTAGTTAAAACGAGAAAAAATTGTGGGTTGTGGGGTGTTGTTGGTGACTTTCTGATGTTAGTGGGTGTTGTGGGTGAAGTGGGTTGTGGGTGTTGTGCCTTTTTCTGATGAAATTAGCTAAAACGAGAAAAAATTGTGGGTGAAGTGGGTTGTGGGTGCTGTGCCTTTTTCTGATGAAATTAGTTAAAACGAGAAAAAAATTGTGGGTTGTGGGTTGTTGTTGTTGTGACTTTCTGATGAAATTAGCTAAAACGAGAAAAAATTGTGGGTTGTGGATGTTGTGGGTTGTGGGTTGTTGTTGTTGTTGTGACTTTCTGATGAAATTAGTTAAAACGAGAAAAATTGTGGGTTGTGGGTGTTGTGGGGTGTGTGTGTGCGTGTGTTAGGTGTCATAGAGTTTTTTTTTTGTGAAAATCTTGGTTACAGTGATGACATTAGTTAAAACGAGTAAAATTTGTTGGTAATTGATGAGGGTAGTGTAGTCGAATTAGAGTTACCGAAAAAAGATGATATAAGTGGGTTGTGATGAAATTAGTTTAAAAGCGATATTCAGAGGTGTTTTGAAGGTGTTCAAGGGTGTTTATGTGTTTTGGGGGTGTTCAAAGTAAAGTGTTTGAGTTAGTTTTTGTGACTTTTTTTCTGATGTATTGTGTTCCCTTAATAACTTTAATGAACTAAAAGGGTAAAAACGAGAAAATGCCTAGTCTGGAGACTGAGGGATGAGTTGTAATTTAATGAAATGTGTAAGTACAGATAAATTAGAGATGTCAAATCTTATTTGGGAGTACTCAAATAGTGTTTTGGAAATGTTCAAAGGTGTTCAAAGGTGTTTTGAGTGTGTTCAAATGTTGTTTTTTGAAGGTGTTCAAGGGTGTTTTGAAGGTGTTCAAGGGTGTTTTGAAGGTGTTCAAAGGTGTTTTGAGGTTATTCAAAGGTGTTTTGAGTGTGTTCAAATGATTATGAGAGTGCTTTGAAGGTGTTCAAAGGTGTTTTGAAGGTGTTCAAGGGTGTTTATGTGAGTATTCAAAGGTGTTTTTTGAAGGTGTACAAATGATTATGAGAGTACTTATGAAGGTGTTCAAATGATGTGCAAGAGTACTTATGAAGGTGTTCTGGGAGTATTCAGAGGTGATTTGGGGGTGTTCGAATGATGTTTTTGGAGTATTTCAGTGTTGTTTGGAAATGTATAAAGGTATTTTTGTGAGTATTCAAATGATTTATGAGAGTGTTTTTGAAGATGTTTAAAGTAAAAGTGCGTATTTAACTTCGTAATATGTAAAATTGTGAGTAGTGAATTTAACGAAAGTGGATGTAAGCGATGTGGTGACTTTCTGATGCACTGTGTCCCCTTATTAACTTTAATGAACTAAAAGGGTTAAAACGAGAAAAATTGGGGGTTATGAGTGAAAATTGTGAGGTGTTGGTTGGAGTGTGAGGGTTTGGGAGGGTGGGGAGGAGGTTACTTCGTGGGGAGTGACCTGAGATGAAATAGTCTCTTCGGAGGCGTGGGTTCGAATCCCACCGCTGCCACCATTTATCGTAAGGGTTCTTGAATGGAGATATCGTAGGATAAGGTAGACACACTTGTAGGATGGTAGGTGTATTGTCAGACTGAGATGAGAGATGGAGCCCGGTGCCTAGCCTGTTCACGCCTGTATGGACTGCCGCCGAGTGAGAGCGGGACAGAGGGATCACTGCCCATGTGTATCCCCATGACGTCACATAAAGCCAAAGGCCTACGAGGGATCTCGTGTCTAAAGCACAGGGATGATACTAACATGCTATGCTATATAATACTGGGAATACAGGGATCAGCAACTATGCTGACAATGAAATAGTTAAAAAAAAAATGTCTAGACTTGTGTTGTAAAGAAATTGTGGGTATTAACGAAAAAAAAATGTGACTTTCTGATGTACTGTATCCCCTTATTAACTTTAATGAACTAAAAGGATCGACAAGATTCAGCTTGTGTGCGCGGTCATCACGTGACGTCACTGACATAGGGGTAAGTCGACAAGATTTAGCTTGTATGTGTGACGTCACTGACCGCCGAGTAAACACCCTTCTTAGTTCATTTGACTTGTTTAGACCTGTAGTAAGCATGCTTACCCCCAGAGGGGGATCCAAAAACTTGATCCGAGGAATTGGAGAATTTCGAAAACCCCATAGGGGGGGAATCCAAAAAACTTGATCCGAGGAGATGGAGTCATGGTATTGTCGAGAAAATTTGGGGTGAAAGGAGGGGTACCCAAAAATTTGATCCAAGGAATTGGAGAAATTCAAAACCCTTGATCCAAGGAGATGGAGACTTTCGAAAACCCCATAGGGGGGAATCCGAAAACTTGATCCGAGGAATTGGAGAATTTCGAAAACCCCATAGGGGGGATCCAAAAACTTGGTAATATTGAGAAATTTTTGGGATTGGGGGGGTGGGGGAGGGACAATCCAAAAAATCCTTGATCCGAGGAGATGGAGAAATTCAAAACCCTTGATCCAAGGAGATGGAGACTTTGATTTCGAGAAATTTTTTGGGGATGGGGGTGAAAGTGGGAGGGGGAACCTCAAAAATTTGATCCGAGGAGATGGAGAGCACAAGAAAATGAAATTCAAAAAAAATTCGAAAAAAATCGGAAAAAAAATCGATGCGCGGGGGCGATCCGGACGACGCTGCAGAAGGCGCAGCAGAAGGCGTGGGCGGGGGTCGCGAAGGGCGCGGGCGGGCGCGCGGGCGGGCGCGCGGCGCGACGGGGGTCGCGAAGGGGGGTCGCGAAGGGGGGTCGTGCGCGGGGGTAATGGTTGGGGAGGGTCAAGGGTGAGGTAGTCTCGAGGGCGAGGTCAAGGTCAAACCGGAAGTAACACCTAGGTGTGAAAAGGTGACCCTCCAGCCGCTGGTCCTAGACCGGATACACCGCTCAGTGGAAGGTCCTAAACCGGATACACCGCTCAGTGGAAGGCCCTAAACCGGATACACCGCTCAGTGGAAGGCCCTAAACCGGATACAGCCCCCAGCCGCTTTTTTCACTACTTTATATATATATATATATATATATATATATATATATATATATATATATATATATATATATATATATATATATATATATATATATGTATATATATATATATATATATATATATATATATATATATATATATATATATATATATATATATATATATATATATATATATATATATATATAGGTAACGTACAATATATACAGCCAGTATGTACAATAAAGCAATTTGCAAGCAAGAGACGGATGAACCGTCTTCAACCAGAGTTGAGGTAAGTGACTAATTTTTTCCACAAGTGCTCTGTCGTCGCTTTACAGAATTAGTTGACTTTCTCGTGACTGGCTAAATGAACCGAGCAGTTATCATATCAGTGAGGCACATCCTTGACCGCTATACTCCTAACCATTGGTTTGCTGGTCGGGAGAGCATGCTTATATGGGCTTGTGACATACATAGAATAAACTGTAACATACTCGTTGCATGTCACATCAGCTTATTAAATCAACCACAATGGTGTATGGTAAACCTTATCAATATTACGAAAGCAATACACCTTGAGCCCTTGTCACTAGAGGAAGATTTTTTTTATATATTTTATTAAAACAATACAATACATTAAATAAAAGAACATAGGATCAGTTCTTACACAGAATTATAAATTTCATTGTCAAAATACACAGAGACGTTTAACTTTATGCTGACACAAACTGTTCCTCATCCCCTACGCATTATATCCCATGTACCTATGTTAAGCAAGATTACACAAGACTACATTACAATATGCATTATTATTATTATAAACACAGAAGCACCAAACCTACAATATGCATTTATTTTCCACTTTGTTATTTATATATTATTAATCCTTCATTCAGAATTGTACATAAACAAGTACATGTATAAAAAGAAACAAACACGAACCATAAGTAATGGTTCCAGTACTCAGTCTATTGGGTTACACACAATGAGACATCATGACAGTACAACGCTGTCTATAACTTACACAACCGAAACTCACCCACACCTGTGAGTAATTATAAGAATGATACAAAACAAAATTACACTACCCCTCAAAAACATATACTTTCACTGACCTGATTACACAAACCCCATTCTTCTGACCTTTAATATATACACGACACACCAACACACACCTAATGATTATGACATTGTCCCCTCACACAATAAATATTAAACAACATACTCAATTTTACACTTTTGATTACAAGGATAATACGTGTACTGACTCGATTGTCATTACATCCTACACAACATCATTCACAACTCGCTACTGACGATCATATCATCCAATTTAGACATTCTTCGTATGGAATCTAGATAATTAGGTGCGCACACCGACCACCCAGCTGGGTTAAGTGTTCTGCTCCCTGTTATCTCCCATAAACCTAAAAGTAATAGACGCTAATTTAACGATCTAAAACAAGTGGCACCTTTTTACAAAGACAATGTAGAATAAAACACCTAAATTCAGTACCTACATGACACAATAATGTTAACTACTAAATACAGCTAAAACACATACACCTCAACAGGCATTACACTTGCAATATATATATATATATATATATATATATATATATATATATATATATATATATATATATATATATATATATATATATATATATATATATATATATATATGCAATAAGATCACAGTAAACAGGTGATTTCAAAATATGCAAAACAACCACTCTGAAAGAATAGAGAAATTCCAAGCGCTTTCGTGACTACTCACATTATCAAGGAACTATGAAAGTAAAGCATCCAAGGAAGCTATATAAGGGGTCCGGCCAGCACCTCACTATCAGATCCCACAACGGTTAAACACGTGATGCGCGGCGACCCAACTTGGATAGGTCCCTTGCACAACTCACCCCCAAGCTATTCTACCCAAGAAAGTTTAAAAATTATTATTTGTCCAGTGTATTATTAAATTCTTCCCAAATTCTATTAATTATAAATGGATCTAATTTATATAAACCAAAGGAAATATTCATATTATTGTCAAAACTGCTTTTTATGAAACAAGATTCAATTATATTCCTGTCGACCATGGACTTGCTTGATACTACTTTCTCAACTTTTTGAAAATCAATTGGATGGTTAAAATCTCTTACATGAATAAATAGAGCATTGGAATCTTGTCCAGTTCTAACGCTATATTTATGTTGTTATAATCTTAGTTCGAGATTTTTACCAGTTTGACCGTAATAAACTTTATCGCAAATTTTACAAGGAATCTTATAGACACATCCATCAGCATTTTGGGGGGAATTCTTTATCAAAAGTTTTTTCACTGTATCAAGATTTTTGAATACAACTTTAATATTTAAAGTCTTAAGAAGAGAAGGCATATCAACCAAGTTTTCATGGTAAGGGAGAGCCAACATATTTTTAGTTGAATAAGGCTGGTTGTCCCTTTTTGGATTATAAAAAGTGTTTCTAGCAACTTTAAAAGATTTATCATTTACATTTCTTGGGTATTTTAAATCATTACCTATTTCATAAATTTTGGATATTTCCTCATCAATGTTTTTGAGAGCTTTACGAATTTGTAGTCCTGAGTTCATAGATGAGGAAATATCCAAAATTTATGAAATAGGTAATGATTTAAAATACCCAAGAAATGTAACTGATAAATCTTTTAAAGTTGCTAGAAACACTTTTTATAATCCAAAAAGGGACAACCAGCCTTATTCAACTAAAAATATGTTGGTTCTCTCTTACCATGAAAACTTGGTTGATATGCCTTCTCTGCTTAAGACTTTTAATATTAAAGTTGTATTCAAAAATCTTGATACAGTGAAAAAACTTTTGATAAAGAATTCCCCCCAAAATGCTGATGGATGTGTCTATAAGATTCCTTGTAAAATTTGCGATAAAGTTTATTACGGTCAAACTGGTAAAAATCTCGAACTAAGATTAAAACAACATAAATATAGCATTAGAACTGGACAAGATTCCAATGCTCTATTTATTCATGTAAGAGATTTTAACCATCCAATTGATTTTCAAAAAGTTGAGAAAGTAGTATCAAGCAAGTCCATGGTCGACAGGAATATAATTGAATCTTGTTTCATAAAAAGCAGTTTTGACAATAATATGAATATTTCCTTTGGTTTATATAAATTAGATCCATTTATAATTAATAGAATTTGGGAAGAATTTAATAATACACTGGACAAATAATAATTTTTAAACTTTCTTGGGTAGAATAGCTTGGGGGTGAGTTGTGCAAGGGACCTATCCAAGTTGGGTCGCCGCGCATCACGTGTTTAACCGTTGTGGGATCTGATAGTGAGGTGCTGGCCGGACCCCTTATATAGCTTCCTTGGATGCTTTACTTTCATAGTTCCTTGATAATGTGAGTAGTCACGAAAGCGCTTGGAATTTCTCTATTCTTTCAGAGTGGTTGTTTTGCATATATATATATATATATATATATATAAGATAAATACATACATATATATATATATATATATATATATATATATATATATATATATATATATATATATTCACGTTACAGACATGTAATAATTATACTCTCAATCCAAAATATTATTATAATCAAAAAGAAGAGCTAAGCCACAAGGGCTATACAGCACTATAACCAAAAACAATCCTGAAGATCAGCTTATATTTAGTTGAATTTTCACAATGGATAAATTAGGAACAAATGATACTTCTCACCTTAATGTATATTTGGTAAGCATCTTATGACTAAAATGCTACACTCTGTCACCCACTATATTCTCCTGTTCAAACATGCACTCTCACACACATGTATACATTTATAAATACATCTATGTATGAAATTGAGACACATGTGCAACATCTGGGTATCTTTATTGTAGACGTTTCGCAATCCAGTGGCTTTATCAATACAAATTCCAGGACATAACTTGAAGACAGGAGAACTATGTACAGAAGATGAGGTAATCAGTCCCTCAACCTAGCAGTAGGCACCGTAGTCGTGGAGATTCTGAAGCAGAAGCAAGGCACCTGACGCTTATATAGTAACGTCAGGTGGAAATGGGACGGGTAGCAGACGAGGGCATAGTCACTGGTAGGCGGGATTCCCCAGTGGAAGTAGGTCCTACCCAAAGAGATGGGTTAGTTGTAGTAGTAGTTGTCGTAGTCGTGAAGGTTATGTACATGTCCTCAGAATCAAGATTCCATGATGTTGCAGTGTCTGACAGGTTGTACAAGAATGGTATACCTCATCTTCTGTACATAGTTCTCCTGTCTTCAAGTTATGTCCTAGAATTTGTATTGATAAAGCCACTGGATGGCGAAACGTCTACAATAAAGATACCCAGATGTTGCACATGTGTCTCAATTTCATCTTGTCGGTATTGTATACCATTCTTGCACAACCACATCTATGTATATTTCCATAAATATGCACACATATATACATACACACTCACGCACCTACATATTTATGTAAACATAAATTGCCAAGGAAAAACACCTTAAATCAAACAATGGTGTCATACAAACAGTGTAATACGCTTTCCCCTCACGCACTCTTCCATATATTGCTCAATATTCATACGTTCCTCACCTACATTCTTGCCCACTCAAACCCACACGCCTCAGAATGGGAGGCTAGCATGTTGCTTCCCATTGACCTACAAATTCCTTAAATCACACAGCCGAAAATTCCTATAACCCTCTGTAAATTCAGTATTCCATTTCCTACCATATACTGCCCGATTGCGGCACTTAGATCTGTAAAATGTCGCTGCCAGCACCTTTATCCTTTCACCCGCTCCTACATCTCTCATTGCCCATGATGTGAACACGAAATCAGTTACCAGATATGCCACTGTGTTTTTAACCTGCGCTCCCACCCCATCAATATCTAAACTTAACACTCGCAATACCTGCAACCCACCCCCTCCCACAAATCGAATTACCCTTCCAAACCATTCCCTGACCCTCCCTATGCATTCACAAAAATATACAACATGAAAAATGGTTTCTACTTCACCACACGCTCAACACTCCCCGCCTTCCCTGAGCTTTCGATTAAATAAGATGATCCCAGACGGCAGAATCCCATGTAAAAAGCTATACATCACCTCTCCTACACTCGGACTAATGTGCAACTTCCGGAGACGTTCCCGTATGTTGCGCCAGGCATACATCGGGTATGCTCCTTCCACAGCAGCCACCTCCAACCCCATCCCCCCACTCCCTCGATTATGCGCAGCCTGACTCGAGCTGGATCCCTCACCACCATCAAAAATCTCAACATCGCCTCCTCTACTCGCAAATCCTTCCCCGCTCACCAACGTTTTATGTCCGCATACACTTTCTCGATCCCCCCTCCTTATTCCCACGCTCCCGCAGATAACTCCGTTTCACGAAAATACTCATAATCATTCGTTCCAGCGGTATGAGCCCCAGCCCTCCTTGGCCAATCGGCAAAGTAATTACCCCTCTGCTTAACCACTCACAGCCAGATCCCCAAATGAACCGATAAACCCTACACAACAATTTCGTGACCTCTCGGCGCATTAACGGATACATGACCACCACATAATTTACTATATAATTTACTATATAATAGTACGTTTGTCGCAATTACTCTTTGGTGCAATGTGAGATTTGCAGACCTCAATCCTCCTAATCTTTTTAACACACTGTCCACGGCCATCACCGAGTTCACCTCACGTGCCACCAACGGATCACAAACATACACAATCCCACATATCTTAAGCTGGTCCACCACGCTCCACCTACCCCTCATGCCCCCACTCATTTGGTCTCAATTTCCCACTGCCATGAACTTAGTCTTCGTCGCATTAATTCTTATCCCTGTCGCCTCTCCAAACATGTCCACGATTCCTTCCACCTGCTGCAAGTCTACATCACCTCCTACCAAGACCGATGTGTCATCTATGTAACCCACAATACCAGGCCACCCATCGCTCTCATAACCCCCCAAACCCCCGAAAACTCTAGCCCACACCACTCTATAAAAAGGATCTTGAAAACACAAACAATAATTGTGAAAGGGGCCAATCTTGCCTCAAACCCTGACCCATCTGAACTGGCACACCTAACTTTCCACTGACCTGCACATGCATAGTCGCCCCTATGTATAAAGTCTGTGCCCAAGAGATGATTTCATTCCCAAAACCCTGCCAACGCATGAACTGCCACAAAGCTCCTCTCTTTCTACACTATCATATGCAGTAGCTCAATCCAAAGCTAAAATCCCTTGCCCCCCACCCGACACCTGTCTCCTTTCTATGAAACCACGAATCATCCTGTGACCTTCCAATGTGGACCTGCCTGGTATCCCGTATTGTCCCCTATCTATAACTTTTTCCATCACCTTTTTCAGTCTATTCCCCAGTATCCTCGCGAACAACTTGTAACCACTGCACATAAGTGAAATGGCCCTATAATCCAGAACTGTTGATCGATCCCCTTTTGACACCAATACCACCACTGCCGTCCGTTGTATAACCCCTTTAGTCTTTAAGATGTTAAACAACCGTACCAAAATCGCTCTCATCACACCCCAGTTTGTTATGTAGAAATCACTCGGGAGCCCATCAATGCCAGGGGCTTTAACTAAGCTCGCCCCAGCCAGAGCCTGCTATATTTCGCACTTCGAAATAGGCCCTTCCAATGCTTCTCTGTCTTGCATACTAAGCCCACACTGCACGTTATTACCGATTTCCCGTAGTGCTATATTACTTATCCCAACGCTTGTCATGTAGGTCTTAAACCACACATCTATATACCCACTCATGCCCTCCATCATCACCAACAACACTTGGCCCTAGTGATAGCCATCTCTACCTGCGTGCACTGTTAACCCCATCATTTCTGTAGCTGCTCTCCGCTGCCTCTGTTCCCTCAACACTCATGCCAAAGGCTGATCCCCATAGAGAACCTCCTCCAAACCTCCCACCACCCGAGCACCATCAAAACGATCATTATGCAAGCCCTTTAAACTGTCCTTTAAATCCTCAATTTCCTCTACAGGGTATCGTGCACCATCACCCACATAACAATCATGTAACTGTCCTTCCAAATACCCCTGAAGCCCGTACAACATTTGAATATTTTCCCACCCTCGCCGAACATAAAAATCCCGGATGCATGTCTTAGCCACCATATCCCACCACCAAACCAAGTCACCATCCCCAGGGGCCTCCGCCCACAAACCCTCCCACAAAGTCGCAAATGATTGGCTGCTCTCATCCCCTTTCAACAATTTAACATTCAATTTCCAATAACTATGATTCCTTCTAGGTAATCCCACCCACCCTACGTCTACGAGAACCCCTCTATGATCGGAAAACACCACATCCATGATACGCACGCTCTTAACTGCGATGGTATGTGGTACATACACTCTATCAAGTTGTGCCGCATATCCACGACCTACAAAAGTATGCTCAACCTCACCCCCCCAACCACGTCCATTAATCCATTAGTCCATTAATCCCGCCCCAATCAATAAATCCCCCAACACCCCAGAAAAGTGTCCACTTCCCCGGGGTTTAACATCCCTACGCCGGATCACACAATTCCAATCCCCTCCTATGAGCATCACTTCAAGGAGTGACCACAAATAGTAAATTAATACCTCCTTCACAAAGGTAGTTTTTACATGCCCATCATTCTCAGCCGGTCCATACATGCACACGAAGGCAGCCTTCACCCTGCCCCATAGACCTTCCACCCTTATTACCCTCCCCTCCCCACCCTCGCAATGTCTCACAACAAACGGGCTAGTCTCCCTGATCATGATGGCAATGCCACCTTTCAACCTTATAGCATTCTCCACATACATATCATACCCATCTATCCGCAACTCACTTCCTAATTTATGATTGTGTTCCTGTACGAACACAACGCCAACATTATTATGCACTAATAATTCTCCGAACCATGCATGCTTTTGCACACTCCTCAAACCATTAATATTTATTGTCAGGCACTTAAATTGGTCAGTGGGGGTTTTCCTCTCGATACTGAATGTTTCTCACCTAATCTTTTGTTCCCACCTTTTTAAACCCCCCTCCCTTTTGAAGCACTCTTGACCAACCCCTGAGCTTTAGGTCCACAGGACCCTCTCTGTGCCACATCCGCCCAGGTTTTTTTCCCTGATCGCTGGGCTGGCATCAGCACTTCCTCAGAGTCTGAAAGTGCAACAGAGCGCTTTCGCGTTACACTTTCCACCTGCATGTCTTCATCCACAGAGCAGTCTTGGTGGATTTCCACCTCCACCGTATGTTTCAGCAAGGTGTCAGGGACGCCCACGACCAGCTGCTCTTCATGTCCAGCATCCACCTTCACAGCAGGTCCCAGATTTAGAGATGGGTCCGTAGCAGGACTCATGCTCCTCTCTGTAAATAATGCACCCAGCACAGAGGCAATGGATTCCTCTACGTTGTTGTTATGCACATCTTGCAGAGCCGAAGGCGACACTTCCAGGAGTGTGGCACACGCTGTTTCCGTCGACCTCTCAACCTCCTCGCTCCAAGACAATCCTGATGATATCACTGGCACACCAGGCACATCTTGCCCTGCAGCTTCCTCCTCAACGTCCGTGTTTTGTTGCCCAACCTTGGCACCTCATTGTCGTTCACACTATACCGCCACATGATCATATGCGCCACACAACCTGCAAGTGTGGCGTTGCCCTGCATATGACACCATTACCTGAGTTCTGAAGTCTTGCAAGATCACGTAAGAAGGGATTGGGTGCCGTAATATCATCTTTACAGAAAACGTGCTTTCTGGTATTCCTGCATATGGACCGTCAGACCACCTCCCTACTGTAGCCATATGTTTGGTGCCATAATTCCCCAGTACAGCTCTAATGTCAGACACATCAGCCTCAAAGGCACATTTCTGACCTTTACCCACGTAGCTTGACAGACAATGCGGGGTTAACCACTAGATTAACCTCCTGGAACTTGTCGACCACCTCCTCGTAAACATGAGCCGAGCAGAACTTCACAAAGATCCGTGATACGCCATTCATTGCCACACCTCACAAGTCCTCGTTGGCAATACCATAGGTATCACGAATTATCCCAGGCAATAGTAGCGCCGTAGACGGTCCAAGCAAGTCCCCACGGGTCAATTCAACACACACAGTATTGACGCGGCGCCTTGCCGCTATGTTGTGAAAATGAAAACTATAGGGGGCAGCAGTAGCACACGTCCTCTCTACTCAAAGGCTGAGAGACGAATGATGACTAGAGGAAGATTAGGTAATAAGGCAGAGGCAGGTACCACTTTAGACTCACTGGTCACTACACCATCTACAATACTTTCACATACTAATTCCTACTATTCTATCGCCTAAATTAATGTTTGAGTATCGTGGTGCTCTGTTGGGCACCTGAGATCTTAGATTAAGTCTTGAATACGTGTGTGACAGGCGGAAGCCATACCTAGTAATGTGCCAGATGTAGTGTCATGTTGTGTATACGTGATTGATTATGTATGTGCGTCGTTGTGTGTGTTTGTATTTATCACAGTGTTTTATTGTACAATCTTTATAATTTCTAGTGTTTGGTGTTTTTGGGGACACTCTTGTTCATACCCTTGTAATGTTGTGTTTTTATTATATGTAACCTTAGTGGTATTCTTAAATAAAAAGCAAAATATCACTGTAATATATAGTGTGTTGTGTGTGAGAGTGTAATACCACTGTAATATACGGTGTGTGTGTGAGAGTGTATTACCACTGTAATATACGGTGTGTTGTGTGTGAGAGTGTAATACCACTGTAATATACGGTGTGTTGTGTGTGAGAGTGTATTACCACTGTAATATACGGTGTGTTGTGTGTGAGAGTGTAATACCACTGTAATATACGGTGTGTGTGTGAGAGTGTATTACCACTGTAATATACGGTGTGTTGTGTGTGCGAGTGTAATACCACCGTAATATACGGTGTGTGTGTGAGAGTGTATTACCACTGTAATATACGGTGTGTTGTGTGTGAGAGTGTAATACCATTGTAATACACGGTGTGTTGTGTGTTAGAGTGTAATACCACTGTAATATACGGTGTGCTGTGTGCGAGAGTGTATTACCACTGTAATATACGGTGTGTTGGGTGGGAGGGTGTAATACCACTGTAATATACGGTGTGTTGTGTGTGAGAGTGTATTACCACTGTAATATACGGTGTGTTGGGTGGGAGGGTGTATTACCACTGTAATATACGGTGTGTTGTGTGTGAGAGTGTAATAGCACTGTAATATACGGTGTGCTGTGTGTGAGAGTGCGATACCACTGTAATATACGGTGTGTTGGGTGGGAGGGTGTAATACCACTGTAATATACGGTGTGTGTGTGAGAGTGTATTACCACTGTAATATACGGTGTGTTGTGTGTGAGAGTGTAATACCACTGTAATATACGGTGTGTTGTGTGTTAGAGTGTAATACCACTGTAATATACGGTGTGTTGTGTGCGAGAGTGTATTACCACTGTAATATACGGTGTGTTGGGTGGGAGGGTGTAATACCACTGTAATATACGGTGTGTTGTGTGTGAGAGTGTATTACCACTGTAATATACGGTGTGTTGGGTGGGAGGGTGTATTACCACTGTAATATACGGTGTGTTGTGTGTGAGAGTGTAATAGCACTGTAATATACGGTGTGTTGTGTGTGAGAGTGTAATAGCACTGTAATATACTGTGTGATGTGTGTGAGAGTGTATTACCACTGTAATATACGGTGTGTTGGGTGGGAGGGTGTATTACCACTGTAATATACGGTGTGTTGTGTGTGAGAGTGTAATACCACTGTAATATACGGTGTGTTGTGTGTGAGAGTGTATTACCACTGTAATATACGGTGTGTTGTGTGTGAGAGTGTAATACCACTGTAATATACGGTGTGTTGTGTGTGAGAGTGTAATACCACTGTAATATACGGTGTGTTGTGTGTGAGAGTGTAATACCACTGTAATATACGGTGTGTTGTGTGTGAGAGTGTAATACCACTGTAATATACGGTGTGTTGGGTGGGAGGGTGTAATACCACTGTAATATACGGTGTGTTGTGTGTGAGGGTGTATTACCATCGTACTATATAGTGTCGTTATTATGTGTTAGGGATATTGGGATTCTTGTGCATTAATTAATTATTCGTGTATCTTTTTAATTATTTCGGTCACCTTGTATCGCATTGTTTTAAATAAAATATAAAAAAAATCCTACTATTCTCAATATATTATTGAATCAAACTTTGCTATGTATTATTTTTATTTTATTCACTACACAAACACTAACAAAGGGAAATACAAAAGTATATAACCACCAGTTAAGTAGCCAAATGCTTCATGCCAACTAAAAAACGTCATTAGAGTACCTTAAGATACTCCTTCACAACTTTAAAGTAAAACGATACGAAAGATCTATCAAAGGAAGCAAAAGTAGAGGCAGAGAAGAAGCAACAAGAAAATAAGCAGCAGCAGCAACAGAAGAAACAACACCAGAAGAAAAAGCAGCAGCAGTAGAAGCAGCAGCAGCAGCAGGAGCAGCAGCAGAAGGAGAAGCAGCAGCAGCAGGAACAGGAGCAAAAGCAGGAGCAGGAGCAGCAGAAGCAGGAGCAAAAGCAGGAGCAGCAGAAGCAGGAGCAAAAGCAGGAGCAGCAGCAGAAGCAGCAGTAGAAGCAACACAAACAAGCAGGAGCAGCAGCAGAAGCAACAGTAGAAGCAGCACAAACAAGCAAACGAACTAGAGAAAGTGGAGAGCAGTAGTAGAACTGAAAGGACTGACAACGAAAAAAAAAGAAAATGTCAGCAAGGCGAACACTTCTTTTGTGCTCCTTAAGCCTGTCAGCAAGAGTGGCCGGTTTCACCTAAGTAACAGAGAGGGCCAGAGGAGCAGGAAATGGAGTAGACTCTGGAAGCTTCTGTGGCAGAAGTGTGAACTATATGAACTAAATTGGCAGGAGAAGTATGAATTAAATTGGCGAAAAGTAAGTTTGATAACCCAATGGACGGATGGTATTTCTAAGATTTAAGAGACTGGAAATATAGATATGGAAAAAGAACAGATTTCTCAGGAGAAGGTAGTTTGGGAGAGATATTTATTTAGCATGAGTGTAGGACGAGTTAATGACACTGGGAGGAAACGAAAGGTAAGAGAACCAGCTACAAAAAGTGAAAATTTCAGAATGGAGAAGCTGAGGGTTGCAGGTTGGAAGAGACTAGAGTCATGTGGTCAAAGAGCAAAGATATATACACAGCGAAGCCAGAAAGGAGGCCATACCCCACTAGTAAGAAGTAGTCCTTCATCTCTAGGCCCTCGGGTAGAGAGGACGTACTTGGAACAGCACTTTGACCCCTGGTGGAAGGTGACAGTACTTTCATTATGGCGGAGAGTGGCCGAAGACGTGCCAATACTGTTTGTTTAGAACTGGTGAGGGGCGTGCTCAATGCCCAGAATACCAACATGTTGCTGACGGCGATATTGTGGGACACGTATGGCATCGCTAATGAAGACCTTTATGGTGTTTCACTGAATGGTGTGGCACGAATTTTCATTAAGTTCCAGCTGAGCAGTACATATGAAAACATGGTGGCCAGGTATCAGGAAGTGGTTAGAATGGTTACCCCTGGTGTTAGTGTCCGTCTTCACGACGTATCAAGGTTCTACACCTGGGTTAAGGTGCGTAATGTGCCTTTCGAGGCTGATGAGAGTGACTTACGGCAGATGTTCGAAAGATATGGGACGATCCATATGGCGACATTGGGACGTTGGTGAGATGGGCCACTAGTTGGCTTCCCTGAAGGGACATTTTCCCTTAAAATGTCTCTGAGGCATCCTATTCCATCATATGTGGGAATGGAGGACTTCCGGACTAAGGTGTACGTAACATACACAGGTCAGAGGCATACGTGCCGTGTGTGTGGGGCGTACGACCACAAAGAGGTGAATTGTCCAACACGACATGGGAGACCTGAGGCTGAGGCGAGGTCTGATGGTACTATGGACCGACTGACTTATGCAGCGGCAACGCAACGTAACCATTCGTCATGGGAGGCGTGGAGTGTGGAGGTGGAGAGGGAGGAGGCGTCGTCGCCTGAGTGTGTGACACTCACTGGACTTGACAAGGACGTAGGCTTGGTGTCGGCGAAGAGTGGTGAAGAGTCTGCAATTGCTCACCATGTTTTGGAAGCTACAATTCAGGAGGCCCTGGACGACTTACTGGATGTTTCGGTGTCTAATGTGGTCAATGCTGGTTTGGATATTGTGAGTGTGGAGGCAGAGGTGGGTGGCCTCAATGAGAAGGATGTGAGTGGTGAGGGGCGGGTTCAGAGTGTGGCAGTGGAGGTCCACAGGGATGTTGCCCAGGAGGAGGCGAAGCATGAGAAGCATAGCTCTCACAAGAGGATGGCTGTCATTTCTGATAGTGAGGATGTTTTGATGCCTGGGCAAAGGACTGGGAAGGAAGCCTGGCATGATGTAACGCCTAGAGATAAAGGTGGCTTAAAGAATGTTGAGTGTGACCAAGGGGAAGGTGAGGGGAAGTGTGGGGGGTGGAGTGGGGATTCTCACCAGGGTTCTAAGTGTGTTAGGGTGCCTAAGGGAAAGCCCTCATTACAGCCTTCAGATGTCTTACTTTAAATGTTAATGGGTTGAAGGCAGTGAGCGAATGTAAAGTTCTGGAGGGTTATTTGAGGAGATATGTGCCAGACCTTATGTTCTTGCAGGAGCATAATTATAAATATTTAGGTGAATTGCCAATTACTGGATATGACGTGTACATGGGTTGTTCTACACAACTGAAAGTGGTGTGGCGCTATTAATTAAGGAAGCCTGCCCATTTCTTTTGCATAGGTGTGAGGTAGGGGAAGAGGGGCAGGTGGTTAGGGTGGATGGTATGTGGGGTGGGGTTTGGGTGGGTTTCATTGGGGTGTATGGGCCAGTGGAAGGGGACATGGGTGTTAAAAATAGATTCTTTAGGGATGTTCTTGTCTGCCATTTAAGATCGCTGCCAGACATTACAATTACAGGGGGTGATTGGAACTGTGTTGTACGATGTAAGGATGTGGAGCCTAGGGGTAGGTTTTTTTTCTGGGTTTTTAGGGGATCTGTTGCGAGGTGTTGGAGGGGAGGTGAGCGGAGTGGCGCATACGTTTATTAAGCGTGATTATGTGGCGAGGCCTGATCGCATTTATGTATTTCGGGGGGTGAGGGTGAGCAGTGTATGTGCATTGAATGTAAGCTTCTCTGACCATCGAGGGGTTATCGTGGACTTAAATTGGGAGGGTTTGCCAAAGAGTTTCAGAGGTTACTGGAAGATGAATGTTGGGTTATTGAAAACAGGGGGGGGGAGGAAATCTTTTGAGTGCACTTGGAAGAGGGGGTGGGCTGATGGATGGGGGGGGGTTGATGTTATTGGGTGGTGGGACACAGTCGGTAAGGGGAAGATTAGGGATTTTTATCAGAAGAGGGGTAAAGAAGAGAGGCAGTTTCAATATGGGATTTTAAATTACCTTGAGGGTCAACTACAAGAATGCTATATGGGAGGGCGGGTGCATATCCGATGGGTGAGATTGAGGGTTTGAAACAACGGATTAGGAATATTCAAAGTCGCAATTTTGATGCTGCGAGGGTTGCAGGGGGCCTTGATGAGGTCTTATGGAGGGACCGTCCGTCGGCATATGCCTTGCATGAGCAGGGGATACGTTGTAGGGCAATGGAACTGATGAGTTTGTGGGTACAGGAGCAATTGGTGGGATATCGTCAGGGGCAGGTGCTTTCGTCAACAGAGGGTATAGGTTGTTATGTGGATGCATGGTATGAGAAGAATGGTAAAAGTGTGGGGGTTCATTGTGAGGCGTTAGGAGTGATGGGTGACTGGATAAACTGTAATCTAGTGCATAGAGATCGATTGAAATTAAGTGGGCCTATAAGTGAGAAGGAGATTAGGATGGCAGTGGAGGGGATGAGCATGGGTAAATCGCCTGGTATTGATGGCATCCCTTGTGATTTTTATAGGGAAAACTCGGAGTGTTTGCATGGTTTTTTAGTGGAGTTATTTAATGCCATGAAAACCAGGGGCAGGTTGGAGAAACAGCAGAGAATGGGTGTAGTGGTCATGGTCCCTAAAAAGAAGTCTTGTGAATGTGTGCATGACTACAGTTCGATCACCTTAATGTGTGGTGATTACAAGATCTTTGCTACAGTGTTAGGAAATAGGTTGAAAGGTGTTCTTGCCAGGGTTTTGGACGTGGGTCAATATGGAGTGCCTGGGTGTTCGACGTGTGTGGGGCAGGGGATTATAGGTAGGTTTGTAGATGAAAGTGGGGAGAACATCAAGGGTGGCGTTTTAGCATTAGATTGGCATGCAGCATATGACTGTGTGGAGTGTGAGACATTGTGGAAGTTTATGCAATGGCAGGGGTTTGGGAGGGAAATCGTCAGTTGGGCTAAGGTGTTGTATGAGCAGGCAATGGTTAGGGTGCAAGTGAATGGTAGATTAGGTCAACCTGTTAGGATGGAACTGGGTTTAAGGCAGGGATGCCCTGTGTTGCAGCTTCTCTTTGCATTGCTCCAAGACCCATTCTATAGGGCTGTGCGTTGGGGCGTATGGGAAGGGATGGAGAGGGATGGGGTGTCTGTGGAACCGGGGATCGTAGGATACGTTGATGACACTACAGTGCTATTTAGAAGGTCTGAAGATTTACGTAGGGTTAATGAGTTGGTGGAGAGTTTTGGCATGGCAACGGGGATGACGCTTAACAGGGATAAGTCGATGTTATTGAGGGTGGGGGATGGTGTGGGTAGGGTATTCAAACAGGGTGATGGTTGGCTCCTGGTAAGTAGACTTAAGGTATGTTTGGTTGTTCACATGGAAAATCTCCTGGAGGAATGGAAGTGAATTCAAAAGAAGCAGTGGATAGGGTTTTGGGTAGATTGGCAGGTTTACATACAGGGGGTTTGATACTGCACCAGCATGCTATTCCTTGGAAACATGTGATGAGAAGCGTCTGTTGAAGCGCGTGTATCGATATATTTGGGGTTCAGGTTGTGAATGGTTGTCGAGAGATGTTGTGTGTCTACCGGTACGCGGAGGGCTGGGGTTAATGGCGCTGCATCAGAGGTTGTTGGGTATGTAAGTTAAACACAGTTATTTGAGGGAGGTAGAATCACAGGTACGGGCTTGACTATGGGCGAGAAGGGACTTGGTACGTTGGGTGAGGGGTAGGGATGTTCAGGTGTGTGAGGGAATGTTGAGGTTGTTGTGTTATGCAAGGTAACCACATGGGGTTAAGATAGGTACACTGGCTTGGGTGGGTGGTGGGGAGGTAGTTGCTAGGGTTGAGGGTTTGTATCCAATGTATGCATGGAGTGATATATGGGGGCGCCTGAAAGGGTTGCGATTGAAGGCTGTGGTGCAGGAGGTAATGTTTAAATTTCTCCATAATATGTTGCCATCTGGGGAGGTGTTAGATAATAGGCGTGCACAGGAGGGACGGGAGTGTTGCGAGTGTGGGGATATTGACACTGTTTTTCATGTAGAATATTTTTGTGCAAGGTTGGAACACGTGAGAGAGTGGTTTAGCAGGGTTTTACGTATGGTGGGTGGGGGTGGTATTTGTGTTTTACGGGCATTAAGCTTGGATGTGGGGGGTTGGGGTGCCGGTACAAAATGCGATGGGTTATCTGGTTGCTGACTTCATGTATACTTCATGGGTTTTACTGAGAGCGCCAGTGGGGGAGCGACTTAGGGCCCTGGCAGCGATATTTTATGGAACACAAAGGAGGAATACGGATATCACTGGGAACAGATGGTATTTCACTTTCTCGGATGGATATCATAGCTTTCGATTGGAGGACTTATGGGTGTTACGGATTCAGGGGACATGACGAAGCTGGCTTCTTGAGGAAGGCGCGAGTGTGATTGGTGCATTTAGAAGACAAGAGGTGTAATGCGCGTTGTGTGGGTTAAGTGAGTGGCTTGGTGTCAGGGAACTTTTAATGACATGTGTTATGCGAGGTGGGGGTTGTGACCTGGTTGTGGGTAAGTTTATGATTCTTCTTATTTTAATGTGGGGATATGCGAAAAACGGGGGTTGTGAGGCAGCCAGATTCCCGTCAGCAAACTGGTATGAGTAAAATGAAGCTTTGATTTCGCAATGTATGAAGTCTGGTACTTTCTGTGACTGTGCAATATGAATGTGAAGGTTCTTATTATGTGTATACCTCTACTTATTATGTACTTATTATGTGTATACCTCTACTTATTATGTACTTATTATGTGTATACCTCTACTTATTATGTACTTATTATGTGTATACCTCTGTATTCATTGTGGTTTTTGTATGTATGTAATACACGTTTTATGCATTTGTACTTCCTCTGTTTTGCAGGGATGTGGTTATGTATGAAGCGTGTTTCAGAATGTTTCTATATTCAAACATGTTAATGAATGTTATTTTATAGTTTTGGTTACGATGGTGACGGCAGGTACAGCTGTTGTGAATAGGGGGGAGGGGGTTGCAGTGTGTGCTGTATTCTTACAGTAATGATTTGTACAGGGATGTTGCGTCCGGGTTGTTATAATGTTTCATTTCTAGGTTTCCATAAGCTTCAGTTTTATGTCTGCGTCTCTGTGAAACACATGTTAAACTACATGTTTCCTTGTGTTACAATTTAAGTTATATGTTTTGTTTTCATTTATATATTGTTATTATGTGTTAGAACCACTGTGATGTAACATTATGCATTATTTCTTGGATGTTTGGTAATGTGTTTTTTTTTTCATGCATAGAGAGGAATACTGTGTATGTGTTATACACATGTGCACACTGCTTTATTTTGGTTGTATTGTATACACAGTTTTTAAATAAAATATAAAAAAGTAAGAAGAAGTAAAGTTTCGAAATGCTCAATATCGGGTTAGCAAGAACAGGGGGCGAAACAGAGTCCATAGAAATACCAAAGGTTTGTGAATAAAATTTACCCTGAAAGAAAAAAAAAAAAGACTTCGAATCCACCCCAAGACAAATAATATCAAGAAAAACTTCAGTGGGTATAGGGAGAGAAAGTTGCCCTTCAGTGGTCTTTACCCTGAAAAAAAAATAGAGAATTGTCAACCCTTCTAGTTTTCACAGACTCATTTTGTTGAAACATTCCTTATTCACAACATTCCTAACCTGAATCTTAGTGCTGATTTTGACTCTAATGATGCCTGCCTTTCTCTTTACGTTGTCAGATGCTCTAAAATTCAGAAAACTCATGACCTGACCTGGTCTTTGCCTTCTCGTCTGCTTACCACTTCATCTTTCCTCTATTTTTTTTTTTTTTGCCTTTCTATTTTGTCTCGATGGGTTCTTTCCAAAGGAGGTTTTGTCTCTCAGGGATTTTTGTCGTATACCTGTGGGTCAGTAGCTCTCACACAGTGCTTCTCTGTTGTCTTGTTCTTGTGCATTACCTCTACCACCATTACTGTTATTGCTTCTTCATTACTACTACTACACTCTCTGCCTTTATTTTTCTCTAATTTTCAACTTCTACTACTTTTCCTACCTTCATATTTATACATCTAGCATTATTGCGCTACTACTCTATCATCTCTACGACCACTACTACCATTTCCAATACTACTTCCCTTACTGCTAATAATACCCATACTTCTACTACTACCTCTTCCACTAGTGTGACCACTTCTACTAGTACAACCACTTTCAATATTACTATTACTGCTAATACTGCTACTTCTTCTTCTACCATTGCTGTTCCATTCTTTCTCCTCTTCCTCCTGATCTATCTTCTGTCTTTCTCTGTCTTGTTTTCCATTACATTGTAAGCATTACTACTAACTCTTTTGCTACCACTATACCATTACTACCACCACTACTACTAATACTACCACCTCATCACTATTACTACTACCACTATTACTTCTGCTATTCTACGTCCTCCACCAACACCACTGCTACTACCGCTACTTACATTACCATTATCATTTCCTTCTTCCCCCCCCCCCTCATTTATTTTGGCCTTCCCTTCTCGCTTCAGTGTAACTTGTCAGTAGCCCAAGTCGGAAAGAAACGTCATGATTGCTTTTCTTCTCCTTTGTATATATTAATGGTGATTAGATACAGTTTGACCACTAGTAGGCGAATGGGTAGATAGCCAAAGGGGCAGCAGCAAATATCATTTATAAATCCAGGGGAATGGAGGCACACTCGGCATTTTAACATATTTTAACAAGCTTGACAACATTTGGAGATCTTCCCCCATCCTCGCCCATCAAAATACTAGAAGCATGAATAACGAATGGAACAATTTGGAATTAAGAGAACCTTTCGTTCTAACGTCCCAGAGGGTTTCGTCGGCAGTCCATGAAGGTGTCCAAATTAATGAAAATACTAGCTAGGATGGTCAGTCTTCGATCAATTTAGTCATTCACTTGAACTCTGATAAGTACGTTCACAAATGGGGTAAATATCTCACCTCCCTCCCCTTACCCCCCCCCCTCAAATCTTCCTTAACCCCCTCTATCTTGCACTCATTCCTCCATCTTCCCCCTTCACTCCTCCCCCACCCCTGCCCCAGGTCACCATCTGGAAAAGACCCGGGCCGAGACATGTACCGGAGAATCATTCTAGTCCCCCCCTCCCATTCTTCAGGAACAATGCCAGCTTTACTGTGTCAGTCTCATATATTATTACTTTAGGGATTATATTATTGTAACGTGAGGTAAAAAATGGGATTTACACATTTCTGTTTATCTTTGTTTACTTGTAACGAGTCCTTTAACAGCAGAAGAGTTTGATCCCAAACGGCAGACTTTTAGGTACAACCATACCACATAAGAGCATAGGAAAGAGGAGCACTGCAGCAGGCCTGTTGGCCCATACTAGGTAGGTCCTTCACAGTCCATCCCACTAATAGAATATTTGCCCAACCCAATTTTCAATGTTACCCAAGAAATAAGCGTTGATAATTATATTTACTCATATTTAGCTGGGAAGACCTTAGCGAGGGACAATCTTCATATCACGAGTGTGTTTCCAAGATTATTCGCAGGTGACGCGGCTCCATTGGTCCTTCCTCTATTTTTATTGCAGAAGAAAAATGTACAGGAATACTTTTTGGAATAAAATTATCAACAAAATTTGTGATGACAGTAATCACTTCATTTTAAAAAAGCCCTCACAAATTTCTACAAAAATTGCAGCAAACAAAATAAATTTTATTTTATTACTAATCAAATAATTAGGGACAATAGGGAAATATTTATAAATAAGATTTAAAATGAAGACGAAACTTTTTGAAACATTAAAGATAATATAATGTGAAATGGTGGAGTTTGGGTGAGTCACATGACCTGGTCTTCGTAACTCACTTTAACGACAAGTGGGCTGACCACCGACCTCCCTCGACTCCAACTCTCACGCGTTAACAACTTTGACTCAAGTTACACGCCCTTCACCTCTCCACCGACGGTCCCCACACACACACGCTGACTTCTCCAACACACTCTTCCCCTACACACGCCTCTCTTCTCTTCACAAACACTCTTTCCCCACACGCCCCTGATCTCTCTTTACACCCAGATTTTTATATTATTATTATAATAATGGGGAGCGCTAAACCCATAGGATTATACAGCGCATGTGGGAGGGGGGAACTGGAGCACAGATCCAATTCTCTAGATCAAGAGCCCCTCACCAGCGTCAAGGAACCTCCCTTGAGAGATTTACACACAGAACATACTCTTAATAAAAGTATTTCATATTGACTCATTGACAATCCTTAAACAGTAATTAACCCACACAGTGGATTCCCATTTCCTGTTCGTGAGTCACAACATTTTATCACTTTATTCTTAAATTTCATTTATTGACATTGTGGTATGTTATAATTAGTTGTCTTCTAGTGACAGAGGAGAATCTAGCCTAACTAAACCTACCTAGCCATGACTAGCCATTAATAACGTAACTCCAGAAATTTGCTGAAAACCGTAAGAGAAATCCAAAGAATTTGTAAAGATGAGTTGACTCACACGACCCTGACCTCACGACCCTGACCTCACGACCCTGACCTCACGACCCTGACCTCACGACCCTGACCTCACGACCCTGGCCTCACGACCCTGACCTCACGACCCTGACCTCACGACCCTGACCTCACGACCCTGACCTCACGACCCTGACCTCACGACCCTGGCCTCACGACCCTGACCTCACGACCCTGACCTCACGACCCTGACCTCACGACCCTGGCCTCACGACCCTGACCTCACGACCCTGACCTCACGACCCTGACCTCACGACCCTGACCTCACGACCCTGATCTCACGACCCTGACCTCACGACCCTGACCTCACGACCCTGACCTCACGACCCTGGCCTCACGACCCTGACCTCACGACCCTGAGCTCACGACCCTGACCTCACGACCCTGGCCTCACGACCCTGACCTCACGACCCTGACCTCACGACCCTGACCTCACGACCCTGACCTCACGACCCTGACCTCACGACCCTGACCTCACGACCCTGGCCTCACGACCCTGACCTCACGACCCTGACCTCACGACCCTGACCTCACGACCCTGACCTCACGACCCTGATCTCACGACCCTGATCTTACCCTAAGTACACAAAATAACATTCAGTACCCTACACACTCCATACCCACGCTACCCACACACTCCATACAATCTAGAGCAAACAACCGATGACATGTTCACATGAAGAACATCCACTGACACTCATATAAAACATCCACTGACACTCATATAAAACATCCACTGACACTCATATAAAACATCCACTGACACTCACATAGAACATCCACTGACACTCATATAGAACATCCACTGACACTCATATAAAACATCCACTGACACTCACATAGAACATCCACTGACACTCATATAGAACATCCACTGATACTCATATAGAACATCCACTGACACTCATATAGAACATCCACTGATACTCATATAGAACATCCACTGACACTCATATAAAACATCCACTGATACTCATATAGAACATCCACTGACACTCACATAGAACATCCACTGACACTCATATAGAACATCCACTGACACTCATATAGAACATCCACTGACATGCTCTCGTATAGAACAACTAGTGATAGACTCATACAGAATATCTCCTGACATACTCATAATTGAACATCCACTGACACTCAAAGAACATCTTCTGACTCACAGAAAATATACTGAGTTGTATCGAACATCCACTGACATGCAGAACATTCACTGACATACACTTAAGTAGAACATCCACGGATATTCACTCATAGAACATCCATTGACTTACATTCATATAGAACATGCACTGATACATGCTCATGCTGAACATCAACTGACATTCTCATACAGAAGATCCACTTCAAACACTTACACAGAACATTCACTCATACAGAACATCCACTCATATAGAACATCCACTCATATAGAACATTTACTGACATACTCTCACACAGAACTTCCACTGACAAACACTCATACAGAACATCCACTGACAATCGTACAGAACACTCACTGGCACACACTCGTATAGAACACCCACTATAATTCACATTTAGAACATCTACAGTCATCCAATGGTGCTCTGCTAAAACTGTCTATTCTTCTTGTAGCCTTCACAGTCGCCGTCTTGTTGACATCCCTGACTCAACTTTCTTAGCTAATATGAGTCTTAGTCCATTCTTTCTCATTACATTGTCAAATGCTCCAAACTTCAGAACACTCGTGACGTGACCTGATCTTTTCTTCTCCTCCTCCTCTCCCTACTTCTTCTTTCCTATATTTTCTTTGTCTTCCTTTCTACTACCTAACTGTGTTCTGTCCTTCAGTTTTATCTCCCCCTGTGTTTTTGATCCCACCCTCGTGGCCCATCAGCTCTCCTGCACTAATTCTTTTTCTTGTCCTTAGACTTACTCGACTACTACTACTACTACTACTACTACTACTACTACTACTACTGCTGCTGCTGCTGCTGCTGCTGCTGCTGCTGCTGCTGTTGCTGCTGTTGCTGCTGTTGCTGCTGTTGCTGCTACTACTGCTGCTTCTGCTACTACTACTACTACTACTGCTACTACTACTACTACTACTGCTGCTGCTGCTACTACTGCTACTACTATTACTACTGCCACTACTACTACTACTACTGCTACTACTACTACTGCTACTACTGTTGCCCCGCTTCAATTCCCTTTCTGTCTCTTGTGCCACTTCCACTACTCTCCCTACTTACTATGACTTCCACTACAACATTACCTCTACCGCTACTTCTTTATTTCTTCCTCTCTTTGTCCCGCCCCTGTCCTCCTCTCCTATATATATATACTGGCTCCTTCACCTCCGTGTGTTAGAGTGACTGGTCAATGGTTCAAGTGGGAGAAACATTTTCATAAGCTTCTTTCTGTGCAGATTATTTGTGTATAAAGTATCAGTAGAACCCTGACAAAAACGTACAGGTCAGTATTGCTAACATCACTAAAAAATAAAAGGGCACAATACCGTGACTAGGACAATACACAAATTACCCGCACACTGGTAAATAAAACTCACGATTAGTTACACAGATACTGTGTGTAGTTATGGGTCCAAATCGGACCGAAACTTCGTCATAAGTTTCATTTTAGCATCACCAATTATAAAATTCTTTGAGAAAGCAGTGAGACGCCAAATTACAAATTTTATGGAAAGTCCTGCCCTGCACAGCTCACACCAGCGTGAGGTTACAGCAAGAAGATAATGTTTGTCTCAAAATGCAGATATTGTCGACAAACATTTTTCCAAGACATCTGACAAATGTGATCATATTTAGTGATAGTGCATGATACGAGGTCAAAAGATATTACATGAAAAGTAAGTAAATGAATTTCCAGGTATCTGACGAGTGAAAATAGAACAGTAATAAACAATGTATAGTCTGGTCTCAGCAATGTATAACTCGGCACACCATGACGCAGTCCTGACACCACTCCCGTTTCTCATTCTTGTAACAGACAAAAATACAAACCACAGTTTTGTATTATCCTTTGCAGACGACGCAACAAAACAGTATGAAAGTTAACTCGGAAGAATCCAAAAATTTGCATGACGATATAAAAGAAGCCTTCAGTGGGCGATAGGCAAAAACATGAAGATCAATGGGGGGAAAATCGAGTTGCTCAAGTTTGGATTAAATGTGGAACTCAGATGGTAAACAACGTATAAAAGAAAGGTGGGTCACTGTACAGAATGAAAGGAGCAAGAACATAATATTGTCAGATGACTTTTCTTTTAAGGAACATAATGTAAATAATACTGCGAAAACCAAGAAAATGACAAAGGATAATTAGAACTTTCAAGGTGAGAAATAACTGCAACTGCAACATTATTTAATCACTGATAGTCTCTGACTTGTAATATTGTTCAGTGTCGACAGTTTAGTTCAAGAGGGGTGAGTTAGAGCTGGAAAACATACTGCCTACACTAAACCAGTTATGTATTTAATTATTATTATTATTATTATTATTATTATTATTATTATTATTATTATAATCAAGGGGGAAGCGCTAAACCCGGAGGATTATACAGCGCCTAGGGGGGGGGGATGTGGAAGGCATTCAGGCTTAATTCGGGGAACTGGAGCACAGATCCAATTCCCTAAATCAAGAGCCCCTCACCAACATCAAGGAGCCTTCCTTGAGGGGTATGTATTTAAGCTACTAGAAATGATACACAGAACTGGAAATGTTCTCTGTGGGAAAAAGGAGAGAGAAAAATTAAATAACATACACACGAAACATACTGGAGTGCTTAGTCCTAAATCTATATACCAAAGTATAGTAATGAGTGAAGATACGGAAATATAAAATAGATTCAGAATATTGTATAAATATCTACAAACATCAGTGGGCCTAAACATTTTAACCTACTATCTGTGGAAATCAGAAATATTTATGGAACAAGTGTAAAGGTATTCAAGAAGAACCAGAATCTATACCTCCCAGGTGTGCCGCATCAATTTAGCTGTAATGGAGATGGGCGGCGCAGGCCACCAACAGCTACAGCCTGGCCGACCAGGCAATCAACAGGGAGGCTTGGTCCCGCGCCTGGCAGCGGTAGTAGAACTCCCGTAACAGGTCACAGGTAAAAATATCAGGTGCTCATATTACCTGGGTCAGCCTGGGTAACAAGCTCCCGTGTGCAAACGTTCCTCTCCAATTTATGAACTTACTCACCCGTGTTAGTCAGTGGCTGTGTTATTAAGCCCATTAACCCTTCAGCTATGTGCAATATCGCCATTAACAGCATCCTGGTAATTTCATATTCCCTAAATCCACACTGATAAACTGCTTATCATTAAATACACAAAATACTACAGAATATATTTTTATTACAGTGAATGGGAAATGCTCAACCCGTAGCTCGATCCCCAGCGCACTCAGCTCACACACTGAGGTCCGGAGTTCGAATCTCCGGTACGGATGGAAAACATTACGGACGTGTTTCCATAAGACACCTGCTGTCCCTGTTCACACATCAGTATAAAATGGGTACCTGGGTGTTAGTAGACTGGTGTGGGTCACATCCTGGCACAAAACTGACCTAATCTGCACGAAATGCTCAGCATAACAAGCGGTTTTCTGTATAGTAGTATGTCACTGAAGTCAGCTAGGACTGTATACCTTGTACATGCACTTGTAGTAAATAAAGATATTATTATTATTATTATTATTATTATTATTATTATTATTATATTATATTGTATTATTAAGGGTCAGGTTTGAGGTAGAGGATAGGAGAGTAATTCTGAGTCACTGGATCAAAAGACTTTCACCAGCATTAACAATATACCCACCAATATCATTCTTGCCCTTGAGCCTTATACTTGGGTCTTCAGAGGGTTGAACTCTAGCTCTCAAGTCTGCTACTGTTATCATTACATTATATGAAAGCACTAAATCCTCAGAAATCGTACAACGCCTGAGGAATGGAAGATAATCAATTTTGTTCCAAAGAAGTGGGTAATTATTTCCTTGGATAAAAAGCCCTTTACAAGCATCAAGGTTCTCTTTTTGAATATTCTCCTAATATTCTCCTAGTCCCCTGAACCTGTTAAGGATGTTGAGCTCCAGCACCAGGCCCTTCAACTCATCCACAGAGCTGCGATTCAGAAGACTCACCTCCAGCTTTATTTTTGTTGGTACGTATTTGGCACTTTAGTGAGATGCGAAGTTTTTTGTATCCGCTTTCTTAGTAGACCAGTGATAAGCAAACACCTCTCCATTAAAATCATATTATTATTATTATTATTATTATCAAAAAGAAGCGCTAAGCCACAAGGGCTATACAGCGTTAAAATCATAGAAATCTATAAATCACGTTTAGTAGATCAATGATATTCAATAAGACACGATCATCAATCAGACACATGTGCAACATCTGGGTGTCTTTATTTTGTAGGCCTATCAACAACCAGTAGCTTTAACAATACATTTCACGGGCATTAGTGGAACACTATAGAAGATGAGGTAATCAATCCCTCAGCCAAGGAGCAGTTGTCGAATCTGGAGCACAGGCAGGAAGATGGGCGCTTATACTCTGGAGTCAGATGAGATGTAGCAGGTTCAGGCGTTGTCAATGGTAGAGAGAAACCACCGATGGAAGTAGGTGATGCTCAAGAACTGGGACAGAGGTTACCAGTGGTAACGCCTTCATCTGCTGCACCTCAGCTGACTCCAGTATATAAGCGCCCATCTTCCTGCCTACAATCCAGATTCAACAAGATAACAGTAATCAAACACCTGCCTTTAGGCTGAGGGATTGATTGCCTCATCTTCTACCATCCTGTGTACACAATTCTGAGATGCGGAGGGATTGATTACCTCCTCTCCTACAATCTTCTGTTTATGTCCCTGTATTGTATTCATAAAGCTATTGTTTGGAGTAACGTCTAAAAAAAAAAAAAAAAAAAGTTGCACGTGTGTCTAATTCATCAAATCAAGTTTAGGACAAAATAGGGTAACACCATAGATATGTAAAATTATTCCTTCTTTACTACAAAGAATATCTTTTTAAAATCCAGTTCACATCTCACTAAACACAATGCAAAACCCTCCTCCCCCCCCCCCCCCAGTTCATGTGGAAATGTACTATACCGCCTAATACGTACGTCAATTTTTTACATAGAGTTTGCAGTACATTTCTAAGTTAGGTTAGGTTGGGTTACAGTGGAAAAAACTATAAATATAAGATCAAGAGGTGATAAAAAAAAAAGTATGCCGCGCTGGCAGAAAGTGTTCAGCCACTGAGCGCAGCTGATGTAAAATAGTCATACTTCTGCTATTCAAGGCTCCGTCAACAGCCACCCATTTGACTGTTTTTACAACAGTGCTATAATGTCTGTGGATAGGAGGATGGACTGGCATGTAAGTCAACAGACAGGGTTAAGACATTAAATAAAAAGTTCCATAGAGGGAAAATAGGGCGAGTCCACTGATGAACTAGCCTGCAGGCACCTCCTTGTCCATCTATGTCCACACATAAGTAGTTACAGAAACTAAACTATCACCCAGATTATTATTATTATTATAATCAAGGGGGAAGCGCTAAACCCGGAGGATTATACAGCGCCTGGGGGGGGGGATGTGGAAGGCATTCAGGCTTAATTCGGGGAACTGGAGCACAAATCCAATTCCCTAAATCAAGAGCCCCTCACCAACATCAAGGAACCTTCCTTGAGGGGTACTATCACCCAGAATATATTGTAACAAGTTTGTGTTTGAGTGAGATGAGGTGTTGACGGATACTTTGAAAATTTCGCCTAGCAACTTATCCTCCCAGAGGCAGAGTTAACACGCAAGTTAAAGACGACAAAGCTCCAATCTGAACACAGCTGACAGAAGAATGGATGGGGACACTAACCGTGGTCCTAACATGTAGCAGGCCTAATGCTGTACAACTGAACTACGAATCTTACGATAGGAAGATTTTATAGATAGCACTTCTGTCTTCTTCATCCGTGTCACTGTGACCCTACTGTCTCTTCCAACAACCCCTGAAGCTTTCATGGTACATCAATTCTCATTCCCATCAAACCTATGAAGTCCATAACTATAACATAATTTGTAATGAACGACGGAAGCATGGACGGGGACTTGAACTGTGGTCCTGGCATGTAGCAGGTGCAGTACTGTACAGGCCCATTATTATTATAATCAAAAAGAAGCGCTAAGCCACAAGGACTATACAGTGCTGCAGGGCAGGAAGGAAGCGAGGGCATCAGGTGGCAAAAGGGAGATGGATGAGTAATAGGTTACGGATAACAGCGGGGCAGTGGATGGTGAAAGGGTAAAGGGCAGCAAGAGACTGAATTAGAAAGGGCTGAGGGGAGTGCGAAAAGTATCATCAGAGTTTGTGGAGTAAATCAGTCGTTGTCAAGAAGTCAATGAGAGAGTCAGGATTAAAGGAGGGTCCATCAGCAAGAAGGGAAGGTAAAGAGAGAGTAGTAGAACGAAGACGACGTTGGAGGTAAATTCTGCGTGCTCGTTGATAGAGAGGGCAGTCTAACAGAATGTGGCTAATCGATACTGGAACTTGACACTGCTCACAGAGAGGAACAGGGTGCCTCTCCATGAGATACCCATGAGTAAGACGAGTGTGACCAATGCGAAGGCGGGAGAGAGTGGTCTCCCAACCTCGGCACTGATGACAAGAAGACGGCCAGTAACCTATGCTCGGTTTAATAGAATGAAGTTTGTTACCGAGCAGAGTTGACCAACGTTGTTGCCAACGGGTGCGAAGGTGGGTAGCTATTGCAGCAAAATAGTCCAGAAATGGAACACCTCGATAGGAAATTGGTAGGTCATGTACTGCTGACCGCGCAGCAGTGTCTGCCTGTTCATTGCCCTGTACGTCGACATGACCAGGGACCCAACAAAAAACAATATCTTTATGTTTGGTAGAGATACGGCGTAGCCAAAGTTGGATACGGAGAACTAGGGGATGAGATGTATAAAATTTTCGTATAGCCTGTAGAGCACTAAGGGAGTCTGAGACTACTACAAATGATGACACAGGCATAGATGCGATACGAATAAGTGCTGCAAGAATGGCATACAGTTCAGCAGTAAAAATGCTAGCTGAAGATAGTAAATGTCCCCGCACGACGCTGTCCGGAAACACTGCTGCGAATCCGACGCCGTCTGAAGACTTAGAGCCATCTGTGTACACAGCGGTGGCATGAGAATGGGAGTGAAAGTGATCAAGAAAAAGAGAGCGGGAAGCCACCGTAGGCAGTTGAGCTTTCGAGCAAGGGAGTGAGAAAGAACAGACCCGAACAGCTGGAACTTCCCAGGGGGGTAGGGAAAAGTGAGATGCTACATGAACATATAAAGGTGGTAACTGAAGGGAAGACAAGAGTGAATGTAGGCGAAGAGAAAAGGGACGGAGCAAACAGGGGCGGCGAACGAATAAAGAATGTCTACTAATATCGGTGACCATTCTATAAATGGAAGGATTGTGTAGATCGTGAGAGCGTACATAGTAGCGAAGGCAATGGGCATCACGGCGATCAGACAAGGATGGAACATTCGCTTCTGCATAGAGGCTCTCAACAGGGGAAGAGCGAAAAGCACCAAGGCACAAACGTAATCCTTGGTGATGGATAGAGTTAAGGCTAGAGAGAGTAGCAGGAGAGGCCGCGGAATAAATCTGGTCACCATAATCGAGTTTCGATAAAACGAGGGCTGAATGTAGGCGAAGCAGAGTTCGACGATCAGCTCCCCAGGAAAGATGAGCAAGGGTTTTAAGAAGGTTTAGCCGGCTGTGACAAGTTGCCTTCAGAGAGGTTATGTGAGGTTTCCAGGATAACCGACGGTCAAAGAGAAGGCCTAGAAACCTGACTGTATCACGTTCGGGGATACGGGAGCCATAGAGATACAAAGGATGATCGGAGATAACAGAGCGTCTAGTGAAAGTAATTTGGTGAGTTTTGGTACTTGAAAATTTAAACCCATGCGTGGTGGCCCAAGTGGAAACACGGTCGACCGCATGCTGAAGAGAAACTGCAATAAGATGACAGTCAGCGCCTGCACAAGCAATAGCGAAGTCATCAACATAGAGTGATGACCAAATATTGGGTGGAAGAACAGAGGCCAAATCATTTATAGCAAGGAGAAAAAGTGTTGTGCTTAGAACACATCCCTGAGGGACACCTTCAGCTTGGACGAAGTCCGGGGAAAGAACATTATTGACTCGAACACGGAAATGTCTGTCAGTTAAAAAGTTCTTAAGGAAGGATGGTAGATTGCCTCGGAGGCCTAAGGAATGGGCCTGGGCCAAAATATTATACCTCCAAGTTGTGTCATATGCCTTCTCAAGGTCAAAAAATATGGCAATAACTGAGTGATTATTCGCAAAGGCATTACGAACATACGTATCCAAGCGTAGTAAGGGGTCTATGGTAGAACGACCCTTACGAAAGCCATATTGACTAGCGGAGAGACTGTTGTGTGTCTCTAAATACCACATTAAACGTCGATTTACGAGACGTTCCATCACTTTGCAAACTGCACTAGTAAGAGCGATGGGGCGATAGTGGGAGGCATCATGTCCTGTAGTACCCGGTTTGCGGAAAGGGAGAACAATGGCAGATTTCCACAGCTGGGGAAGAACTCCTTGTGCCCAAATAAGATTGAAGAGGTGTAAGAGGACTACAAGGGCTGACCGATGTAAATGTTGTAACATACGAATATGAATGTCGTCAGGCCCAGCTGCCGATGATCGGCAAGCTGAGAGCGTTGCCTCCAGTTCTTGAAGTGTAAAAGGCACATTATACTGTTCTTCTCTGAGAGAAGAAAAGTCCAAGGGCACTAACTCTCTGGCAGACTTTGAGGAAAGAAACGAGGGGCATAGATGGAGCCCTCGGGAAATACGGACCAGATGTGTGCCAAGTTCAATGGCAACGTCGAGAGGGTTTGCTACATCAACACCAGCGACCCGTAGAACAGGAGCTGGGTCAGGAGAGTATTTACCACTCAATTTCCTCACTTTTTTCCAGACTGCACTCATAGAAGAAGCAGAGGTGATGGTGGAAACATAGTCTCGCCAACAAGTGCGTTTAGCTTCACGGATGACACGGCGAGCGATCGCACGCTTCTGCTTAAAATCAAGAAGTCTCTCAGCGGTTCTATTGTACCGGTACCTGCCCCATGCAGCACGTTTCAAACGTACTGCACGAGCACAAGCGGGAGACCACCAAGGCACGCACTTCTGAGAATGCCTGCCTGAGGTTTGGGGTATAGAATGAGAAGCTGCGGTATAAACTGACGTCGAGAAGATGTGTAGGAGCTCATCAATGGAGGATGAAGAAGGAACCTCACTAAAAGCAGTGAGGTGTGAGTAAAGATCCCAATTTGCCCGATCAAATTGCCAGCGAGGGCTACGGAAAGGTGGTGAATAGGAAGGAGAAGTAAGAATGATCGGAAAATGATCGCTGTCATGTAAGTCTGGTAGAACAGACCAGGTGAAGTCTAGTGCAGTGGAGGAAGAGCAGACTGATAGATCGATGCAAGAGAGAGTATGAGTACGAGGATCAAAATGGGTGGGAATACCCGTATTTAAAACATGGAGGGGGTGAGAGGCGAGAAAAGCCTCCAACTGAATGCCACGTGAGTCACAATGAGACCCCCCCCCAGAGGAAATGGTGGGCATTAAAATCACCAAGTAACAGAAGTGGTGGTGGTAAGGATGAAACAAGAAAGGCAAAGTCTGGGATAGAAAATGCTCGAGAAGGAGAGAGATATAAAGAACATATTGTAAACCACTTATTCAAGTGGATACGGGCTGCAGTGTAATGCAGCGAGGTATGGACAAATAGTTGACAGTACGGAATATCATTGCGTAGAAGAAGGGCACTTTCATTAAAGGTCCCATCTGAGAAAGGATCCGAAGAATACAATAAATTATAGCCTGAGATAGGTTGGAAAACAGCCGAGTGTAATTTTGGTTCTTGTAAGCAAGCACCAACAGGGGAAAACCTGGAAAGCAACATCTGAAGCTCACCCCGATTACCCCTGAGGCCGCGGATATTCCACTGTAAATAGGCCATGATTGGCGATGAAGAAAATATCAGGAATCTGTAGGTAAAGGCACCTACGGACTAGAGGGGTTAGAAAAGTCAACGTGTGGTGGCATTGGAAGATGTTCAAGTAGCGAAGGAACGGAGCGTTGCGAAGAATGGGGTTGTGAAGATGGAGGAGAGGGAAGAGAAGGAACAGGAAGTGAATCAGTGTCCATTGAAGGTTTAGTCTCTGCAATATATTCTGAAATGGCTTCAAGTGTTTCTGAATTCAAAGATGTATGGGAGACCATATTGGAGATAGGAGGAGGAGGGTGAGTAAAGATTGGGACAGTAATGGACTGTACCAAAGTAGAGGGGGAGGGAAAAGTGTAAGGGACTGGAGATGAAGTGTGGGGGGACACAGAAGAGGCAGAAACCTGGGAGGTGGCAGAAGAGGGAGAAACTTGGGAGGGGACGGGGGTGGAAGGCATAGTACGAGGAGGAGGGTGAATCTCCACACTTGTAATAGAGCCAGAGAGAGGGGAAGAACTAGGTACAGAGACTGGAAAGGTAAAGTGTGGAGGTGGAAGAAGGGAAGGAAGGGGCAAAGAAGATTTGAGCAATGTGGATTTTTTGGACTTCTGAGTAGAGGGGCGATTGGTATTAGGTGTCGTACGAGGTCTTGTCGATACTGGGGCTTGTGAGGAAGGACGCGAAGATGTGAGAACAGACTGAGTTGTAGTCGGGACGTCAGAGCCAAGGACAGCAAAAGGATTAGATGCCGTAGTGGCTATGGGAGGGGTAACAACAGAGGAGGCTGCAGAAGATGGGACCCCAGAAGTGGGGGGATGTTTGGAAACACGAGAATAAGAAACACGGGGTAGTCTCCCTTGGAGGCGGAGATGAGTAACTGCCATAGCATAAGGGAGACCTTCTGCCTCTTTGAGGCAACGGATTTCACGTTCATTTAAGTAGACCTGGCAACGGCGGGAGTACGAAGGGTGAGCTTCATTACAATTAAGGCAAGATGGAGGTTGACTGCAAGATGTATTAGAATGGTCGTCGGCACCACAGACTGGGCATTCGGCCATAGATCTGCAATATTTCGCTGGGTGACCAAAACGCCAGCAATTTCTACATTGTTGCGGTGTAGGTATCACCTTTCGAACTTGTAACCGATGTCCCGCGACATATACAGAGGACGGGAGTTCTCGGCTGTCAAAAGTTAAACGAGCCACATTGCAAGGGTAACGTCTCCGCCCCCGGGCAGGAAGGACATAAGTGTCTACTTTGAGGATTGGGAGATCCTGGAGTTCCAGCTGTTCAAAAATGTCATTGCCACATGACTGGAAATTCTGTTGGACTATGGTATGGGGCAGAATGACAGTACCACTACAAGAATTGAGAGAAAGATGTTTTTCAATAGTGATAGGAGTAGTATCGATATTCGAAAGGAGAGAAAGATCATGAGCTTGGGTAGCATTCTGGACAGTGACGATGCGCGTACCGCTCTTGAGAGCGTGAAATGAAATATCTCTGCCAACATGACGCAGGAGCGCTTTGCCAATACTATGGTCAGAAAGGTAGGCAGAAGAAGAAGTTGGTCTTAAAGTAAAGAATTTAGTCCATTGTGTGGTCCGAAACTGAGCGTGGAGAGGGAGTGCTTGACGTGTCGGTCTTTTCCGAGTAGAATGGGAAGGTAACGAAGGAGCATCATCAGGAGATTGACGTTGGCGTTTAGGAGTAGGACCGGAGTTGGTCCGGCATGAAATGGGCGGGCGATTCGAAAATTGCCGTACCGTAGAGGGAGAAGCCGGAAGCATAGTCAAAGGAGAGCGGAGTTCAGACAAATCGAAGGAGTCAGTCGAAGCCCCGGTACCTGAAGCGGGTGAGGAAACAGCACCAGCAAGAGGTACAGGGGCATCAGGAGTGTCCGAAGAGTGGTCTAAACACAAGGCAGGGTCAGAATGGGGTGCGGTATCAAGAAGGGGCCCGGGGGTAGTGGTTTCATGGACTAGGGCTGCCATGGTTAGGTTACTCCTTTGCTTTTTGTTTTTAAGAAAAAAAAAGAAAGAAGAAAAGAAAATAAAAATAAAAAAAAGAATAAAAAAAGGGGGGAGCGGGGAGGAATAGTTCCCAGGAGGAATGAAAGGGCCGGAAATCTCCCTCCGCGCCCAAGAGGACCTCAACACCGCTAGTAGCGCAGATGCAGCATGGAACCCGTGCCATACCCTACCCTTCATGCCAGTAAACCAGCAATCCGGGATAGCAACCTCACATCTGCCGAGCTACCTCGGTGGACAAAAGAGAGGGCGGCCGGATATCCGCCACAAAGCATACCTCCTTCAGCCACCACCCCCGGAATCCGAAAGGTGGCTTCCAGAGATACACCCGTCGCCCAAAAGACACCCAAAGCTACTCCGGGATACCGGAGAGGGATCGGGACATCCCCAGGCAATCCAGATTCCACGGCAAACTACGCCACCGCCAAGAACCTCAACGGAATGGGATGGACCCCGGTGTCCTTTCCCCTACCTAGGAACTAGCGCGCCTGTGGGAGAAATCACGAAGGCCAAAAAGAGGAAGGGCAAAAGGGAGGGGTGAGGAGGAGGAGGAGGAATGGAAAAAGGGGAGGATGGGGAGGATGGGATAGGGGAGGGGAGAATGGGGGGTAATTAGGTTCGGTCTGAGGAAGAAGACCGACAGGGCTAATTCCTCAGACCAAGAGCCTCTTCACCACGCCAAGGAGCCCCCCTTGAAGAGGTGTACAGGCCCAATGATTATTATTATAATCAAAAGAAAACAGGCCCATTGATGATTTTACAGACAGAACCACGGTTCTAATTCCCCCCATCCCTACATTCTTCTGTATATTCATTGACAGTTGTTCGTTTCAACTTGAGTTTATGAACTATATGGCTTATGGGTTTGAATTATTATTATTATAATATTATTATTATTATAATCAAGGGGGAAGCGCTAAACCCAGAGGATTATACAGCGCCTGGGGGGGGGGGATGTGGAAGGCATTCAGGCTTAATTCGGGGAACTGGAGCACAGATCCAATTCCCTAAATCAAGAGCCCCTCACCAACATCAAGGAACCTTCCTTGAGGGGTATTATTATAATCAAAAAGAAGAGCTAAGCCACAAGGACTATACAGCTATGGGTTTGAAAATATATGTAGCAAGAAAGCTTTTGGGGCTGTGGAAGACACAGTGGGGTCACAGTTGGTGTTGCGTATTGAGACGAGTCATAGAAGTGTTCTTTAAATTCTTCCTTTTGTAAACTTAGCAGCTCAGTTTTATATCATTAAGCCTACACCATGTCTGGACCAGTCCATCAATCTTGATACAAGTGCTTTTGTCAAGATTGATGGACGAAACACATCGGCTTCAGGCTGAAGGACTGATTACCTCAAACTCATCTTTCACCGTTCTTATCTGTATTGGACTAAAGAAGCCAATGACTGGAAAAACGTGTCGAGAATAAACATACCCAAATGTTGCAAGTGTCTCATTTATTACCCACTGAATAGCATACTAAACTGTCTAAAGTACACATGAGTATGGAAGATTTTCTTCTGTATGGCTGGTCACACCTAGGTAAACTCAGTGAGGAGCAGGGGTGCGGTGGGGACAATAAGGGAACACTGTATCAACATCCGGGGTCCCAGACTATTCAGCATCTTACCAGAAGATATCAGAAACACGGCTGGAACAAGTGTAGAAGCATTCAAGAGGAAACTGGACAAGTATCTTCATCAGGTACCAGATCAACCAGGCTGTGATGGATATGTGGGGCAGTGGGCCTCCAGCAGCAGCAGCCTGGTTGACCAGGCAAGCACCAGACGAGCCTGGCCCATGGCTGGGCTCAGAGTAGGAAAACACTCGAAACTCTCCAAAGGTATATCAAAGGTAGGTGTCACTTCTTTGAGGTAACCCAAAAAAGGGGTCTTATGAGCAGCTCGTCTCAGAGCAATGCGGCTCTAGCTCCCGGCCCCTAGAGCACCGAGTCATTTCCCATGTTTTTGTATAATTTGTAATTACCTCCTTCCCCACCTCTCCCTCGCCTCCCCCCCACTCCCCCTTCTACCTTCACCTCCCCTACCCTCAATCACCCACTCCCTCCCCCAAACCTCTCACTCATGTTCCTACTCCTTGGATCAAGACTCCCCTTCAACCTTCATCTCTAATACCCTCCATCTCCCCTACACCCCCTATCATCCCTCCACACACACACACCCTCCTCTATCACGCTCCCACTCGACTTCCAATAACCAACCTATCTCCAACACCTAGGAACAACCTTTTTAAGCAAGGTCATTTAAGATCCTGGACCACCCCTTCCATCACCCACTCCCTCGTCTCCCCTTCCATCACCCACTCCCTCATCACCCCTTCCATCACCCACTCCCTCATCACTCCTTCCATCACCCACTCCCTCATCTCCCCTTCCATCACCCACTCCCTCGCCTCTCCTTCCATCACCCACTCCCTCACCTCCCCTTCCATCACCCACTCCCTCACTTCCCCATCCACCTACACCTCTCCTACCCTCTCATCTCAATGTCCCTATCACCTCCCCCTCCCCTACATCACCCCCGTCCTCCATCACCACCCCCTCTACATCACCCACACTTCTCTATCACACTACATCCTCCACCTCCAGAACCAACCGAACTCCATTTCCTTGGATCAAAAGTCCATCAAGACCGCACGTCTCTCCTTTACCCTCCATCACCCACTCCTGCACCTCCCCCTTCCATCCGCACCATCCCCCCCTACCCAATATCCCCATCAGCTGGTCTCAGACCGGGCCGCGGGGGCGCTGATCCCCCGAAACCCTCTCCAGGTAAACCTCCCCCACACCTCTCCTCCATCACCCCCTCTACATCAACCACCATTACACTCCCCCCTTCCTCACCTCACACCCCTCTCTTCAATCAGCCCCCTCAATAACACTCCCCTGCACCTCCATTTCCTCGGATCAAGAGTTAATCAAGATTCGCCACCTTCCCCCCCCCTCACCTCCCCCACCTAAACAACCCACCCCTGAGTCCCAGATCAAGACCAAGAGAGTTTAAGTAAGACCCCCATGTGGGGTGAACTGGGAAGACCCCATGTGGGGTGAATTGGGAAGACCCCATGTGGGGTGAACTGGGAAGACCCCATGTAGGGTAAACTGGGAAGACCCCATGTGGGGTGAATTGGGAAGACCCCATGCAGGGTGAACTGGGAAGACCCCATGTGGGGTGAACTGGGAAGACCCCATGTGGGGTGAACTGGGAAGACCCCATGTGGGGTGAATTGGGAAGACCCCATGTGGGGTGAACTGGGAAAACCCCATGTTGGGTGAACTGGGAAGGCCCCATGTTGGGTGAACTGGGAAGACCCCATGTGGGGTGAACTGGGAAGACCCCATGTGGGGTGAATTGGGAAGACCCCATGTGGGGTGAACTGGGAAGACCCCATGTGGGGTGAACTGGGAAGACCCCATGTGGGGTGAACTAGGAAGACCCCATGTGGGGTGAATTGGGAAGGCCCCATGTGGGGTGAACTGGGAAGACCCCATGTGGGGTGAACTGGGAAGACCCCATGTGGGGTGAACTGGGAAGACCCCATGTTGGGTGAACTGGGAAGACCCCATGTTGGGTGAACTGGGAAGACCCCATGTGGGGTGAACTGGGAAGATCCCATGTGGGGTGAACTGGGAAGACCCCATGTGGGGTGAGCTGGAAAGATGAGATAGGCGAAGAATAGCGGTGGAGAGGAGTGTCCACAGTCGAAGAAAAAGAGCCAGGACTTAACCCAGCTGCTAGGAGCTTGTAGGACGAACTTGGAGAAAACAGGAAGAGCAAGCTGTGTATGCATCTGTCTCGTAGTAGTTGAGGTCTGGAGTCTTGAGCTGTCAGTTTCTAGGTCGCAGGAGAGGTTAGGCAGGTAGGAATATCAGAGTGCAGTGGAGCCATTTTCAAACTTTTTGAAGCTGCTTCTGGAGAGGTGGTCTAGTTTAGTTTTGTTACTGAAGGTGAAACGTAGAGGTTTGATGAACTCAAGAACTTGGGCGAGTGTGAAGTGAAGAGGTGATTCGTAGGCATACCCGACTGTTCCAGTACCGAGGCCTTTGTAGAGCTCAGTGCAGGTCATAGTGTCACTATGAGGGTGTACTGGAATCATCACTATCTTCTTCTGAAGTGGATTCATTTGGCGAGTCTACATTGGTGTTAGCAGGTGAATGAGGGTTGACAGGAGCAGTGGAGAGGTGTAATGATGGTGTAACAGCAGGTCGGGAGGTGAGGGAGACGGTGGTTGAGGCAGCATGATCATCGTTGTCGGCAGAGGAAATGGTTATAGAAGCTACAGGAGCAGTTGCTGGGGTAGGAGTAAAGTTCACGACGTTGTCGGCTGAAGGTGTGGAGTCCGGGAAATTCAAGGCAGGCATGTTGTTCAGACGGAATAGTTCGTTAATAGTGGTGTTGAAAGTGCCGTGGTTTGCTGCATTTTCAAGGTGTGCATGCACCATGCAGTACAGCACCTTGGAGACAGCACTGTCAGGGAGTGGAGGGGGGAGTTGCTGGGCGAAGGTGTCTGTAGAGTGGTGTGTAGATGGTGTCGGCTTGTAGATTGGTGATAGCTGCATATGTCGGTGAATTGGAGGTGTTCTATTCAGATCTTATTTAGTTTTCTTCGATATGATTTTTTCCTGAGTGGGCACCTAGATGACAAGAAGACGGCCAGTAACCTATGCTCGGGTTAATAGAATGAAGTTTGTTACCGAGCAGAGTTGACCAACGTTGTTGCCAACGGGTGTGAAGGTGGGTAGCTATTACAGCAAAATAGTCCAGAAATGGAACACCTCTATATGAAATTGGTAGGTCATGTACTACTGACCATGCAGCAGTGTCTGCCTGTTCATTGCCCTGTATGTCAACATGACCAGGGGCCCAACAAAAAACAATATCTTTATGTCTGGTAGAAATACGGCGTAGCCAAAGTTGGATATGGAAAACTAAGGGGTGAGGTGTATCAAATTTCCGTATAGCCTGTAGAGCACTAAGGGAGTCTGAGACAACCACAAATGATGACACAGGCATAGATGCAATACGGATAAGTGCTGCAAGAATGGCATACAATTCAGCAGTAAAAATACTAGCTGAAGATAGTAAATGCCCTCGTACGACGCTGTCCGGAAACACTGCTGCGAATCCTACGCCGTCAGAAGACTTAGAGCCATCTGTGTACACTGCAATGGCATGAGAATGAGAGTGGAAGTGGTCAAGAAAAAGAGAGCGGGAAGCTACCATAGACAATTGGGCTTTCGAGCAAGGGAGTGAGAAAGAACAGACTCGAACAGCTGGAACTTCCCAGGGGGGTAGGGAAAAGTGAGATGCTACATGAACATAGAAAGGTGGTAATTGAAGAGAAGACAAGAGCGAATGTAGGTGAAGAGAGAAGGGACGGAGCAAACAGGGGCGGCGAACAAATAAAGAATGTTTGGAAATATAAACACATATGCAGTATAATGTGATCCTTTATTGACTACGTTTCGCCCACACAGTGGGCTTTTTCAAGTCACAAACAGATCTACCTGGGGTGGAAGGGACGCGAGTATTTATAGCCAGGTTCAGAATGGTGAGGTCAGGTGGAGAATGCTGCATCTGATCACATTATACTGCATATGTGTTTATATTTCCATTGTGTCGGTATTTTATACCATTTATTTCCAAAGAATGTCTACTAATATCGGTGACCATTCTATAAATGGAAGGATTGCGGAGATCATGAGAGCCTACATAGTAGCAAAGGCAATGGGCATCACGGTGATCAGATAAGGATGGAACGTTCATTATTGCATAGAGGCTCTCAACAGGGGAAGAGCAAAAAGCACCAAGGCATAAACGTAATGCTTGGTGATGATGGGGTTGAGGCTAGATAGAGTAGCAGGAGAGGCAGCTGAATAGATCTGGTCACCATAATCAAGTTTCCATAAAATGAGGGTGGCATGTAGGCAAAGGAGAGTTCGACGATCAGCTCCCCATGAAAGATGAGCAAGGGTTTTAAGAAGGTTCAGCCGGCTGTGACAAGTTGTCTTCAGAGAGGTAATGTGAGGTTTCCAGGATAACCTACGGTCAAAGAGGAGGCCTAGAAACCTGACTGTATCACGTTCAGGGATACGGGTGCCATAGAGGTATAAAGGATGATCGGAGATGACAGAGCGTCTAGTGAAAGTAATTTGGTGAGTTTTGGTACTGGAAAATTTAAACCCATGTGTGGTGGCCCAATTGGAAACACGGTCGACCGCATGCTGGAGAGAAACTGTAATGAGGTGACAATCAGCGCCTGCACAGGCAAAAGCAAAGTCATCAACATAGAGTGATGACCAAATATTGGATGGAAGACTAGAGGCCAAATTATTTATAGCAAGGAGAAAAAGTGTTGTGCTCAGAACACATCCCTGGGGCACACCTTCAGCTTGGATAAAGTCCGGGGAGAGCACATTATTAACCCGAACACGGAAATGTTTGTCATTTAAAAAGTTCTTAAGGAAGGATGGTAGAT
The DNA here is from genome assembly GCF_038502225.1 of Cherax quadricarinatus. Taxonomy (NCBI): domain Eukaryota; kingdom Metazoa; phylum Arthropoda; class Malacostraca; order Decapoda; family Parastacidae; genus Cherax; species Cherax quadricarinatus. Next base: position 684,381 of record NC_091344.1, read on the forward strand.
TGCCTCGAAGGCCTAAGGAGTGGGCTTGGGCCCAAATATTATACCTCCAAGTTGTGTCATATGCCTTCTCAAGGTCAAAAAATATGGCAGTAACTGAGTGGTTATTTGCAAAGGCATTATGAACATACATATCCAAGCATAGTAAGGGGGTCTATGGTAGAACGACCATTACAAAAGCCATATTGACGAGTGGAGAGACTATTGTGTGTCTCTAAATACCACATTAAACGTCGATTTACCAGACGTTCCATCACTTTGCAAACTGCACTAGTAAGAGCAATGGGAGTAGTGGGAGGCATCATGTCCCGTAGTACCCGGCTTGCGGAAAGGGAGAACAATGGCGGATTTCCACAGCTGGGGAAGAACTCCTTGTGACCAAGTAAGATTGAAGAGGTGTAAGAGGACTACAAGGGCTGACTGATGTAAATGTTGTAACATCCGAATATGAATGTCGTCAGGCCCAGCTGCCGATGACTGGCAAGGTGAGAGTGTTGCCTCCAGTCCCTGAAGTGTAAAAGGCACATTATACTGCTCTTCTCTGAGAGAAGAAAAGTCCAAAGGTACTAACTCTCTGGCAGACTTAGAGGAAAGAAACGAGGGGCATAGATGGAGCCCCAGAGAAATACAGACCAGATGAGTGCCAATTTCAATGGCAACATCAAGAGGGTTTGCTACATCAACACCGGCGACCCATAGAACAGAGTCACGAGAGTATTTACCACTCAATTTCCTCACTTTTTCTCAGACTGCACTCATAGAGGAAGCAGAGGTGATGGTGGAAACCATCTCACCAGCAAGTGCATTTAGCATCACGGATGACACGGCGAGCGACCGCACGCTTCTGCTTAAAATCAACAAGTCTCTCATTGGTTCTATTGTACCAGTACCTGCCCCATGCAGCATGTTTCAAATGTACTGCACGAGCACAAGCAGGAGACCACCAAGGCACGCACTTCTGAGAATGCCTGCCTGAGGTTTGGGGTATAGAATGAGAAGCTGTGGTGAAAACTGACATCGAGAAGAGGTGTAGGAGCTCATCAATGGAGGATGCAGAAGGAACCTCACTAAAAGCATTGAGTTGCAAGTAAAGGTCCCAATTTGTCTGATCAAATTGCTAGTGAGGGCTATAGAAAGGTGGTAAATATGAAGAAGTAAGAATGATTGGAAAATGATCATTGTCATGTAAGTCTGGTAGAACAGACCAGGTGAAGTCTAGTGCAGTGGAGGAAGAGCAGACAGATAGATTGATGCAAGAGAGAGTATGAGTATGAGGATCAAAATGGGTGGGAGTACCCGTATTTAAAACATGGAGGGGGTTGAGAGGCGAGAAAAGCCTCCAACTGGATGCCACGTGAGTCACAATGAGACCCCCCCAGAGGAAATGATGGGCATTAAAATCGCCAAGTAACAGAAGTGGTGGTGGTAAGGATGAAACAAGGTAAAATCTGGGATAGAAAATGCTCGAGAAGGAGATATAAAAAACATATTGTAAACCACTTATTCAAGTGGATACGGGCTGCAGTGTAATGCAGCGAGGTATGGACAAATACAGTGGACCCCCGGTTAACGATATTTTTTCACTCCAGAAGTATGTTCAGGTGCCAGTACTGACCGAATTTGTTCCCATAAGAAATATTGTGAAGTAGATTAGTCCATTTCAGACCCCCAAACATACACGTACAAACGCACTTACATAAATAAACTTACATAATTGGTCGCATTCGGAGGTAATCGTTATGCGGGGGTCCACTGTAGTTGACAGTCCGGAATATCATTGCTTAGAAGAAGGGCACTTTCATTAAAGGTCCCATCTGAGAAAGGATCTGAAGAATACAATAAATTATAGCCTGAGATAGGTTGGAAAACAGCCGAATGTAATTTTGGTTCTTGTAAGCAAGCACCAACAGGGGAAAACCTGGAAAGCAACATCTGAAGCTCACCCCAATTACCCCTGAGGCTGCGGATATTCCACTGTAAATAGGCCACGATTGGCAATGAAGAAAATACCAGGAATCCATAGGGAAGGGCACCTATGGACTAGAGGGGTTAGAAAAGTCAACATGTGGAGGCATCGGAAGACGTTCAAGCAGTGAAGGAATGGAGCACTGTGAAGAATGGAGTTATGGAGATAGAGAGGGAACAGGAGGTGGATCAGTGTCCATTGAAGGTTTAGTCTCTGCAATATATTCCGAAATGGCTTCAAGTGTTTCTGAATTCAAAGATGTATGGGAGACAATATTGGAGGTAGGAGGAGGAGGGTGAGTAAAGATTGGGACAGTAATGGACTGTACCAAAGTAGAGGGGGACGAAAGAGTGTAAGGGACTGGAGAAGAAGTGTGGGAGGGGACAGAAGAGGCAGAAACCTGGGAGGTGGCAGAAGAGGGAGAAACTTGGGAGGGGACGGGGGTGGAAGGCATAGTACGAGGAGGAGGGTGAACATCCACACTTGTAATGGAGCCAGAGAGAGGGGAAGAACTAGGCACAGAGACTGGAAAGGTAAAATGCAGAGGTGGAAGAAGGGAAGGAGGGGGCAAAGAAGATTTCAGCAATGGGGATTTTTTGGACTTCTGAGAAGTAGAGGGGCGATTGGTATAAGGTGTCGTACAAGGTCTTATCGATACCGGGGCTTGTGAGGAAGGACGCGAAGATGTGAGAACAGACTGAGTTGTAGTAGGGACGTCAGAGCCCAGGACAGCAAAAGGATTAGATACCGGAATGGCTATGGGAGGGGTAACAACAGAGGAAGCTGCAGAAGATGGGACCCCAGAAGTGGGGGGACGTTTTGAAACACGAGAATAAGAAACACAAGGTAGTCTCCCTTGGAGGCGGAGATGAGAAACTGCCATAGCATAAAGGAGACCTTCTGCCTCTTTGAGGCAACGGATTTCACGCTCATTTAAGTAGACCTGGCAACGGCGAGAGTACGAAGGGTGAGCCTCATGACAATTAAGGCAAGATGGAGGTTGACTGCAAGACCTATTAGAATGGTCGTCGGCACCACAGACTGGGCATTCGGCTATAGATCTGCAATATTTCGCTGAGTGACCAAAACGCCAGCAATTTCTACACTGTTGCGATGTAGGGATCACCTTTCTAACTTGTAGCTGATGTCTCATGACATAAACAGAGGACGGGAGTTCACGGCTATCTAAAGTTAATTGAGCCACATTGCAAGGGTATCGTCTCTGCCCGTGGGCAGGAAGGACATAAGTGTCTACTTTGAGGATTGGGAGACCCTGGAGTTCCAGCTGTTCAAGAATGTCATTGCCACATGTCTGGAAATTCTATTGGACTATGGTATGGGGCAGAATGACAGTACCACTACAAGAATTGAGAGATGTTTTTCAATAGTGATAGGAGTAGTATCGATATGCGAAAGGAGAGAAAGATCATGGGCTTGGGTAGCATTCTGGACAGTGATGATGTGTGTACTGCTCTTGAGAGCATGAAATGAAATATCTCTACCAACATGGTGTAGGAGTACTTTGCCAATACTATGGTCGGAAAGATAGGCAGAAGAAGTCGGTCTTAAAGTAAAGAATTTAGTCCATTGTGTGGTCAGAAACTGAGCATGGAGAGTGAGTGCATGACATGTCGGTCTTTTCCGAGTAGAATGGGAAGGTAACGAAATAACATCATCATGAGATTGTCGTTGGTGTTTAGGAGAGGGACCGAAGTTGGTCCGACGTGAAACGGGCTGGTGATTCGAAAATTGCCATACAGTAGAGGGAGAGGCCAGAAGCATAGTCAAAGGAGAGCGGAGGTCAGACAAATCGAATTAGTCAGTCGAAACCCTGGTACCTGAAGCGGGTGAGGAAACAGCACCAGCAAGAGGTACAGGGGCATCAGGAGTGTTCGAAGAGTGGTCAAAAAACGAGGCAGGGTCAGAATGGGGTGCGGTATCAAGAAGGGGCCCAGGGGTAGTAGGTTCATTTTCTTTTTGTTTTTAAGAAAATAAAAGAGAAAAGAAAATAAAAATAAAAAAAAGAATAAAAAAAGGGGGGGGGAAAGGGGAGGAATAGTTCCCAGGAGGAATGAAAGGGCCGGAAATCTCCCTCCACGCCCAAGAGGACCTCAGCACCACAAGTAGCGCAGATGCAGCATGGAACCCATGCCATACCCTACCCTCCATGCCAGTAAACCAGCAATCTGGGATAGCAACCTCACATCTGCCGAGCTACCTCGGTGGACATAAGAGAGGGCGGCCGGATATCCGCCACAAAGCATACCTCCTTCGGCCACCACCCCTGGAATCCGAAAGGTGGTTTCCAGAGATACACCCGTTGCCCGAAAGACACCCAAAGCCACCCTCCGGGATACCAGAGAGGGATTGGGACATCCCCAGGTGATCCAGATTCCACGGCACACTACGCCACCGCCAACAACTTCAATGGAATGGGATGGACCCTGGTACCCTTTCCCCTACCTAGGAACTACCGCGCCTGTGGGAAAAATCCCAAAGGCCAAAAAGAGGAAGGGCAAAACGGAGGGGCAAGGAGGAGGAAAGGAAAAAGAGGATGGGATAGGGAAGGGGGGGATTCAGGGGTAATTAGGTTCAGTCTGAGGAAGGAGACCAACAGGTCTAATTCCTCAGACCAAGAGCCTCTTCACCACACCAAGGAGCCCCCCTTGAAGAGGACAAGCAATTGATGTTAAACCACTAACAAATATGAACTTATGAACTAAGATAATTATTTTAAACCTAAAAATAATGGAGCTACTGTATATTAAAATAAAACACTTGATTGGGGTGTATAAATGGAAAACAGGAATTAATAAAGGGGATGTAAAAGTGTGCTAAAAGTATCTAACAGACAGGACTCGCAGCAATGGCTTTAAATTGGAAAAATTCAGATTCAGGAAGGATATAGGAAAGCACTGGTTTGGTAAAAGTGTTGTGGATGAGTGGAACAAACTCCCAAGTACCGTCATAGAAACTAAGACGTTGTGTAGTTTTAAAAATAGGTTGAATAAATACATGAGTGGGTGTGGGTGGGTGTGAGTTAGACCTGACTAGCTTGTGCTACTAGGTCAGATGCACTGCTCCTCCCTTACTAGGTCAAGGCATTGGCTTAAGCTGGTGGGAGAATTGGATCTGCCTCGTATAGGCCAGTAGGCCTGTTACAGTGTTCCTTCTTTCTTATGTTCTTGCAAACTGCACTGGTAAGAGCAATGGGACGATTGTGGGAGGCATCATATTCCAAAGTACTACAGTGGAATCTCAAAAATCGAACTTAATTCGTTCCTGGAGCTAGTTCTAAATTCGAAAAGTCTGAAATACAAAGCAATATTTCCCATAAGAAATAATGGAAATACAATTAACCCGTTCCAGAAACCCAAAAATATTCACACAAAAAATACATTTTATAGAGATTAATTACAGTTTTACATACAACAAATACTATAGTTTTTAAATATGTATAGTAATACATATAAAATAACATTTTTACTTACCTTTATTGAAGATTGGTGATGGCATCTGGAAGATAGGGAGGAGGAGAGAGAGAGTTAGGGTTAGTGTTTGGAAGGAGAATCCCCCTCAATGAGGACTTCAGGTAAAGCCCTCTCTGGGGTTACTTCCCTTCTCTGTCTTTTAATGCCACTAGGACCAGCTTGAGAGTCACTGGACCCCTGTCTCACAAAATAACTGTCCACAGTCCTCTGTTTCCAGCGCCTCTAACATTTCCCTAAAATAGGTCATGGTTCTGTCACTGAACTTGTTGCAAAGATGGCTTGTTTCAGCTTGCACAGGGTGGTACTTCTGCACAAACATTTGGACATCATTCCACTTGGCACAAATCTCCTTAATCTTTGAAGAAGGCACCTCATCCACTCCCTATATTAACACCTTTCGCAACATCAGCTTCCTTGATTTGTCCTTTCTTTCCCAGGATAGAACCGATGGTCGACTTGTTTTTCCTATACATCCTGGCAATCTCAACAAGTCTCACACCACTCTCATACTTCTGTATTATTTCCTTCTTCACATCTATGGTGTTTCTCACTTTCTTTACCACAGAGGTACCACTAGCAAGTTTCTTTGGGCCCATGGAAGCTTATTTCACAGTCCCACAAGCACTAAACACAACTAAATAATCGTAAAATGCGTGAATGAGAGCGCAGGTTAGTGCTCACTCAAGCATAAACAAAGCTAGACTGCTCACGGTGCCTGCGCGGGGACGCGGACAGAGCGGGCCGGCAGACAAGTCCTGTACCCGGCGGTCTGAAAATAGGGGCGTGTTCGATAATAGGGACACAGTTTGTCCGAAAAAATGGTCCTATTTTCAAAACGTTCGATATGTGATACGTTCGATTTTTGAGGTTCCACTGTACCTAGTTTACGAAAAGGTAGAACAATGGCAGATTTCCACAGATGGGGAACAACTTGCGACCAAATAAGATTTAACAGATGTAAGAGGACAGCAAGGGCTGATGGATGTAAATGCTGGAGCCTACAAATGTGAATACTGTCAGGCCCAGCAACCGATGATCGGCAAGTGGAAAGTGTTGACTGTAGTTCCAGAAGTGTAAAAGGCACATTATAAGACTCTTCTCTGCGAGAAGAAAAATCTATGGGCTCTAACTCTGGCAGAATTGGAGGAAATGAGGTGCGTACATGGAGCCCCTGAGAGATACAGACTAAATGATTACCAATTTCAGTGGCAACTTCAAGAGGGTTTACTATAGTGACATCAGCAACCCAAAGAACAGGAGACAGGCCTGGAGAGTATTTGCCACTCAGTTTCCGTACTTTTTTCCAGACTGGA